>NC_057866.1:145510300-146110300 GCF_019393635.1 Dromiciops gliroides
GCTTTTCCTGACTTTATGTTTTTGTAGATTTCTCCATTCTGTAGAATGTTCACTCCTCATTTCTGACTCCCAGTGTCATTATTTTCCTCAAGGCCTAGATCAAATATCACCTATTCCATGAAGAATTCCTTGATTATCACATTATTATTACTGCTATGTTCCTCCTCAAATTAATCTCAATATATATATATGCATTTATATATACATGCATACATATATACACATATGCATATGAATGTACATGCATGTATAGATATATAAACATGTGTATGTGTGTATACACATATATATACATATATATTTGTGGGGGGTGGTATGGGTATTGTGATGTTTAAAATCTAAATGTGTGGTCACCTTAAATTAGAAGCTTTAGCACCAGTCTTTGGGCATTAAGCATTTATTAAAGCATACTAGGTATTCACATGGAGTTCAGAAAGTTAAGAAAGGTCTATCTAGCCCAGAGTTCCAGCCTGGTCTGGTTCTTCCTCTAGTCCTCTGACATGAGCCTGCTTCAACCATGGACTCCCTCAAACTGAGTGTGGAAGCTTTTTATAAGTCTGGAGCAGAGGCAGTCCTTACACACTGCTTCAAGCTGATTGGTAGGCTTCATCCAAATCCATTGGTTCACTGTACTTGAAGGTGGTCTGGAGTTAATTTCAAAGTCCTTAGCTTCTGAGAACAATACCTTCTTAAGGGCTAGCCAGGTGTGATTACAATCTAGTTAACTTGAAGTAGGCTAATCAGCAGTCAATCACTCTCACTTAATTCAATCTGTTTAGATTAATCTCCAGGTGGGCCTTTGTAGTAGTAGTAGTAGTAGTAGTAGTAGTAGTAGTAGTAGTAGTAGTAGTAGTAGTAGTAGTAGTAGTAGTAGTAGTAGTAGTAGTAGTAGTAGTAGTAGTAGTAGTAGTAGTAGTAGTAGAAGTAGGCCTCTACCAGTCTCAGATGACCATGGCTCAGTGACTTGAAGAGCCACAGGCCACAGTGTGTCTGTGCAGTCCAATACGGGAGCTGCAGCTCCTGAGTGACTTATAAACAGTAACTGCCACATCCCATGTTGTATCTACCCCATGGGGAGTAGCTGGAGTGTCCTCTCCAGGGCGCTGGCCTGGGTGGATCAATATGGAAAACAAGCTGTTGCCCATGCAGCAGGTTTTCCCCCTCTGTGACACTGGTGGATCCAAAGGAGAGGCAGAGCCAGTACAAGTTTGGCACCAGTGCCACCGCAGGAGTTGCCAGAGGGATGTGATGTCCAACGTCCAACTGCCTAAGGGACTCCAACTCCTGATTTTTCCTTGAGATTAACTCCCAAAGCCTTTCCCATATATGGGTATAGCCAAAAGGCAGCAAAGGTGGGCCTTTGAGTATCTGGTAAATCCCATTATTTTATCACAGTATAGATGTGTGTATATACTGTAAGGAATTAATTGTGATTTGGGGTTTTCATAACCCTATCTTTGCTTTATTATGGTCAGACTGAAAAAAAAAATGTAAGATTGGGTGTGTACTTTGGGAGATAATTGAACAAGCAAGAGGAGCTCTGACCACAGGGAACATTTATTAAAACTAAGTAACTATGCATTCCTCTAATATCTTTCCCATGCCTACATGGGTCTGGCTAGATTATAATAGGGACAGCCCATGTGGTTGTGCTGAGCCAATCAGAGACTCAGCTTGGCTAAGAGCAGGCCCTCCCCTTCCTTTGGAAAAGTCAGTTAGAGAGACAGTTGAGAGGGAGTTAGAGGGAGTTAGGGGGAGGGAGAAGAAGTTAAAAGGCAGTTAGAGAGTATTCTGAGAGAACAGGTAAGGAAGACAGACATTTAGAGGAGCTGCTGGTGTTTGACCTTCAGACAAAAACAGAAGAGACTGCACAGCTGATTCTCCTTAAAGCTGCAGATTTCAGGTGTGGTGAGTTTGGTCTTTTTTAGGCAAAGCTGTATCTTTGGTGCTAGCTGAGCTGGAGGCAGGTTCAGGGGACTGGGGCCTTTTTACCCCAGAGATTTATAAATTGTTTCTAGTTCTATTAATCTCACTTGTGTGATTCAGATAGTGTTTTAAACTTGTTCCCATTAATAAACCTGTTTTGTTTTTGAAAGAGGCTGTTTCCTTTCTTACACCAATATTAAGGAGAGACACCAAATTAACTTTCCCCATTATTAAATTTGGCCCTTACAATACACACTATATATGTATGTTTAGGTATATATACACATACATATATATATAGATGCATATATAGACATAGTTATATATGTCTATGTGTGTATTTGTGTATGCATGCATGTATGTATATGTTATCTCTCTGGTAGAATGAGAGCCCCAGAAGGACAGGGACTGGAGTTTTTATTCTAATATTTCCAGAACCAGCAATGGTCCTTTTACATAGTACCTACTTATTAAGTTTGCATTCATTAATTCAAATATGTTTTCTCTGAAACATATATGTAAGGGAGTTCTTTAATCAAAGGATTCCTTCTGGTCAGCCTGAGTACCCCCTTTCCCATACACTATGGATATGTACTTTGATGTCTCATTAAGAGGACAACTGACAACTCCTGATTCATTTCTAGGGTCTAAGACTGGCTTAGACTCAATTGAACCAACCCATGGGGAAAGGTGACCCTCTCCATAGTCTACAAAAGTTGACCTGATAGAACAGCCTGGTCCTTTTCAGTCCCTCTTTTTCCTTTTATTTTTCATCTTGCTTTCAGTGTCTCATGGGAGAAAGGAGCTGGAAGTTTCATTCCCTCTTTCCTCCAGAATCAGTTTTAGACAATTTAAAGCAGAAGCATGTGGCAAAGGTAATGCATGCTTACATGTAACCAAAAAGGAGAGTTCCCAAGTGTAGGAAATAGCCATGTGATGACAACAACTAGGATGCTATTAGATTTACTGTGAAAACGTGTGCCCACTCTCCTCCAAAGGGAGCTCAGAGACAATGCTCCTGAACCCCAACTTCCTATATAGAGAGTGATATCAGAATATGACTTTCTTCCTCCTGAGGAGAGCTTATAGGTTATTTGCATGCTTTATATATACATATATTTTTTTTTCTGTATCTGCTGATGAGCTCCTATAAGTCTTTTGGGTGCCTTAGGTCTTTTCTGAATCTATTTATGAATTCCTATGAGTTTTCTGGATTTTCTGTGGCATAAGATAAAGGCTGTCCTGTCCATTATGCATTTAGTACCTTGAAGGCTTACATAGTAGGTGGAGACTCTTTTACATACAATCAGGGGGAAAACAAAACAAGAGGTGTATTTGGAGATTTTCTTAGAATAGCTCCAGGAGAGGGGGAGAGAGAGAGAGAGAGAGAGAGAGAGAGAGAGAGAGAGAGAGAGAGAGAGAGAGAGAGAAATCCACTGTTCAACTGATCTCTTTGATCAGGCCCTTAATATGTTTCTGGTCCATATGAGTACAAAGGTTTTATAGACCCTGAGTCACAGATTATTTACAGAATAAGAAACAATATGCTAAATAATAAATCCATGTCCTTTTAACAAACACTTATTTTGTTTGGCAATTTCCCTGGCCCTAATTCCCTATTTATATATAAATTTATATATTTCTGGGGCAGCTAGGTGGCGCAGTGGATAAGGCACCGGCCCTGGATTCAGGAGTTCCTGAGTTCAAATCCGCCCTCAGACACTTGACACTTTCGAGCTGTGTTACCTTGGGCAAGTCACTTAACCCCCACTGCCCCGCAAAAAAAAAAAAAACAAAAACAAATTTATATATTTCTAAATTGACCTTTATGAATAGAGGGAAGCAAAAATGGAGGTTCAAGAATACTCATAAAATAAATTCTTGCCTCCCATTTCTTGATTTGACCCAATTACAGTGAAGAATCATTCAGGGTGTCACCGTATTAATAAAGCATTCTAAATAGCTTTTGTAACAACACTGTGGGTCCACAGTAGTAGCATCTGTGTGGAGTAAAATCTCCTGTGTAAATGATGGCTTTAGACTTGGGACCAGATGGGACTCTAATGATAATAGCCTATATTTAAAGTTTACAAAGCACTTTCATCATAACAACTTGGCAAAACAAATAGTATAATTCCCATCATATAGATGACAAAGGTGAGCTTCAGAAATATAAAGTGACTTTTTCATGATTACATAGCTATTAACAATCAAAATAGGGATTCAAATCCAGATTTCTAGACTCAGAGCCAGGACATGTTCTACTCTGCCGCCATCTTGCCTTTCTATACTCAGCAGTAGCAATGAATATTTCCCAGGTTAGTTAACAGTCTTAACTAAGTTAATAGAGGCAAGTGACTTGGAAAGTAACATCTATCAACTCTTTTTCATACAAATATGGAGGTGTTTATTAAGTTATTGTTTCATCATTATTATGAAATGCTTAGCATTGGGGTGGACATCTGTAATTCCATCTACTGCTACTGGTTAATTACTTGAGCTTGAGATTTCTGAGTTGCAACAGAGCTAAAACTAACCATTATCCACACTAAGTCTAGAACCAATATGGTGAGTCCCCAGGAATGGACAACCTCAAAGGTACCTAATAAAGGGTGAATCAGCCCAGCTCAAAAAAATGGAGTAGATGAAAGTTTCCATGCCAATTAGTATTGGTATTAGGCCCTTGAGTAGTTGTTGAAATTTCAGTCTGGGCAAGATAGAAGAAAAGGGAGGAAAAAAGGGAGGAAGGGAGGAAGGAAAGAAGGAAGGAAGAAGGAACAAAGGAAGGAAAAGAGAAAGACAGAAGGAAAGAGGAAAAAGAAACAGGAAGAAAAGGAAAAGAGAGTGAAAATTATGTATATGTATGTATGTATGTATATATGTATGTATGTATTTCAGGCATACAGTATAGAAAAGAGTAGCTGTAATTGGTAGTGTTATAAACAAATAGAAATTAATCCCTGCTGGCTGCAAATTGACTTGGAAAACCACTAATCAATATAATTTACTTTTGCATTGTATTTTTATTTTTTTTTCAACATTTCACAATTACATTTTAATCCTGTTCCCTCTGCACTTGGGAGTTTTACATCCACCTGAAGACTGACACTTTTTCTTTCTTTTTTTTTTTTTCAGGGCAATGAGGGTTTAGTGACTTGCCCAAGGTCACACAGCTAGTAAGTGTCAAGTGTCTGAGGCCGGATTTAAACTCAGGTACTCCTGAATCCAGGGCCGATGCTTTATCCACTGCACCTCCTAGCTGCCCGACACTTTTTCTATAAAGTAAATAAACCCATTTTTCAAATTTTGAATCAATTAAACAAAAGAATATAATTTTTTCCTTTTAAATTTCATTTGATCATATATTATATATTGAATCTATATGGCTATTGTATACTTTTTCTCATGATACTTCAAAGTATAATTTGATTATACTTATGTGGGTACTCCATTTACCAGTGATGTCTATCACAGATTATCCATGTCTTCTCATTCTACACAACTCCTGCCCTTGTATTATAATTCTTTAACAAGGTCTCACCCAGCATGTTGGGGTCCTTCCTCAAAGACTGTTGGCATTGCTTGGATAGCAGTGAAGCACATGGGTTGTACTTTCCATTTTTCTTATTATATATGACCAGTGACCTCTTTTTCTAGTACATTTCTCTGATTATGTCACTGTATTTGAAGTTAGAAGCCCTGAGTTTGTATCCCAGATCTTCCCACTTACCACTTGTGTTGCCTTGGGCTAGTCACTTAATTTCTTTGGGCCTTAGTTTCCTAATCTATCTATTTCTTTTTTTTTTTACTTTTTGAAATTATTTAGTTATTTATTTTTCGGGGCAATGAGGGTTAAGTGACTTGCCCAGGGTCACACAGCCAGTAAGTGTCAAGTGTCTGAGGCCGGATTTGTACTCAGGTTCTCCTGGATCCAGGGCCAGTGCTTTATCCACTGTGTCACCTAGCTGCCCCCAGCTTCCTTATTTATAAAATGAAGATGTTGAAATAGATGGCTTTATGGTTCTTTTTCAGCTCAAAATGTATAATTTTATGACCTAATGGCTCCTCATTTTTACTTTGTGTGATATTCAACTTTGATTTTTCAGATACATTTGGTATTCCATAACTAATAGTTAATGGAAGAAGAATGCTGATATAAAATAGATGAGACTTTGTTTCAAGAAGAAAGAGCAGAAGTCATTAAAAAAACTTCAGTTCTCTTCCCCAAATAACATAGCTTACTCTCCTGCTATTCAATTATAGATTCAGTTCACTGCCCATGTGAAGCATTTCTTTAAAATATCTGTACTGATAAACCAGGTCTATTTGCCCACCTCACTGTATACCATAAGCTGGACTACAGGCACATTTCACCCATTTTCTACTTTGTAGATTTGGCCAAACCCTTCTGAGTGATCATGTATGACATTGAAGAGTCATCATTATAGAGTTCTAAGACTTGATGTAATTAGCACAATGCCATCTGATAAAAGGAATAGCTGGAAGACTTCACCAACTATAGAGAGTCACTCCTCTCTTTGGTTTGCATCCTGAACATTGTATATGAAAGAGGTAAAAACTTTTGTTAAACCCACATTTACCTGTTTTAGAGTATAGATTGCTTGATACTTATTACTTGATATTATTTTTAAACACTATTGTCTCTGTTCTGACATCTTTCAATGAATCTTATATAAATCCTGTATAAAATTTGTTATGCTTTGGAGATAACTTCTTGGAAAAGGGTCTTCAAGCAAACATTTTGCTTTAGCAGTTCCAACGCCTATTGATAGGGAACATGCAATAAGAATAGTAGGACCTCGTATTCACAGAATCACAGAATTTCAAAGGATTGATTATACCTTTCATTCAATTGCATAACTGTGATATTGTAATCTGTAGAAAAACCTACTTGTTTGCTTCTCATGTAATCATCAAGGATGTCATCAATACATGTGGATTTTATTCTCATAATGATTTTGTAAAGACAAGAAAATAGGGATATGAGTTGATAGTTATATTTATTTGATTATTATTTTTTCAGTAACAATAAGATCCATGATTTTTTCAAACATTTGAAATGTTTGCTACTTTCAGATATCTTGAAAAACTAACAACACCATGGAAATTGTGCTACCTCCAACAAAGACCTCCTCTTTAAATATATATTCTAGTTTAGCTTATTGTTCTACTTTTGTTTTCTTTATTGCTATTTCTACTTCCTACAAGACATAGACTACTATGTTATGATACAGGTATAGTCACTCCATAAACATTGGAGAACAGAGCTTGTTCCATAAACCTTGGCATGCCATTTCCCTTTTACATATATGTGTTTTCTTCTTTCCAGTTTTATCATTAAATGTTCTCAGACTGATCTGACTCAATTGGGTCTTTCATGAAGGGATTTTGTTTGTTTTCTTTTGTTTTTCATTCTCCTCCACTGCTTCTCACCCTTTTATGAAGCTATATTGCTTATAATCTTCCCCTATCTTCCTCCATTAGATTATATATACATATATATAATGTATATATATATATATATATATATGTGGTTATATTTTAAACCAATGTTGTCTTTGCCATATCCCTCCAAATGGCACAACCATCAAATGATTGATTTATATGTTCTTTTCACCACCTTAATACACTGATTGACACCAATTAATATGTAGGAAGCAGTGATGGTCTACATCAGTGAATATTCTTTCATTTATTCCCCATTTTTCAGCATCAACAGCTTAACTAAGCCAGGTTAGAGTGGCTTCAAGTGAATATCATATCATCTTCCTTTTATTTTTCTAATATGGTAGTAACTTTACCACTTCTCCAAATAGTTGATACTTTGACCAAAGATTCAGAAATAATTCTCATAGTGATAACTATTTTCTGTAAAACTATAATCAACTTGATGTGTGATGATGAGATGTGATGTTTTGTAATTGATGAAAATTTTCAAGATAAGTACATAAGAGGCTTCTGTAGAATTTGCAAGCCTTTGCTCTCTTGTGTTTCTTATTCTTGAAACATTATTTTAACCATTATCTAGTATAGAAGGATTCTGGGCAGTATTGATTATGCTGAAGTCACTGAGTATTGATGTATATGATGATTTAATTTTCCTCCAAAGGGCAGAAACAGGAAGATTATGTGGAGTTATTGTGAGACAGATTTGGGCTAAATATAAAGGAAAATGTTTTATTAGTGTGAGCCATGACAAGTCATATAATGTACTTCTCATCAGTGGATTTAGAGAATGATTTTTTTCAGAGCATGGGCTTTTGGTGTTTCTTCCTGCTTTGAGATATTGGGATTCTGTGCTTAGCTGGTCATCTGAAGGCAGGGAGATCCTGTGGCTAAGACCATAGTTAAATTTTATTCAGTATAGTAGAATATTCCATTGTTTGTCCTCTGCTGCCAAAGTCTTTGAAATCCCAGGGCTACTTTGGATTGGTATAACACTGTGAATGTACTGAGGAGACAACATAGCATAGTGCAGAGCCACTCTCCAGCTCAGTCAAGAAGAACAGGGTACAGGTCCAATTCATGACAAATCTGATCCTGGCATATTCAGGGAAGTCACTTAGTCTCTCAGTACCCTAGAATGCTCTCTAAGATTTTGAATTGTAGAGCTGTGCAATTGAATTGATAGAAGTTCTTCACTAGGATCTCAAAGATCTGGTTTAAAAAAGAATGATCACACCCCCCCAAAAAAAAAATAGAATGATGCCCAATAAATAATCAACCGATGGGAATGTGATGGAGGTATGCATTGCTGACATTGAAGTTTTTTGAATGGATAACAGAATAGCTTACTTTTTATGGGACTTCACCCTAATATTAACTCCAATTTATGAATATAAATATATGGAGATACAGATATGCCTCTCTCTCAAAAGTTGTTTGCTTATCTCTCCTATTAGAGTCTGTGCTCCTTGAGGGCAAGGACTATTTTATTTGCCTTTCTTTGTATCTTCAGTGCTTAGAACAGTGCTCAGCACAAAGTAAGAGCTTAATAAATGTTTGTTGACCATTGACCTATGCCCATATCTTATAGATACTGCCAGTTTAGAGCATTATGGTCCACTGGGCACATAATTTATTGGAGAAAAATGACTTTTAAAAATTATCCTTAATTACATTTAATTAATTACTTCTAAGATTATTAATTAACTAATGGCAATCAGTAAATACATTTAATTAGGTAGTTAATTAATTTAGTTGGTTAATTTCATCAAATATTAATTAGTTATTTAAAGTTTCCTTACAGTTAGTGATGACTTTGCCATTATCCAAGCAATAAGCAAAGAATTAAAGCAAATAATAGATATGTTTTCATTTAATTGTTTTCAGAGAACAGCAGCCTTTTCCTGCTTTACATGGTTGTGGCCATTAACAAGGTTAGATTACCAGAGCAAGTATTTGGGTAGTGTTCCACAAACAGGGAACTTGATGTATTTGTGAAAGACCATGGAAAAGAGTATTGAAGCAATGGGATACTTAGTTGAATCTTCAATAACAATTTCCTTAATATGATAGATAATGATATTACATAGGGTATCTCTGAAGTCTAGATTGCCATAAAGTTCTAAAAATCTTCCACTTAATAACATAAGAATATTTGTTGATATGGTGTTAAAGGTAGCCCATTAATGTCGACCACAGTTTTTGCTGCTTTTTATAAAGGATGATGTTGGCATTCAGAGGGCATAGTTTGGGAGCAGCTAGGTGGCATAATGGATAAAGCATTGGTCCTGAATTCAGAAGGACCTGAGTTCAAATCCGGACTCAGATACTTGACACTTACTAGCTGAGTGACCCTGGGCAAGTCACTTAACCCTCATTGCCCTGCAAAAAAAAGAAGAAGAAGAAGAAGAGGGCATAGGTTGAAAAGGTCTTCCTGAATGTAGAAATTCACAAATAGTCATAGATGACTTGAACAGGAGAGTGGTAGTGGGATCTAAGAAGTGAAGAATGATGTAACAATTGGAAAGTGAAAAATAATAAATATGTCTTCTTTCTCCCATTTTTCTCATTCATCTCCCTGCCCTACTTCATGGACGTAACTTGTACAGGTAGAAAAAAGATTAGATGTAGTAAAAATGGGTTGACTTAGATAAGCTAGCCTGAGATTTGTGGGGTTTTGAGAAAATCCTGACACATACAAAATCAAGTGTTAGCAACCTATACAGCCAATCACTCCAAAGACAGGACCCTGAGTGTATTCAGTGACCCACCAAGCATGAGTAGGGACCTAGGAAAAACTCTTTCCTGACCACCCCAGCCAAGTCTCTTTCTTTGCTCTTGTCCTTCACCTGTATAGCATCTTCTTAATGACTTTATGAGAGTTCTTCTGTACCCCTGTAAAAATTAATCAATCAATAAGCATTTATTAAATATATTATGAACTTACTAATTTCCAGGAACTGTTCTAAGCACTGGAGATTCGAAGAAAGACAAAACAATTCCTTCCATGAAGGAGCTTACATTCTAGTGGGAGATACATATTTTAAAAAATAGTATAGATAAGATACATATGGAGTAGGTAGAAGAAGGCTTTAATATCTGAAGGGTCCAAGAAAGGCTTTATGTTGAAGGCACAAGTTTGAGCTGAGTTTTAAAAGATGCTGAGGATTCTAGGTGTAGTGAGAGCAATCCTCCACATGTAGCACAGGGGGTGTCATAGTATGGTTCAAAGGGAGGCAGAATAGACATATCTAGCCTCTTCTTTCCCTGCTCTTCTCCAAAGGAAATTTTATTTGCTGTTCAAAAAAGGAAGTTAAAAGCTAGAAGCAACTACAGAGCCCCAAGAAACAGAAGCAATTCAAAGAAGGTCTGGAGAGAGAAGAGCCCTCCTATCACCAGCCAACTCCACCCGGACCCCTGCTCCTCCCCTCCCCCCATACTAGTCCCCACCACCGCTAGGAGGTAACATTTATGTCCATCAATGAAGACAGAGTCTCTTGCGTGGGCTTTGGACTTGGGTTACATACAAATAGCAGATGAGAAGTAAGAATGTTCCAGAAACGGGACTGTTAATGCAAAGGGACAGAGATAGAAGATTTAGTCTCATGTACTAAGAACAAGGAATAACAAGTGGGTCAATAAGGTTTAATCAAAGAATGGAGATGGATAAAGTGTAAGTAGCCTGGAAAGGTAGGAAACATTAGATTGTGAAAAGTCTTCACAAACTTACTTGGCCATAAAAAGTAGACCCTAAAGCTAGCCCAGGTTAATGCATGATTTGGGTCAGCATCTATTAAAAAGAAAAGGGTGGCAGTTAGGTGGTGCAGTGGATAGAGTACCTACCCTGAATTCAGGAGGACCTGAGTTTAAATCCGGCCTCAGACACTTGACACCTACTAGCTTTGTGACCCTGGGCAAGTCACGTAACCCTCATTGCCCTGCAAAAAGAAAGAGAATGAAAGAAAGAGAATAAACAAGAACCTACATTAAAATCTGATTTTTTTAATTCATTTTCCTTTTTAAACAAAAGCAGAGGTTATATTAATTTAAATCAAGGATATTCAATTAAACAAAATAAAGTAAATAGTGAGGTAAACTTCTCCCAAAAGTGCACATGGTACACAATCATTCAGATTTCCAAACTACTAGTGGGAGAGGGAGCATTCCATGTCAGACAACCAATGTCCCTAGGTCATTATCCCAGCTGGAACATCTCTCTGCCTCCAAAGTTGCAGCCTATTATTTCCTGCAGAGCTACTCCTATTGTCTTCTACTGAGTTCTTATCTCTGATGACCTCTGAGTTATTTTTCAATCTGTTGGTTCTCTTCTGAGCAGCTACTGGCATCTACTTAACAGAAACAGAGGGGCTAAGTAAGTGCTTACTGCTCTTTTTGTGTACCTAGCCCATAGTCCCAAGGAATCATAGCTTTTTTGTATTTCAGATTTATGGCTAAACTGAGCTAGAACCTCAAAAAGTCATGTTGGTCCAATCAGTCTTTTGAATTTAGTTTTCTTTCTATCAATAACAATTTTATAGGCTCACTCTGCTTTTTGAATTAAGGTGAGTATTCTATCATATCCCTGGCTACTAGTGTGAGGACCATGCACATTTCATTTCAGAGGAAAAGAATCCATATGCAAAAAAGTATAGCAATAGTTTTTGTTTGTGGGTGAGTGTGGGTGGTTGTGGGTTTGGTTGTTGTTGCACCAAAGCAGTGAGAAAAAAAAGAGGGATACATCAGTTGGGTAATGGCTAGACAAATAGTTAGATATGAATGTAATTATTGTGCTGTAAGAAGTTTATGGTTTCACATAACAATCTTTTTTTTTCCAGTCTTTGACTATTAAAATGTTCATATTTTTTGATGTTCATTAAATTCATAATAAATATGTTAGTTTTTTTAAATAATGTTAGTTTAAACTTAGCAAGCAAGACTGGAGGGGGCAAGGTAAAATGAATAACCTTTGTCCTATATTCCTACATGTAGAACCAAATAACTTTTGCTTATAGAAATGTATGTGGGGGGCAGCTAGGTGGCGCAGTGGATAGAGCAATAGAGCACCGGCCCTGGAGTCAGGAGTACCTGAGTTCAAATCCGGCCTCAGACCCTTAACACTTACTAGCTGTGTGACCCTGGGCAAGTCACTTAACCCCAATTGCCTCACTAAAAAAAAAGAAAAAGAAAAAGAAAAAAAAGAAATGTATGTGGAACCATCATTATTTAGTAGCATGAAGCAGAATGCCATATACATATATTCTTCACCTTTGCAACTCTCTGTATCTCTCTGAGTCATGGCAAGGTGTGTATAGAGGGTGCTAATGAAGATTTTCTGGTGTATTCAATTTTGTAACTTTATAGTCATCCTTAATTCTTTCCTTTTCCTCACCTACCTTTTATCCAATCGGTCTTATCCAATTAGGCCAAGTTTTATTGGTTATATTTCTCTAACACCTCACTCACCTGTCCCCTAAATCACACTCAGGAGGCCATAAACCTAGTTCAGGCCAATGTCACCAAATGTCCTTTGTCCATTTATCTCTACTGGAATGTCCCATACGCATATTAAATTCAATATGTCTAAAACCAAGCTCTTTATCTTGCACCTTAGATCCACCTATCCTCTAAACTACCTTATTTCTGTTGTGGTACCACTAGTCTTTCAATCACCTCTTTTTGCAATCTCAAAGTCACTGCAACTTTTCATTTTTCCTCATCACCGCCACCTGAAAGTCTTCTGCTTCTTTTTGTATCCTCAGTTCTTACCATAATGCCTAATATATAGTAAGAGCTTAATAAATGTATATTGAATTGAATAGTAAATCAGTTGCCAACTTTCTTACTCCCTACCTTTGCCATACTTTTCATATCCATCCTATTCTCAGTCTCCTCAGGCTACCACCCCAATTAAGGTTCATATTGGATCTTACCTGGGCTATTACATCAGTCTCCAAATTGGATTCCTTTTTCTAGTTCTTCGTTCACATACCTGTCAAAATAATCTTCATAAAACACAAGTTTGTGCTTGCATTTGAAACATTCCTAATTTTGAATGACTCCTCCTCATCCACAGAAAAGAGATGATGATGATTGTGGTATGCCACTCCCCTACTAAAGAACTTTAGTCTCTCTATTGATTTCCTGTAGGGATGAACTTCAAACCCATTAGCTTGACATGTAAAGATGCATGGTCATTTCAACCTCCCTTTCCAGGCTTATCAAAAATTATGACAATTCATATAATCTGTGTCCTAGCATAATTGGACTACTTGAGTCTCCCCCAAATCAGGCCCTCCAACAATACTTTTTCTTCACTGTCCAAGTCTTATACCATCAACTATAGCAAGAGTTCTTGACCTAGAGTTAATGAATGGGGTTTTTTAAAGTATTTTGATAAGTATGTTTCAATATCATTGGTTTCTTTTGTAATCCTATGTATTTGATTTTATGCATTTAAGAATATCATTCTGAGAAGGCCATAGGCTTCCCCAAACTGCCATAAGGATCCATGAAACAAGAAGGTAAAGAATCTCTGCTGTATATTAAAGCTTTTCTGATCTCTAGCTCTTAGTGCTCCTTCATCAAATTATCATATATATATAATATTATATATACTTATCTGTTTATCTTTTTATGTTATATCTTTGTCCCTCATGTCTAATTCTATGTCCTATATATGGTCAGTCCATTAATAAATTACTTGTTGGATTTGATTTGATTTGTCCAATTGTTTCAGTCATGTCCAGTTTTTTATTATCTCATTTGGGGTTTTCTTGGCAAAGATACTGGAATGGTTTGCCATTTTCCCTCCAGCTCATTTTAGAGATGAGGAAATTAGGCAAACAAGGTTAAATGACTTGCCCAGGGGTACATATCTAGTAAGTGTCTGAGGCCAGATTTGAACTCAGAAAGAGGGGTCTGACTCAAGGTCCAGTACCCTACCCACTGTACCACCATGCCATGTGTGCAGCTAGGTGATGCTGCGGATAGTGCATTGGACCAGGAGGTAGGAAAAATTGTGTTCAAATCCAGCCTCACCTACTTGCCTCAGATATTTCCTAAATGTTTAACACTAAACAAGTCATTATCTTCTATGGACCTCAGTTTCCTCATCTGTAAAAATAGGGATAAAAATGCCACATACCTCCTGGAATAGTTGTGAGGATAATATCAGATAATATTCATGAAGTGCTTTGAAGACCTTAAAGTGCTATATATAAATAGTACTAGCTATTATTATTATGAATTATGCCTTTTTGGTAGGAGGTATCATTCAAACTGGGGATGTCTGAAAAGCAAGCAACAAAGAATTACTTCAACTATAAAAATACTGGGCATCACTGTTTTAATTTCAGTAATAGCTGTTGTATGTGTGTGAGTGTGCCAAAGAGAGAGAGAGCCTGAGGTGACTTTACATCAGCAATATGTCCACAGCATTAATTTTGTATCTATTTCGATTTTTCCCCCTTTCCTTTACATTGCTGGCATTTTGCTATTGAGAAAAATGCTTGCGATTTTGGAAAACCCTGGCAGGTCTTCACAGAACATACAATAGTTCCAGCACAAGTGATCACTTTGCCACACCTATGTCAAATTAGCACCAAAGCTTTTTGCATTCATCTCAACTCAAGAATCAGATAAATAGTGGCGATAATAAGTAGTGTGATTAAAAATAACACAATTAGATATTTCATTTGCAAACTTCATGTCTCCAAGTCCCTTAAGTATTTTTTACACACAATGCAAAGTTGGGGCTTTACTTGCAGCTGAAATGGCACTTTGGAGATGGAGTTTCTTGGTAATATCTGGCAATCCCTTTGCAGAAAAGAGAGATACTGCTGTTGGCATCTGCTGAGAAAAGTCAAAGAAGTAGAGGATGGAAAAGACACTTTTCCAGGAAATTTAATTTTGGCAAAATCTTCAAGGAGTAGGGATGAAGAAGAAAAAGTAAGTCTCTGTCCAGACTGCCATGATTAACTTTCTGTTCATTGATTGTGGGCTTACCCCAAACGACCTGATTAAAAAACCCTTTAGCAATTCAATTAAATCCAACAAGCTTTTATTAAGTGTTTACAATGTGCCAACAACTGTGCCAAGTGTTGGAGATGTAAAAAGAAAAACAATCCCTGCCTTCTGGAAACTAATAAGTTTCCTATAATTCTGAAACTTAATAGTTTTCAAGCTAGCTTTGAATCTCAGCTCTTAGTATTTTCAATATCACCTTGGGCATGTCACTTTACCAGGGTGACTACCTTGGTCCTTTATAGGTCTACTACTCTCTGATTCTGATTGAACTCTCACCCTGAGCCTGTTTTTTTAAAGGCACATACTGATGGGAGAGAAAAAGTTCTTCTCAACCTCCTTTTACTCAATTCTAACATGGTTAGATTAAAAGAGGCCTGTTCTACTTTCCAGCTGGTCACAAGACTTTTGTTTTTGTTTTTGTTTTTTTTTTTAGTGAGGCAATTGGGGTTAAGCGACTTGCCCAGGGTCACACAGCTAGTAGGTGTTAAGTGTCTGAGGCCGGATTTGAACTCAGGTACTCCTGAATCCAGGGCCAGTGCTCTATCCACTTCGCCATCTAGCTGCCCCGGTCACAAGACTTTTAATAGACAACCCTGTACAGGAATGTACATTTTGTATCTCTATGGAAAAATGATCTAGATTAAAAACAAAAGAAGAATCATCCAAGAAATAACCTTGAAAAGACTGGTTTAAACTTTTCTCTTAGCTGAGTAAATCTGTATTTTTTCATTTCTTGTCTGGTCTCAGTCAGATCATATACAAAATAGATATAGAAAGACGAATTACTAAAAGTGATGTTGTTTTTTGTCAGCTAAGAAAATCAAAGGTCTTTGGGGGTTTCTCTTCTCTCTCTCCTTGGCTGCCTCTGTCAGATCCCATAATAAAATAAATCACTAAAGAAAAAAATACACTCAACTTCCTCCAATTCTTTAGAGGGGAAAAAATACCTTAAATTTATATTCTGTGTTGAGAATTATTTTTCATATATAATGTATTCTGGATTTTAAATAGATTTAAAATATATGCCAAAGCTTGGAGATAACACCAAATTTGATATAATTTTATTTGGGACCACACCCAAAAGGTATTTAGTTATATCAGAAGGAACTCATCTGTAGCATAGTCTATGAAGACATGGATCCTTGAAACAAAGTTAAGGGGGCCAAACCCTATTCTATAGCCACTCATTTGGGTCTGTTTATTTGTTTGTTCCCCCCCCCCTCCCCGCCAGGGTGCCTTTTGCTTACTCCTCATGCCAGTTGCTACTAGCCTTCCCTAATCATTTATCTTCTTTTGAGGAAGGGGGGAAGGGGGACATTTCAACACACACACACACACACACACACACACACACACACACACCACTCAAATCCCTTTTCATCTCTTAATCTATGGAGAACATTTGAATGTGATATTGAAAAAAATTTAGGGATCAATGAATATTTCCATCATTATGGCTCTTTTTGGAAAGGCGGACTAAAACATTTCATAAACAAGTCATGTTTTGGTACAGGATCAATTTCTTTCACCACCCACTTTTTTTTTAAACAATTTTCATAAGTATCAGGATACAGTGATCTCATTCCAAAAAGTGACCTTTCATTTCAGCAGTTCTGCTAACTCCCAGTGTTTGCAAGAAAGTCCATTGTCCTGGTAGTATAGTGGGGCTTATTTTAAATTATCTTCAGCCTCTATCTTCATTGCAAACATGAATTATGAGCTCAGTCTGAAGACTAAGAGCAGTCCCACCCTTGGGATTAGCAAACAGGTTACAAAATAAAGCTTGTGACTCTGCTCAAACTTTTTGACATGGGATATCTGAAGGGAAAACACTTGGATGAAGCTTTTTACCACCACAGAAATTCCAGATAGTTTCCCTGGTGAAAGACTGTTTTACCTTGAAAGTATATCATCGTTGACTCCTTTATCTTTTCCCCTGAATATTGAGAGACAAATTTATTGTACTGTGTCTTCAAGTGTGATAAATACACCTACAGACATTCAATTTCCATAAAAAATATACTACAATTAAGGCACAAAGGTTACACTCATCTGTCACAGTTCACATTGGAAAGGGGATCACAGATAAATAGATTTTAGAAAGAATGGCAAAATTTTCTGTCTGAGGGGAAGATTATCTTGGATGTGTTTTTAAAAGAATAATTATATTTCTTTTTATTTTAAGAAAGAATCTCTGAAACATTTCAACAGGTTACTGTTCTAGGTCAAAGGATTCCTCCATAAGCTGCTATTATTGATAGCAAAATTCAAAATGATGATAGCATACTATGGAGCAGAATTGAGATGCTTTACTATCATTCCCTTTCAAACTTACAATGAGAGGCTTCAATTATTCACATGACTCTTCCCTCCAGCACCTGCCCAGTTATGCAAGATAGCATTCAGACAACACATCACTAGGAGTCTTATCAGCAGGCTACACAGTAATATTATATTAACCAAGAAAATTATAGTATCAATCAGTCCGAAACCATGAAGAATTTGTTAATAAGTGCCATTCTCCCAAAGGATCAGAAATGGAGCTATCACCTCTAAAAAAGTATGTTATAAGAATTCTATTTTTTTAGGAGAATCTTGGGAAGATATGTTAACTGACCTTCACTCCAAATAATTTCTTGGAATAATTCCTCAGGGTTTCCTATCCTCTGAAAATGCTACAATAGGACTACAATCTATCATTTATCCTCTTTGCATTTGATAAATAACACTTTTTCAACTTTGATAAAATAGAGTTTTGTGACAGGTCATGTGTAAAAAAATTATTTCTTTTTCCTTGGTGACTAGAAATTTTCTTATGCAAATATGACTATGGAGCTGTGATTTTTGAATCAATGGGTGTGTGCTCTCTCTCCAGTAGTACATGCTATAATGCAGCCTCAACCTCTCCTCCTGAGTAATTCTTGCTCATGTATCATAAATCCTCCATAGATGAACTAGCCAGTGTGCTAGAGACCTTCAATGAAAATTTAAAGTGCAACATGAAGGCTATCCATCTCTTATCTCCTACATTGACTGCATGACCCAGTTTTCTCATTTTCCTTTCATACCTATAGCCTATCAAATATATTTTATACTGTTTCTCCAACCCAAATCATCGGTGAAAATACATTGAAGCCTACTCAACTCCTGTCATACAGCTTTTTAAAAAAACAATGTTATTTTCAGCTCTGAATTCTCTTCCTCCCTCTTTCCCTACCCCAACCCCATTGAGAATGCAAGAAAGGGGCAGCTAGATAGCACAGTGGTAAAGCACCAGCCCTGGATTCAGGAGTACCTGAGTTCAAATTCGGCCTCAGACACTTGACACTTACTAGCTGTGTGACCCTGGGCAAGTCACTTAACCCTCATTGCCCTACAAAAAACAAACAAACAAACAAAAGGAGAATGCAAGAAAAAGCACATAACAAATATGTACAGTTATGCAAAATAAATCCCCCCATTACATATAGATATATATATGTGCACGTATACACTCAAGACCTGCTATAAATATTTTCTGTACATATGAGTTCTTTTCCTCTTTCTTTGATCTTTTTGGAATATAGACCTAGTAGCAATAGCATTGGACCCAGCCTTGCATTTTTCCATTGCATTTGTGTTGATCACCTGAAATTCATATCCCTCTAACGGTCCATGGTCCTTCCTTATACAGGCAAAGGAGAAACTTACCTTTACAACAATGGAGTTTTGTGATAGGCAATAGCTTGTGATTGTTGTCTTTAAATATCCTGTACTATTTCCCATATGCAATCTCACTCTCCTTTTCCTGTTCAATTCCCAGTCCAGTTCATTTTCCACTGTCAGTGCCTTTTAAAATACATATACATGTACATGTATACATACACACATGCACACACATATATGCATATACATGCACACATTCATATACATATGCCCATGCATATAATATGAATATGCATTTACACATACACATACAAACTTCATCAGCCTTCCCATCCAACTGCAAGTAATAATCTAGGCAATATGCATATTTAATTCACGTTTTCATCTTGTTTGAATGAAAGGACCGATCTCACTTGTGTATGCCCTGACCTCAGGGAAGATCTCCAAGAACATTCTGAGGTTAAATGAAATCCCCAGTATTTCCTGAACAAACCAGAGCTTCTGGAGAATTTCAGCACACATAAACAATCCTGCTTCTATCTGGACTTTTCACAGGATCGCCTCTAGAACACCATCAAATACTTTTGGTAAGCCTATGGCTTCCTGTTTTATGCCTTCCTTGATGCTGACACTCAGGTTCCTTAAACAAAGTTATCTCTGTAGTTGCATCTACAACCCTGTGTCAAAGGGACATACACAAAAGGCCTGGATATAGCTCAGGAGATGTCCTCATTCCCTAGTATGTTGCCATCACTCAGACAATCTAGAAACATTCCCCTCTGAAATTGCCCAGGGTGCTGTTATCAACTCTCCTTACAAGCACAAAATAAAGTTCAAAGAATATACAGTTTCATTTACAAATCTAGGGAAGCAAATTGGGGTCACAGCAGTTTTGCGGCAAATAATGTAACATGCACTCTACTCTCTTACTTTCTGAGGACCAGACCTATTAAATGTTTCCCTTCAGGGTGCTCAGGTTTTGAAGGGGTTGCAGTATCTGTTTTTTTCTCTGCCAATGAATCCTGTCTGGACTGAATGTGTTTTTCTCATTTTAGGGGGCTAGTGAATAGCATCCCAGTTCCATTTAATATCAATTGGCTTTTAGAAAGGGGAATTTATTTCACAGAAACAGAAAGAACAAGTCTGTATTTTCCCCCAACACTCCAGAGGAATAATCCCCTTCACACTACCTCAGTGTCTGGGAGTGGATTAGGCTCACAATTTAGCTCTATTTTTACATAGTGTTAGTTCCACCAAATATATGTCCAAGGGCAAGCATTGCAGTTGGTTTCTGCTGAGCTGGAATCCCAGAACCCTGCTCCTCAGCAAGTGACTTCTGGACTGCCGGCAACATTGGCTTGGGTTCCTGGACTACCAGATCCATATCACCAAATTCTCAGCCCAGATCAGAGACACTACCTCTTGCACTTAGAACAGAAAAGAATGGACAAAAATGCCAAAGACCAAGGCCCCTTTAATGGAATTCAGTTTTTGTCTCTGGGGAGGAAGGAGGCCATAAGTCTTTGTCCCATTTACTGCATAGCTACAAGTGGAGGAGTTACCTCATTTCCTCAGACATGAATAGAGAAAAAGTCAAGGCAAGTCTTGACTCGGGTTTTTTGTTTTGCTTTTGCTTTTGCTTTTTTGGTTTGTTTGTTTTTGAAGATACTAACAGTTCTGGGTACATAATCAATGAGAAAAACAAAACCAAACACAAAACCTTCTCTTAATAATGTGATAGATCGGGGGCAGCACAGTGGACAGAGCATTGGCCCTGGATTCAGAAGGATCTGAGTTCAAATCCGGCCTCAGACATTTGACACTTACAAGCTGTGTGACCCTGGACAAGTCACTTAACCCTCATTGCCCTGCAAAAAAAAAATGTGATAGATCATACAGAACAAGTTACACAATGTCCATGTAAGGTTCTAGTCCTCAAAATTCTGTTACTGGGAATTAGCTAAAGTCTCCAGGTGGATGATGTCTTCTTAACAAACTGATAGGCTTCAGATAAGCACCAGACTCTTTTTACAATACTAAATCATGCCTATGAGCAACCCATATGAAGCATGAGTCATTCCTGTCATAGCCTGGGTGAGGGTACCAGCTTTTCAGTAAGTCATTCCTCCTGGACTTTCCAGTTTGTCTTTTTATTTTTTTTGGGGGGGTGGCATTTTCATCCACAGTTTCTGTAGCCATCTGTACACCTCAGCTCTACCCTCTGTTTAAGTCCTGGTCTATTCTCACCAAACAGTGATTGTATCAAACCCCTTCACTGCATCTTATGGTGATTTCACTGCTATCCATGCTTCTGTTGCTCTTTCTGTAATATTCGAACAAATGGTTACATATTTGTCTTCTCCAGCTCTCAGTGAAATCATTCCACTTAGAGGCCAATCATTTGGCTTCACAGTAATATTCCAAAGCTCTCTTTTTGGGGCCGGGAATATTTGGTCTCCTTATGTGAAGCTCTAATACTGTGGCACAAAAGGGAAACAACTCTAAATTTTTCCCTTATATGATAGTCTTATAAATTTCCAGCCTCAACAAAGAATGCCTCATCACATCTTAAATAAATTTCTCACCCCAATACCAGCTTAAACCAGTGTGAATTGCACAGACTGATCTAGTACCTGGGTTATATGTCATTTGTCCTTCATTCTTTTTTTTCTTTTTTTTTGGTGAGGCAATTGGGGTTAAGTCACACAGCTATTAAGTGTTAAGTGTCTGAGGTTGGACTTGAATTCATGTCCTCTTGAATCCAAGGCTCTTGCTCTATCTACTGTGCAACCTAGCTGCCCCTCCATCTTTCATTCTTAAAGAGGACCATGACATCAGGAGGCGATGTCATAACTTGCACTGAATTAGATTTAAGTGAGCAAGATCACCAATCTCACTCTCTCCTCCAGAGCCACCTCAGTCCAGTGGCACCATATATATATCAAGACAACTGGTAATGACCCCAGATGTTTAAGGCAATTGACTTACCCAAGGTCAGGCAGCTAAGTAAGTATCTGAGGTAAGATCTGAAGTCAGGTCCTTCTGACTCCAGGGCCAGTGTTTTATTTATTATGACACCTAGCTGCCCGAGCTGGGTTATATACCTCTCACTTGCAACAACACCTCATGGCTAAAAAACTCACCTTAAATCCCCTTCCTAATCTTCTGTATACCTCCACAAGTCCATTTGGGGCCAACTGCTTTCAGTTATTCAAATTTCCTTCCGCAATTTGTGGTAGGAAAGGGGTGAGAAAAACCAAACATTCTTTCTCTAGTGCTACCACATCAGGAGTGAAAAAAGATTTTCAAGTTTCCATATGGGAAACACCTTAGTTGAAGAGATTCCTCAAGGCTACTTTTTCTCTACTGGATAAAATGGTTTTGATTTAAAAGTAAACACAATGGAATCTCATATCTTCTGACCTGCTCAGTCAACTATGTAACTGTGAAGATATCATCTGTAGTAGAAAATAATTTTCAAAGGCCTAGTTGTTGTTTTCTCATATCTTTATCAAATATACCCTCCTTGTGGGCACGGATAATTCCCACAATAAATTTATGAAGAAGATTGATGATTTCTTCTCCATTACATTTAATTTTATTAGTAATGGGAGGCAAAAGTGTGTACATATCTTACATGTTTTCACTTTGTTATGACATTTATAATAGTATAAAGAAAAAAATATGGTCTGCAATAGAATTTTAATGTTTTTGTTCACTCTAGCAAACACATTAAATATCTGCTGTGTGTCAGACATGGACCTTGTTGCTAGGGATACTATTATTCCTCCTCCTCCTCCTCTGTCATTAATACTATTAATCCTATAACCACCACCCCCTCTACTACTAATACTATCACTAATAATAATAATGATGATAATTTATTATTATTTGTATTTATATATTATTTTAAGATTTCCAGAGCACCTTAAAATATAAGAAACCAAGGGGGCAGCTAGCTGGCCCTGGATTCGGGAGGACCTGAGTTCAAACCTGGTCTCACTTGACACTTACTAGCTGTGTGACCCTGGGCAAGTCACTTAACCCCCATTTCCCCACAAATATATATATGAAACTCAGATTCTACTGGGGTATACAAGAAGATAACTAATTATGTGATAATGCCATATAAATCCATACCATTGAAAGGGATCAGGAAAGGAATGCCATACAAATTAGCCTCAGAACTGAGCTTTGAATGAAGGTAGAGGTGAGGAGTAAATATGGTTTAGACATTAAGACAAAGACACAACTGGATTGCTGCCCCATCACAGAAAATCTGGAACCCTCCTAATTGGACACTCCCAAGAGTGTTGTCATCAACATGAATCTATAGGAATGAGAGATGGAATATCTAATGGGAAAAGTAAATGGACTATTTTGGCTGAAACTTAGAATGTATGAAGAGGATCAATATGGAATAAGTTTAGAAAGATTGGTTAAGATTTAGATTACAGAGGACCTTAAATATTAGGTTTAGCAGTTGGTATTTTATTTTAGAAACAATAGAGAGCCACTGAAAACTATTGAGCAGGGGAAGCAACATGGTCAGACCTGTGCTTAACATGGTTATTGTGGAAGCTAGATGGAAACTGGGCAAGAGAGAGGAAAAGATTGAAAATTACATAACCAGTGAGGCTATTGCAATGATCTAATCAAGTATTGATGAATGAAGAGACACTTATAAATGTAAAGATGAGAGAGAGATTGTAGATATAGAATCTAAAAGACTTGGTAAATTAGTGTCTAGGGCAGAAGTTTAATGGAAGGGATTTAATTCAATTTAATATGAGGGTACACTTTGTCTCAAAAAATAGTCTATTCCATTTTAGAAAGTTCTACATTTATAATGTTTTTCTTCCTATCCAACCAAAATCTGCCTCTCTACAACTTCTGCCTCATTGTCCTAGTTCTGTAGGCAGCAAAAGAAATTTAATCCTTTTACAATGTGAAAAACCTTTGAATATTTGAAGAAAGCAGTCATCATTCCCCCCTTCCCCTCAAATCTTCTCTTATCCTAGAGAAAGTCTGCTGTGCTTTTAATAAATCCTTATACATCATGACAGCTAGTGCTCTCATCATTGTAGCTACTTTGATCTAGATGTGTTCCAGGCCATCAAACCATGTTCAAAGTATTGTGTTCAAATCTGGATGTCACATTTTAGAAAGGATACTGACAAGTTGGAACAAGTCCAGATGAAGGAAAATCGACAGTGAAGAGATTTGGACCTATGCCATATTAAAACACTGGACATAAAGACAAAAGTAAAAACATGAAGACATGATCATTGTCCCCAAAGCTTTCAAAAATCTAATGTAGCTTGGATCCAAACTCATAGAGATGTGCTGGAGCCAGTTCTCATGCTTGGAAGAGCTGATCAGTAAATTTTCAGTATGAGCATGTATACAGTGGGAATGGGCAAACATTATAAACCAAGGCTTGATTTATTGTTTTGTTGATTGTCTAGAATTAGGAAAGTGCAGAAGAAAATGCTAACTATGCTAACTAAACTTAAACATGTGTCTTTAGTACATTCTTTTCCCCTGAAGAGCTAGTTGTTAAGCATTTACCAGCATACTTCTGTTCCAGAGGACAGAAATGGCAAAAAATAACCTCTTAAAACAAGTTCTGGCACATAGTAGGGGATTCACAAATGACAGTTGATTTATCTTTAAAAGATTTTGGCTGGGGCAGCTAGATGGCGCAGTGGATAAGCACCAGACCTGGATTCAGGAGTACCTGAGTTCAAATCCAGCCTCAGACACTTACTAGCTGTGTGACCCTGGGCAAGTCACTTAACCCCAATTGCCTCACCCAAAAAAAAAATTAATTTAATTAAAAAAAATAAACTTAAAAAAAAAAGATTTTGGCTTAATATAAGTATTTGACAGTTAAAACCGACCCAAAGTGATAGATGATAGTAAGGTCCCCATCATTCAAAAAGCCAGATTATTTTTTGTATTCAGTGTCATAGAGATGATGCCTGATCAAATAGGGATTGGATTCGTTGTACATTGAGATGGATCCCTTCCTATTCTGTTTCTAAAAGATTCTCTTGCCTGAACACAGCTGATCTATTTGCATGTATCCATAAACATGTTCAACCTAACACTTGCCTCAACTAGTTGTAAGCTACATATTCAAAACTTTTTTAAAAAGAATCTTAAAAACTGTTTTTACATGTAATTGGGGGAAAATAAAATATTGAAAATAAAAAAGATGCATATTTAAATCAAATCCAATTCTGATTATTTCTTACAACTGTATTTCTCCAATTTATCAGTTGTTTTCACTTCCTTCAGTGTACTAGCTTAATTTGTGATCATCTAGAGACATAAAGAGTACCATTCACATAGTAGCAGAGAGGCAGCATGGCAAAAGAAAGCTGGGCTGGAAGCCAAAAAGACCTGGGTTCAAGCTTTGCCACTGACATAACACTGGCTATGTGACTGTGGGTAAGTCACTTAACGCTTTAGTGCTGAGAAATACTCTAGGATTATATGTTATAGAGAATATGCAGATTTAAATCTGTAGAGAAAGTTTCTACATCTGGGAGTTCCCCTATAACAATGAAATCACAGGTATAATTCACATTACTGTGGTATTTTTATTATTACTTGAACATATTTTGCTACTTCATGCCACACATATAAAATATCTATAGCTGTTTTACAGCAAGATTATTAACATTTTATCACCAAGTTCTACCATAATGACAATTTAGAATGGATGAGCAAATATATAAATCTTTGATACTGATGATAGGAGTTTTCTCCTAAAATAATGTGCTTTGTAAAAAAAAAATTACTATTATTTTTTTTTTTTGCTCAATCTGTTGCTTCTGTATGCTAGAAAGAGCAGTATATAGTGCTAGGTCTAGTCATAGGAGACCAAAGTTCAAATCTGGAATAAGATGCTTCCTAGCTGTGTGGCTCTAGGCAAGTCATTAATCGTTCAATACCTCCAAGCATATTTCTTAGGACTATAAATTTCAGAGTAGTTCTCAACAGGCATAGAGACTTTCCTTACGGGAAATTATGTATGTAAGTGTATGTATATGTGTGTATGTATTTGATCCTCATAATTAGCCTGTGAGATAGGTTCTATTATTGCCTTTGTTTTACAAGGGGAGAAGTTGAAGTCAAAGAAATTTAAATAACTTGTCTAGGTTCACATAGCCAGTACATGTCTGAGACAGGCTTTGATTTCAAGTGTCCCTGACTCCAGGTCCAGTATTGTATGCACCATGCCACCAAACTGATGATTATAATAAATGAAATTTCAATAGTTGTTTAAGCTTTGAGAATGATTTCTAATACAATTCGATCTGAGCTTCATAACAATGCTGTTTAGAAGATGTTAACATTATCCCCCTTTTATATTTGAGAAAACTGAGTCACAGAGAAGTTAAAGGACTTGTCAAGGGTCACATAGCTTGTGGCAGGTATTCCTGACTCCAGTACCAACATTCTGTCCAGTACTCAGACAATGAACCCTTCAGAGGCTAACAGAATTAGAGATGTGAAGCTGGAAGAGACCTGAGGATTTATCTGCTCTATTCTTGCTTTAAGAAGAGGAAACTGAGGTCTATGGAAGTTAAGTAGAAAGGTCAAGGTCAGATAGTAAGTAGCAGGATAAGATTTGTACTCAATCTTCTCTCTAACTCCAATTCTGACAAATTTATTAAATCTCACTGCCTCCTCTATCCCTTGCTTAAATTTAGTCTAATACTCATGAGCACACACACACACAGAGGAGCACACTGTGATGCAGTGGGTAGAGATCTAGGCCTAGAGTCAACTTCTTGAGTTCTAAATCTGACTTCAGACGCTTAGTAGCGGTGTGACCCTGGGCAAGTCACTTAACCCCATTTTCCTCAGTTTCCTTTTCTATAAAATGAAATGTAGAAGGAAATAGAAAACCAGTCATGTATCTTTGCCAAGAAAATCCCCCAAATTGGGTCACAAATCCTGACCAAATAGTGGCTAAACAACAGTAAGTATTTATGTATCTGTATATGTTCATGTCCATATATGTGAATATTTGTCCCTTTGGCTTTATCTTGCAGTTAGGATTATAGGATCCTAGACCTAG
The DNA here is from genome assembly GCF_019393635.1 of Dromiciops gliroides. Classification (NCBI taxonomy): domain Eukaryota; kingdom Metazoa; phylum Chordata; class Mammalia; order Microbiotheria; family Microbiotheriidae; genus Dromiciops; species Dromiciops gliroides. Next base: position 145,537,458 of record NC_057866.1, read on the forward strand.
AACTGGAAGGGACCTCAGAGGTCATATAATCGAACTCCTTCATTTTACAGATAAGGAAATTGAGGCCCATGTAGGTAAGGTGACTCATGTAAGGTCACACAGGTAGAAAATCCCTTGATACTTATGGATTATGAATATTATGAAATATCTTTCCAATTTCCAAGATTCCATTGCCTTTGCAACTTGGATGAGAAAGCTCCTAAGCACACTGCAATATTCAATATGCTCCCACATTTTAACTCTCTTTATATGGTTTTCTATATTAAGCTTTTAAGTCCCTAAGTAAAGTTCTTTGCTGATATTTTGATGAGGTGTTAAATCTTCCTCTGCTATTCCCTACAATTGACAGTTACTTTTCCACTTTTGCTTTAAAAGGGGCTATTGGTGAGCTCATACATTGGAGTAACTTTTTTTTCCTGGCTATACACCCATTCAAATCTTCCAAAAAAATTAATAAAGCCAGTTGTCAATATGATAGAAAAACCCTTTGTGATATGCTAGAACAGCTTCAATAAATTTGGAATTTTTAATGTTTTTTAAGGTACTGTATGCTTACCCCTGGTAGCTTCCTTATAAGACTGAGAAACATAGAATCCTCTAAGAACATTCTTTTTCAAATTATATGCATCAAATATTTGACAGGTCTTAACAAAATTTCTGGCTCAGCATGAACTGTTACTTATTTACAGTTAATACTCATATGAAGAAAGCTTTACTTATATGTTAACATGCTTGTAAAGGCAAAATCTTTTTTTTCTTTTCCAAAGAGGGGATATGAGTTTCATAACTTAAATCGAAATGGGGTTATAATATCCAGTAGCAAATGCCATATTCTTGTTCTTTATTGTTGTTCACTTAAAAAAAAAAAAAAGCTCTATGAAGAAGCAAATAGCAAGGTATTTTGCCAGCTGAAATAAAGCACCTAGTCAGCCACTGAACATGTGGGATGAGTGGGTGGAGAATAACAACCTTTCCTCCTCAGTTCACCTTTTGTTCTGACTTATATTCAATCACATGCTGGTAAAGAGATTCTTGGGAATTTCTAGCAAATAAGATAGTTCCAAGACAGGGGACTGTAATCTCTGCCCTATAAATGGAAGACAAAAAGAAAAAGAAGAAAAATGCCTAAAGTTTAGCCTTATGGCATCATTATTGACTTTTTTTTTTAATACTTAGATGTGGAGGCCATAACTAAATAGAAGAAAGGCCATCCTTATGAAGGTGAGGTTTGTTGAGTCACTCATTATATCATAGAACACTAGGGCTGAGATGGCTCTCAGGTAGCTGGGGAGAAATGAAACTGGTTGGGAGAAAATCATGGTCAACCATTCAGTCAACTAACACTTATTAAGCAACCACTTTGTATAAGAAACTATGCTAGGAGTTGGGGAAAGGAAGGCAAAAACAAAATAGTTCCTGCTTTCAAGGGAAACAGTGTATGTATCTGTGTATGTGTATACAGGGAGGCAGTCTGTATAGGTGTGCTTATACTTGTATATATATATATGTGCATGTGCATACATATACATACATAGATATCTATATAAATGCATAAACATATCCTCATATTGGTTCCCCCCAGCCAGATTTCTTTGATGGATATTTATGTCAAGGATTAAGCGAATGGGTTGCAAAGGCCTAGTTGTCATACGTCCCATAAGAGGAACTATAGATTTGAATTAGAAAGACAAATTATAGTCTTGGTCCCCAGTGAGCAGTGCTAAGTAAATGATTGCTTACTTTTATCGTAAGTTTTGATTTCTATAAAGAAGACATAAAATCTCCTCACTAACTAATTCGCAGGATTACATAATTAACAATGACAAAGCACTTAAAAGAATGGGTGATAAATCAAGCATGATGAAATAATGGCATTTTTAATTTAAGGTTTGTGTGATTTCTGGTGAGATCATTCATATCTTTCTTTGACTCCAACCCTAAGTGACAGAATGGATAATCAAATGTAGAAGTTATCAATATGAAATCACTTCACAGATATAGAAATGCATTAAACTCAGCAGGGAAACAGGCAGGGTTAGGGAGAAGGGAGAGCAGCATTTAAGAAGATGGTAGAATACAAGAGACAAAAGTCCCAAATAAAAGACTTTAGCTTCAGTGGGTAGAACATAAGGTAGGCACAGATTAAAAAAGAAAGTCGAAGAACCAGTGAGCAGATCCTAGGCTAGCTGAAGTGGTCTGGGGGGAGTGGATTGTCCTAAGATCACTTCATTTAGAACTTCATTAAGAGAGGCAGAGTTGCACAAAGTTGTCATACACACTATCTCTTCTTAAGTCATCAAAGTCCAGTGGTAGGATAAAACTCAAGATGACTGGTGATGATGGTCTGGGACATAGTGGATGACTGGTATCTCTGAAGCCTGACCAAGCTCTAACTGATCCACAGTGCCTGTTTCAGTCGCTTTCATATCCACTGGAACAAATTGTTCTCATTTTTCCATTCCACTGGGAAAAGTCTTACCATGCTTAAGGTAGACATCCCTCTAACTCATAACAGGTTGCCTGTCAGATGCCCTCAACAAGGTTTCGCCCATCTGGCTGAGATGCTTTTACTGGGATGTGGCGGTTGTGCATGCTACAGCTTCTTAAAGCCACTGGTAAGAGTTGGGGGAGAGGTAGACAACAAAGGTAGATAAGCAGCCTTGAAAAGGGCTCAGCAAGCCCTCACATCAGAAGTGTAGTCCTCCCTGAAAACACCATACATCCCACATTTGAAAAATGAAGGTAATTATTGAATTAAAATAAGGGATTTATTATGTGTCAAGTAAAGTTTTTAAAGTAGAGGGTGATAATAACATTCTCACACAAAGCAATAGGAAACACAGATACAGTTTTTAAAAAGTAGCAAAATCACATTATTTTCAAAAGTCCCATAGATAATGGTTTAATATTAATATGTAATATATATTAACTGAAGGTTTAAATACCTAGAAGAAAAGTTAACTTAATACAGGGAGAAATAGATAGTAAAACAATAATAGTTAAGAATTTCAATGTCCCTTTTGAAGGTCTAGACTAATGTGACAAAAGATAAAGAGAAAAGTTAAAGACATAAATATGTTATTTTAAAAGTTAGATATGGTAGATTTCTGTCAATACTGAACAGGAATTGAAATACAACCTTATAGCTTAAAATTCAACTAAGATTTTGGAACAATACAAATACATACACACATACATACAATACATACACACATATCCCTAAGCATATACATAAGCATATGCATAAATCTGTACAAATGTGTTTATATATGTATATGTATATGTAAATATAAGTATAAACACATATATGAAATATAAGACACTTTTAAAAAACTTGATCAAATTCAGAAAAGCAGAAATATTAAAAATCCTTTATCTAGAATAACACAATAACCAATAAAGTGCTTTTTTGGGGGGTGGAGGGGAGGATGAGGGTTAAGTGACTTGCCCGAGGTCACAAAGATAGTTGTCAAGGATCTGAGGCCGGATTTGAACTCAGGTCCTCCTGAATCTAGGGCTTGTGCTTTATCCACTGTGCCACCTAGCTGCCCCTGAAAGTGCTTTTAAAGAAAGGATACAAAAACCCCTAGGAAACTGGGCCCAACAGAAGGACTCATTTTTAAGTTAGATTCTTAGAGGTTGTTCAGATTCTTCAGCCTGTTTATGACGATCTTTCTATAAGGTACAAGATTTAGAAAATGATAGATATAGCAAGGGATATTTAAGAACTGAAATTCTTTAAAGTTTCATGTGAACTATGGGTACCCCCTCAAATGTTTTTTTTTTAATGGCTCTATTTTTAATAAGATAAGAACAACAAAGTTTGAACTAGTTATCATCACAGGACCCAGTTATTGGAAAAGTAATGTTTAAGAGGTTATACTATATTGTGTTGAGATCAGTTTTGTAAAAGATTTTAGCAAGAACATCCAAGGAACTATAAGTGATATTAAAGAGAAGCAAATTCACTAAACAGCAGACCACTTAAGAGCTGAACCAAGGGAATACGTTTCTAAAAGACCAGATGGCTACAAAGAACATCTGCAATTCAAGACAAAATGTGCTGATTTAATGGACATTGTGTTCTGGTCATTTCCAACCCATAATCCCTTGGTGGAAACATCCAACTTTTGGCATTCCTGACTCAGAGGTTTCTTTTCATGGTAAGGTTGAGTTGGATTCCTCCCACCCTTGGTGGCTCTTTTGGCCATAAGAATGTTATCTATTCTTTCTTTTCAAGGATTCTTTTCTCTCCTTGTATGTAGCTTACTTCTTTTGGGAGGATTTAAGTGTTGCCTACATGTCCCTACTCATATTAGGGTACATCTTACTGATACTGTCATGGTTCAGAAGCACCTGGAACTGACCCAAAGCTTCCTGTTGGTCTAGGGAAAACTCTTGGTCTACTCTGACCAAAAGACAGAAATGTCAAGCCCTGGCAAACTCTGAGCCCTACCCTGTTGTGACTAGTAGTTTCTCCCCATCCCACTACTCCCGAGGTAAACTCCTGGGAATCTGCTGTGACCAGCAATTTCTGACTGTTCCTGGACAGAGATAGTTCCAAGGACACTTCTGCAGCCCCTCCTTTCCTGTAGTTCTGCTATTCTGTTGACCTTACAGGGGACCCTAGCTTTGGGACCACCAGCAGTCTGCCTCTGCTGGCTAAAGCCAGCATAAACCAATGCTGTGGTTTTTCCAGGAAGGTACCTTTCTATAAATAACTTGTGACCCACTGTTCCATCTATCTACCTAGATGCCCCACACCTGTGTGTACATAACTTCTGTAATTCCCTGCTCTGGGCATCCCTGTCTGAGCAAGATAGTTCAGTGCCCCAGATTGAAATTCCTCGACCCTGAATAAAATGGTTCATTATTATTATGCTTACCACTTAGTTGATTTAAGTTTTTATAAATTTGACAAATCTAAATTTAAATGGAGACTAAATAATTTAATCCTAAAAAATGTAGGTCAAGCACAAATCATAGTAACAATAGATAATTTTATAAAAGTAAGTGGGGGGGGGTTTAGCTAGGTGGCGCAGTGGATAAAGCACCAGCCCTGGATTCAGGAGTACCTGAGTTCAAATCCAGCCTCAGACACTTGACACTTACTAGCTGTGTGACCCTGGACAAGTCACTTGACTCCCATTGCCCGGCAAAAAAAAAAAAAGAAAAAAAAAGAAAAAAAAGAAAGTGGGAAAAATTAGACAACATACTAAAATAGATCTTAGGAGAAAATTTATATCTTCACCAAAAGAAAGGACAGACAACTGAATTAATTAATTATTAAAAAACTAAAAAACTGGAAAAGCAAAAAAAGAAAGAAAGAAAAAGAAAAACAGAACCAAGCATGAAAAGAGATTCTGAAAAAAAAATAAACAAAATTGGAAACAAACAGAAAAAAAAAATTGCTAGACAAGCAACTAACTAATTTGATTTTTTAAAAGAGAGAGGAAAACCAGATTTCCAAAATTTTAAAAAAATGAAAAAGAGTTTGCAAAAAAGGAAATAAAATTATCAGAAATTATTTTTACCCATTATATATCCCTAGCTGATAAAAAATAAAATGGAACAATGTGTATAAAAATCTAAAATACCCATGTTAAGAAAACAAAATAATTTAAATAACCCAATGTCAGAAAAAGATAATTGACAAGGCTTAAAGGAACTTCCAAGAATAAAAACCTTAAGACCAGATGGATTTAGAAGTGAATTCTATCATATATTCAAAGGGTAATTAACTCTAACATTATAAAGTTTGCAATAATAGCAAAATAAAATATCCTACCATTGTTGAAAGGTTTATGGGAATGTGGGCATCCTAATGCACTTTTGGTAAAGCTATGAATTGGTGCAACAACTCTGAAATCAAACTATACACAAAGTCACTAAAATGTTCACACCCCTCTTACTCAGTAATACTGGCTATAAATGTATGTGTGTATACACACATACATAAACATATCTACATATATATGTAGATATATGTATATATGTGTGTATATCTCCCCAAAGAGATTTTTTTTAAAAGAGGGAGTGTGCCCAAATGTAAAAAAAAAAAATCTCTATAGCAGCCCTCTTTAATTATAGCAGAGAACTGAAAACAAAGTAACTTCCATCAATTGAGTTATAAACAAAGGAATGATGGTTTATGGATATAATGGGAAACAGTTCTGACCCAAGAAATAATTAAAGTTTCAGATTTAGAGAAACTTGGGAAGACTTGAATGAACTAAGGCAGAATGCGGTGAACATAACCTGGAGAACAAATATTATTATAAAGGAACAAACAGAAGACCAAAAATTTTGAAAGACTTTATGAACTCTGATCAATGCAATTACTATTCCACAAGACAGATGAGAAATTATGCTTCCTACCTCTTGGCAAAGAGTAGATGGGTTATATAAATGAGAATTAGTGCAATGTTTAACCTTATATCTCTTAAGTATTCGATAAAATGCTTGTTCCATATGCTTGAAAAACAAAACCAGTGATATGAAAAGTCAAATTTTTATAAAATACAGGTAAAAATTTTCTTCCATATTTCATGATTATCAATTTCTGAAATTAGCTATCGATGTCAATATTCTGTTAGAAAATGCTGTCATTTAATATGTATGGATAATAATCATGAAGACAACAGTTAGTTAATTTCTTCACTCTTTAAATTTACCTCTTGACATTGTACAATTAGTATTGAGTTTACTAATTGTATGATAAGTATTGAGTATCCTAGGAGATACTGCTTCTACTTACTGCTTCTGTGACCTTTGGCAAGTTACCTAATGTCTCAGGGCCTTAGTTTCTCTATCTGTAAAGTGCTTGGTTAGGGTTAAAACACTTCTAAGGCTTCTTCTACCTTCCGGTCAATTATCCTATGATCTCATGATGTTATGGTTTACTGTTAGTAAAATAGGTAAAGAATTTAGTTAAATGGGGGTCTTTCATTATTTCTAAGTAAGTTATGAAAGTAAATGTACTTGTAAAAAATACTACCTTTATCACCTCTGGAAAAAGGCTATTTTAATAACAGCATGGAATCAGCATAGTGCGATGCATTCAGTGTTAGATTCAGCCATCAGCCTTGGGTTTTTATTCTGACTGATATTAGTTATGTGTCACAGGGCAAGTCATGTAAACAGCTCTAGGCCTAAGTTCAACATCTGCAAAATGAGGGGCTTGGATCAGATGGCCTCTAAGGTTTCTTTTAGCTCTAAACCTTTAGGATCCCATAAGAAAATTTCCTATTTGTTCATAGGACAATCTACCCATTATATTGCAATGCAAGCTCATTGAAGATAGGGACTAATTTTTTTTTTTCATTTTTAACTTGTTAAACCTGGTCCCTAGAACCAGAGCCTTCCTCTATCAGGCACTTAATTAAATCATTGAATTGAATAACTTCATTATTTTGACCTGTACTGAATTGGTGAATTATAGAATATTTAAAAAGAAATATAGTACTTGTTTGTTTTGCTTTGTTTTTTGTTCTTTTTGCAGGGCAATGAGGGTTAAGTAATTTGCCCAGGGTCACACAGCTAGTAAGTGTAAAGTATCTCAGGCCGGATTTGAACACAGGTCCTCCTAAATTCAGAGCCTAAATCCACTGCACCACCTAACTGCCCCTGAAATATAGTACTTTTGCTACTGGAAATAGGCAAAAAACAAAAACTAGACTGGTTAGAAGAAAGCCAGCTTTAATGAATAGATAAGTGATCTGTAATTAGCATATCAAAGCAATAGCATCAACCATGCTGGTCTCTACTTACTTTGTAATTACATGGTTTGTATGTAAATGATACTTCTCCTGTGCTAGAAAACAGTTTGCTGTCCCAAGGAAGTAAACATTTCTTTTTCACTCTTGTTTATACCATTCATTTGCTTAGTAAACCCTTTTCCCCAGGATGTTGGGTACAGTAAACTTCAGTTTCCAAATAATAACAAATTCAGAATTCCTAAAGTTTGAATTAATTCAATTTTAGTAGTTCTCTTTCTCTCTAGGTTTCAGATATTCACACATTATTAATTTCCTCCTTCGAATCAAACCTCAGTAGCAAGGAACTGAGCTGTCTTGTTTAAAACAAAGAAAGAAAGAACAAATGACTTCAACACTGGTGAGGTTAACCTTTTTTGTTTGTCATGGACCTCTTTGGCTGTTTGGCAAAACCTACGGATACTTTTTCAGAATAATGTTTTAAAATGCAAAAACAAAACCCCACAACATTCAAAGGAAACCAAATATATATATATATATATATATATATATATATATATATATATATATATATATATATATATATATATATATATATATATATTCCAGGTTAAGAACCCATTGAATGTTTCAAGAGGATTAAAAAGAAAAACTGTCTTGATAAAAAAGATAGGGAGGGTCATAGATGGATAGACTTCCACTTTCCATTTGAAGATCAGGGAAATCATGAACTCATTTCTAGGGGGGCTTGCAGCAAAGGTAAGCCTCCACTCGTTCTACTCATAGATCCCCTTTTAGGTCAGTTAATTCATAGAGAACTTATTTTTCACATTCTTATCAAAGTGAAAGAAGGGTCAAAACATTATACCACAATTGGTCCAAAGCAAATAAATTTATAAAGGTGAAACATGAAAGTTAAATGGAAGCCAGCACAGGAAATCAAATTAGCTTAAGGGTTTAACTATGCACCCCTGGAAAGAAAGGTTATTCATTGTTGCAAATACAAAGCAGTCTCTGACTAGTCTAATTAATGAATAGAATTCTTGTCTTTTTTACAATAAACCTTTAAACTTTTTCAACTCAGCAGGCTAGAAATGACTTCACTGGGGGGGTCCAGGGCTTATGGTCCTGATCTGACAGCTGTTGTTTTCCTCAATCTAGAAAGAGTCTGTGAGGCACATTTGGCTCCACTACTGACACTCACCTACACACACACACACACACACACACACACACACACACACACACACACACACACACACACACACACACATGCTTCCCCCCACTCCACCCTTATTGGTTATAAAAACAAAAATTAAGAATGATACTATTTAATTACTTACCTTTTCCCCTTTTGTCCTTCTATGCCCTGTGCCTAACAGGGTGCCTGGCATATAGTTAGGTGTTTGATAAATGTTCACATAATTTAACTTCATTCATTTATTTTTTGTTTGTTTTTTCAGGGCAATGAGGGTTAAGTTACTTGCCCAGGGTCACACAGCTAGTAAGTGTCAAGTGTCTGAGGCCGAATTTGAACTCAGGTCCTCCTGAATTCAGGGCCAGTGCTTTATCCACTGCTACACTTAGCTGCCCCTCCATTCATTTATTTTTATCTTAGGAAATCTTGTTTTATTGAGCAGATAATAATTTTCAATTAACCTGTTAACTGCTGTCAGGATGCAAGTTCACCGTTAGCTATGGGGGGGGGGCAGTACTTAGAAAATAGGGAAACAAGACAGAAAAAGAAGTTTAGCTCATTAAGATTTTTTTGAACATATTTTAGCAAATCTTGGATGTATTTTCATTCTTCAATGTGCTAATTACAAAAAATTATCTGCCTAAAGGCAAACACCAAGGACTGGATTATCATGGACAACTAAGGGGCCAATGGAAATATCATTCTGATGAATTGTTACTCATTTCCACTAACACCAATTGAACCAGTTTCAGAATAAACTTCAATTACATCTCCCACCCTCATACTAGCTCATACCTAGTCACTTCACTACATCTATCTAAATTCTATTGAGGACAAATATGGAATCTTCTACTGAAGGTGTTTTCTCCCTTCACCCCACCCCCACCCCCCAAGAAAAATTTACATTCTAGGACAGTGTTTCAAACAAGTCATGCCTTCTTCTCCCTGCCAAAGAGTGATTTCTTTTCTGAAGGAAATTAAGGTGATTTTTTTTAAATAAAAGATTTATCTATATTTATAAGGCTATGCAACTAGAACAATGTTGAAAGTCTGGAGATGTCAAAAAATCACTGGACTACATTGAATATTTGGTCAGTGTGATACTAAGGGGGCAATGGGTGACAATGAAGTGGAAAATTAAGCTTTAACCTTGTCTGTAGCAGAGAGGCTCTGGCCTTGCTGTGTTCCAGTTGCAGTCCTGCTTCTCCTTTGTCCTTTGTAAGGAAATCTCTGCCCTAGTCCTTGTTTGATAAACTTGTATGTATCTTGTTTTCCTGTAATGAGAACTATTCGCCCACTCTTTTTGTATATAGCCAAATGGTCTAAAAGTATCAAGGCCCATTGTTGAAGTTCTGACCCCCATGGGCCTGCATGTGTAATAAACTCTTTCTCTCCACCTCAAGTACCTGGCTGAGTATTTTCTGTCTATTCTGCCTTAACATTTGGTGTGCTGGCTGGGAAACCTCAACTTTGTTGGCTCCTTGTGCCACTGGTTCAGGCCTTAGGGACTCTCAGAGAGCCCTGTCATGGACAGGGAGGTACCACCTGAATTGTTTTCAGGGCTCTTTTTGGACAGGGCCCTCTGAAGCAGCCTACCCCTGTGTAACCTGGTATCTGGACTCATTAGAGGAGTAGAAGACAGAGATCAGGTGTTTGGGACAAACTGCCTCAGTTTATCCAAATAACTCGAGGAGACCACCAACTCAGGCAGAGACAGATTTATTACATCCTCACGAGGACGGGCAAAACCCAATTACACATTGAAGTCTTGCAAAGATATGCCCAATCCTCTAGGTTTTTATAGTAATCTTGAAAAGGACTGTCCCCACGTACACCTAGGGTGGATGAGCTCACAATCTAACATCCAATCCTGTCTCACCCAAGATGAGTACCCAGCTCGTGATCCATGTATGGAGACATGTCCAAGAACAAAGGGGAGAAGGGGAAGGGGTACAAGTCTGAGGAATGTCAAAGAAAGAAGGAGGCAGAAATCACTCCCTTATCTGACTGCAATTTGTCATGACAGGGACTGGGATTCTGACATGTGAGAGGGAAGTTTTTTATTACGGGCCATAAACTAAGGTGTAGCTGGCATGTGGGAACTAAGCAAAAATAAAGTAAATAGTGCTAATTGGTAGAACTGTGACAAGTAATAAAACTTACTGGGGGACTGGATATCTCCCAGACCCCATCCCCAAAGTTTACAGAACTGTCCCAAGTCCATTATCTCAATAAAACTTAAAGGAGACAGTGAGAATTTGACAAGCAATTAACTTTTAGGCAAAGCGAGAGGCTAGCTATTCTGGGGAGGGGGTCTAGGTATCTTTCAGACTCCATCCTCAGAGTTTAATCTGACTCAAATCCATAATTGTCCCACACATCAGGACTACGGGGAAGGTAAGGCTGGGGCCCCACTAGACAGGCCTGCCCCTTCTGGGCAGAAGGAGGGGTTCCATCAACTCTTGTAAGGAAAAATAGCATTGGGAGGGAACTGTTTTAAACTCCGAAAGAGTGTGATGAATGTGTGTGTGAGTGAGTGATTGTGGCTCCACAGCCTGTGCTATGGAGTCTGATTGGGCCCCAACCTGTTTCATGGTCATGTCATATGGCATAATGGCTGGGGAATAACCCGGAGTTAAGATGAAACCAGGGAAATTCGAAACCTTTTGTACCCTTGAATGGCCTGCTTTCAGGGTTGGCTGGCCTCCAGAAGGCACCCTGGATATAGAGACAATCAAAAAAGTCCACACCGTAATTACAGGCGATCCCAGCCACTCTGACCAATTTCCATACATTGGAAATAGCTAAAACCAAGCCTTGTTGGATCAGGATGTGCACTGGTGACAATGACCAGGCCCAAGTTTTTTTAGTCTGCCAAAATCTACAAAATCTGATCCTCCCATCCTCCAGGATTCATCAGGAGATGAGCCCCCTCCATTTGTGTTGCATGGACCTCCACCTCCTTTGGCCCCTCCACTTCCTTGTCCTGCCTTAAGCTAGACATCTCCACCACAGGGCCAGATACCCCTTGTCCCTGCCAATCTCAGTTTCAGTCAGGAGCAGCAGTCCAAATGCCCCTCTGAGAGGCCAATAGTCTGGTTACAGTCAATCCAGATGGCAGCACCCAATCGGGATGCACTATTTTTTACTACCAGCCCTTCTCAACTTCTGACCTCTTAAATTGGAAAAATCACACCCCATCATAGTCTGAAAAACCACAAGCCATGGTTGATCTCCTTGATTTGATAATGCAAACCCACCACCCTACTTGGGAGGACTGACATCAACTGCACTTAAGCCTCTTTAATACAGAAGAAAGAGGGGCAGCTAGGTGGTACAGTGGATAAAGCACCTGCCCTGGATTCTGGAGGACCTGAGTTTAAATTCGGCCTCAGACACTTGACACTTACTAGCTGTGTGACTGAGCAAGTCACTTAACCCCCATTGCCCCACCAAAAAATACAGAAGAAAGATATAGGATCCTAAGGGGGGCTAGACATGGGGCCTAAGAACATGCCCTAGGAGGAGTAATGGACTTAAATCAGTGGGCTGATCAAGTCATTCCTGAGGGCAACCCTCACTGGGACTATAACAGTGACAAAAGGAGAGCTGCCATTCAGCAATTCAGAAATGCCATCATGGGTAGAGTGGGAGCTGGGGCCCATAAGGCTATGAATTTATCAAAAACCACTCTGGTCATCCAAAAACCAGATGAACCCACAGGAACCTTCTACGAAAGGCTGTTCAAGGCCTATAGAATATATACTCCCTTCGATCCTGAGGAATCCGCTAATCAAACCATGATTAACGCCACTTTTGTGGCCCAGCAGCCCCAGACATTCGAGAAAAGTTAGAAAAATTGGATTAGCCGGCATGAATATCTCCCAGCTCATAAAAGTTGCCAATAAGGTTTATATGAACATGACAGCAGCTAGAGAAGAAAGGCCTAGACAGAAAGAAGAAAAGGCCTGTCATGTCTTCTTGCAGCAGCCATGGGCAATCCCAGCCCCACAGGCTGGCCAGCTCCACCCTGCCCCTGCCAGAGGAAAAGGAATCTATTAGCTCAAGATCAGTGTGCTTTCTGTAAAAAGACTGGGCATTGGCAAAATGAATGTCCTGAAAAACAACAGAAATCATTAGGACCGCTGCATAAACCCCTAGCAGTCTTGGAACTAACAGGATTTGACTCAGATTAGGGGCTGGGCTCAATAAGAATTGGCCCCGCCAGCCCATGGTCACTGGTACAGTCAAGGGCAAACCCATGAAATTTATGGTTGACATAAGAGCTGAGTTTTCAGTCCTTACCACCCCAGTAGCTCTACCCTTGGGGCGAAAGACCCGAATTTTAGGGGCTACAGGAGAAAGCCCTGAACCCCGAGATTTCTGTAAAGGAAGGAAATGTGAGCTGGCTGGCCACCAGATAGTTCATGAACTCCTCTATGTTCCAGAATGCCCTGTTCCTCTTCTAGGAAGGGACATACAAAAATTGGTGCACAGATATCTTTCCACCCAACCAAAAGAGCAAGGCTCACGGTGGGCACGAATCCCACCCTTATGATGATACTCACCATCCCCAGGGAGGAGTAACTTGGCTTCTCATTTTGGGATGGTGGAGGGCAAAACTCACTGACCACCAGGCTAGGGTTTTTTGAAGGCTTTGTTTTTTCCTCCTCTTCACTGGAGCTGGACAGACTAGGGAAGATAGATAGCTATTCTTAGCTTTGCATATTTTTGGTAAAAGTGGGTTTAGGAAGAACTACTGTTCCCCTTTTAGATTTTTTTCACTTTGCTGGATGGTTCATCCTATTCACTGCTGGAGCTCTCTGAGTCCTGGGTGGCTCCTTTGGCCCCTGAAGATGAAGTTCTCCTCTTCCCCCGCTTTAGGTTTGGAGACAGCTGAAGCCTTTCTCCCTGCCTTACCTTCCTCTTCACTAGGGCTGCTATCAGCTTTCCTGGACAAAGGCTTTTAACTGGTGACTATCTTAGCTAAGGACTTCTTCGTGCCAATGGCTGGCCTGGCCGTGCTTCAGTCTCAGAGTTGTCAGTCTGATATGTCTGAAGAATTCCCAGCAGCTTTTGTAGTCACATCTGGCTTGGGAGTGGCCTTCACAGCCACAGCAGGTTTGGGGCTTGCCTTATGTGAAGACTTCTTCCCCTTTTCCTCCTCTGAGCTGGAACTAGGTACCTTTCCTGTGGCTTTGTTGTGTTGTACTTTTGACTGTGGTGGTCTTGGCTGATTTAGCCTAGGCATGGTAGTCTTGTCCTGTCCTGCTTTAGCAGGGGATGTGTCCTCATCACTGCTGTCCTCACTGTTATCAGATGAGTCACTGCTTTCCTCCTTCTTCTGTGTGTGTGTAGAGGGAGGGGGTGGTAATCTGCCACTGTCTTTGGCTGGGTACAAGGGGATTGGGGCAGGGCGCAGCTGTATGTACTCTGCTTGGCCTTGCCAGTTGCTTTTCCCCCCCTCTACTTCTGTGGTTCCCACCCCCCCACCCCCGCCCAGCCACACAGTGGAGGGATCCCTACTACTGGTACTCTCCTCGGTAGCTTTCTCAGGGGTTTTGGACAGAGTTGGATTCCTTATATAGCCCTTTTAGGTGGAGCTGCCGCCTTCTCTCTGAGTCACTGCTGCAATTGCTGCTGCTACTGTGATGGCTTTCACCAGCTTAGCCTTTGGCTAATTTGGAGGCTACCTTGACAGTTTTACCTGGTTTAGCTGGGGTGTTAACCGCTATCTTAGCTGTGGCGCAGGCTGGGGCTTTAATTGGTCTTTCCTTTCTGTGTTTTTGGTAGCTTCATCCTCAGCGTCAGGGTTGGAGTCGGTCAGATTCAGAGATGGAGCTTTCAGCTTTCTTAGGCTGGGCTGTTTGGGGAAAGTTTGGCTGCCACGGCTCCCTTCTGGGCAGGCTTCTTCTGGCTTTTGTTGTCTTCAGTGCTGGAATCCTCACAGCCACTATTCCTCCTATTCCTCTCTGCTGCTTTGGCAGGAATGGTTGATTTCCCAGACTGAGGGGAAGCACCAAGTGGCTCGATAGCTTTTGTCTAGAGGCTCTTTGGTCACTCCTTTGACTATCATCAGCAGAAACACTTGATTTCTTAGCCTTCTTTGTCACTGTTAGGCTGCAACTTCTGCCTTTGATTCTTGGAAAGCCTTTTGAGCTAGAAACATTAGATATCAAACAGGGAGGTTACAATGGGGTCTAGTTGGGAAGTTCCTGTAGTCTTAGCAAACTGGCTAGCTACCTCCAGAAACCATTTGTGGCACAAGATACTGAGCACAAAGGGGATTATCACTGGGTACTACATATGGGTAACACTTCCTGCTCTTCCATCCTCTAGGTTTGAAAGCATCACTGGTGTAACTTAGAGCTAGTACTATTTTTTTAAAAATCAATTATTGCCTAGAAGGAAGTTACTTGGAAGCCTAAATAAATTCAAGACCCAACCATCCAAGTTACTGCACAGAGAAGAATGGAAGCTTTTTAAGTACTAACGCTATTTTTTCATTTTTTCTTTGAAAAAGAAGAGTGAAGCTGAGAAGAAATGTCAAAAAATTGAGTATGTAACATATAATTGATAAGAATATTTTGACCCCATACATCCCAAATCTAATTTTTGATGGAGTGGTCTTGTATTTACCTAAGATTAGGTGAAAATGAGCTGTTTCATTCAATATTTTTTTTTTTTTTTGCGGGGCAATGGGGGTTAAGTGACTTGCCCGGGGTCACACAGCTAGTAAGTGTCAAGTTTCTGAGGCTGGATTTGAACTCAGGTACTCCTGAATCCAGGGCCAGTGCTTTATCCACTGTGCCACCTAGCTGCCCCCATTCAATAAAATTTGATGAAAGTTTTTATAACTTTTAATTATACAAAATTAATTTTTAAATTTAATTTAAAAAACTGCTCCTCTGAAATGCATTTCCCTTTACAAACCGATCATATTAAACGTTAGCCCAATTTCTCATAACTTTTGCTCTAAACACTAATATTACATTGTGATCCTGGATTTCAAGTCTAGCGATCAGTGTTTAAATATTGGTTCTGTCATTTGTCACTTATGTAGCAATCCATGAACAAATTATTTTGTCACTTCCATATTAGTAAATGCTGTGGGAGAAAATGGACTAGGGGACAGTGAGAGACTCAATGATTTCTAAATTCCTGTGTAGGTGTTTCTGTGGTATGTGGAAGGAGGAACCCCCATGCTATTGAAATGATATGGGGTTGTCAGGCCACTCACTGAATGTTTAGAATGCTATATCTGATGGCTATGCTTATGTTTTCATTCTCATACTCTGCTTTCACTTCTCTCTTCCCACTTTGTTCCTTCTAATCTGCTCTTTATTGTAATACAGGAAAATGAAGGTTACTATAGGGAACTAGATCTGATGACTGTAATTCAAGAGAGATATTAGATTAGTTCTTCACCCTAAAGAGCTGAACTAGGAACATTGGGGGGAAATTGCAGAGGCAAATCTAAAACTGATTAATGGAACATACAAATAATCAGAGCTATTCCAAATTAAAAGAAGCTGGCTAAAGATATGGTGGGTTCCCTCTCACCAGAGATTTTCAAGCAAAGCCTGGGTGATTAACTATTTTTTTGATATTTTATAAAAGGAATTTTCCTTCAAATTCAGGTTATACTAGATCTTTTCACACACTGTGGTCCAGGGGTCTCCTTAGACTTTTCAGGAGGGGTCTGCGAAGTCCAAACTATTTTAGATAATATTAATATGCCCACATTTCTTTTTTTTTCCTTTTTCTTTTTTTTTTTTTGGCCAGGCAATGAGGGTTAAGTGACTTACCCAGGGTCACGCAGCTAGTGTCAAGTGTCTGAGGCCGGATTTGAACTCAGGTCCTCCTGAATCCAGGGCAAAGTGCATTATCCACTGAGCCACTAGCTGCCTCCATGTCCACATTTCTAATACAGTAAATATTAGTTGATCAAACCCACATGAATAAAAACTCTTTTGGTCGAACCCTCAATTATTTTTAAGAGCTTAAAGGGATCTTGAGACCAAAAAGATTGAAAACTGCTTTGAAGTCCTTTCCAGTTTTGGGGGCTGTGATTCTATGTTGCCCATGAAACTTGTAATGAGTAAGGTTTGAAAGTAGAGGAAGTGGCAGAGTTGATGGTGGTGAAGGTAGGATTCAGTTCTTTTGGAGGTAAAGTTCTTTCCCTGCAAGTCCATAAAAACCCCTGGGTAATGTGGAAAGATACCACTAAAAGCATATAAGGAGATTGTATCTGTTTGGTTAAGCTTCAATCAATATGGAAGGTTGTTCTCCTTTGTTTTCAAATAGAACCAATGACAACATGGGGTGATGTCTTGACTTTCACATGAATCCGATTTAAGTGAGGCAGAGTTGAACAGAGTTGTCAGCCTCTCTCTCTCCTAGAGTTCTCAAAGTCCAGTGACAAGACAAATGTCAGAATGAATGGCAATGGCCTGTGATGCAGTAGTTAACCTTGGCCTCTTTGATGTCTGACCAAGCTCAAAGTGCTCCACAGTACCTGCTTTAGCCACCTTCATAGGAATTAGGACAAATCATTCTCATCTGCCCCTTCCCTGGGAAGCCCTCACATGCTTGGGGTAGGTATGGCTCCTACTTCACAGATAAGTTTGAGGCCTGTCAGTTACCCTCAACTTAGTTTAGTCCATCTGCCCCAGATAGTTTTACCTGAGTGTTACTGCTGTGCATACTACAGCTAAATGAGCCACAGGTGAGAGCTGGGGGAGAGGTGGATACCAAAGGTGGATGAGCAGCCCTGAAAAGGGCTCAGCAAACCCTTATACCAGAAGTGCTAGGCTTCCTTGAACATCCCGTATACCTCAATATGGGGAGCCTATTCTTCTTACACTTTTATTCAGTGATCTTTGGTTCCTCAAGTTGAAAAGAAACTTCAGTTGTGCGGGGGAAGAATGGGGAATTATAGTGTCTTTCTTAGTGCGTTAACTTGGGTGCAGAAAGATCCTTTTCACCTACACAAGGTCATTTTATTTACAGCTCTATATTAATAGGGTCTGGTCTGAAAGTTCTTTCTAGGTGTAAAGTAGGACGAATTTTATGATAGCTATTTCCTACTAGATTATAAGGTCATTGAAGTCAGGTTTAACATAATAACTTAAACATAGTAGGAGTTAAATCAGTATTTTTTCAATTGAATTCATTTTTCCATTTACTTCCATATTTTGTTTTGTATCCTGGATGGTTGATGTTAAAAACTGGCTGTGATTTAAGTGAGATGTGTAAAGAGTTCCTGAGATATTGATTTTTCTAGCTAAGGGTTTTAACACCTTTGTTTGCAGAGATTTGGGGGAAGGGTAGATATAGCCATCTATTATAACATCTATTTTTTTTTAACTAGATGGGGGCAGCTAGGTGGCTCAGTGGATAGAGCACCGGCCCTGAAGTCAGGAGGACCTGAGTTCAAATTCGGCCTCAGACACTTGACACTTACTAGCTGCGTGACCCTGGGCAAGTCACTTAACCCCAATTCCAGGACTGATTGACACTGGAACTTTAGCCTACTCTAATTTTCAACCTGGGCGGGTTTACCTTTCCTTAAGAAAGTCCTTTAAAAACAAAGCACTCACCATATTAATGAAGAATTCACTACAGACAACCTATTTGCACTGCCCTACTGCACCTCAGAACTTCCAAGCTCAAGAGATCCACCAGCCTCAGCCTTCCAGGTAGCTGGGATTACAGATGTGTACCATCATACCTACGTATAACATCTATTTTAATCTAGATGACAAGATGCTTTCTGGGATTGAAGAAAGTGATTGTTTAGCAAACATAGCAAGAGTTGACTTATTTAATGAACAGAGTAGAGAAATAATACATGGATGTCCAGCTGCATCAACTTGAGTAGTTTTCCCATACCCCAGAAATACAGAATTATATATACAGAATAAGTGAATCTCAGGCTATAAGGGCTTTGAGATACCATTTAACCCTCCTACCCCTCCCTGAATAAGAATATTCTCTGAATCATACCTGGCAAATGATCATTTAGCTTTTTCTTGAGATGACTCAGTTAAGGAGAACCTACCATCTCTAAAGAGAAGTCCATTATACTTTTGGTAGTTAAAATCAGTTGGAAAGCTTTCCCTACATTGTCCAGAAAGTATCATTGTGGGGGCCAGTTTGTCCCTTCTCTGTCTGTCTCTCTCCTTCTATCTTTCTCTCTCCCTCCCTCCCTCTGTTCCTCTTCCTTCCTCCCTCTCCTTTTTTCTCTCTCCCTCTCCCTTTTCTCTCCTACCCTCCCTTCATCTCTCTCCCCCTTTCTCTCTTGCCATCTCTCTCTTTCTCAGACAGACACACACACACACACATACATACCTCCCTCCCTCTTTCCCGCATTGTTTACTTCCTGCCTACTACCTACGGAATTAAGCCTAAATTCCACAAACTTTCCCAACATATGGAAATCACATTGGCATAATGGGAATTTTTTTTTTGGCCTATACAAATGCATATTCAAATTCTGTCTCTGTCTTGACTTTTTTTTTTTTTAGTCACCTGGAACAAATCACTTATTCTCCATGGCCTTCAGTTTCCTTGTCTATAAAATGAAGAGTTTGGACTGGTTGGCTTCTAATGCTCTGTATCTGATTTTTTTCCATTGCCCCACCCCACAACTACTTCCCCACTGATATAACTTTGCTCTAGTCAAATTAGACTACTGTCCTCCCTAATGCATCCCATGCTTGCCCTTCTCAGTGCCTTTGCTCATTGTTTCCTCCCCCCTAGAGTATTGTCCTTCACTATCTTTATTTGTCAAAATCCACTCTATCATGGTCTGTCTTAAATGCTACCTCCTTACACAGAGTAGCCCCTGAATAAATCATCAGTTAAATGCTGAGATTCTAGAAGATAAAGGTTTGAAGGCAAAATAAGGTATGATGATTTTTTTAAATAGAAAAATTCTTTGGCATATTCTTTTTCAACAATGTCTCAAGTAGAACAAGTGGTGAATTTAGGACTGTAGCTAATTAAGAGCTCAGATACATCAATAGGGAAATGTGAAATGCCCCTTCTATGACTATTTATGTCTGAATAGAACCACTGATGAATTATTTTAGTCTGGAGATGTTTCAGCAAGATTCATAAACACTAAGTTTATAGGAAGGACAAATTAACAGACCCACAAAAAAACATGTTTTCAAGACATTATATTGAGGTGGTATAAACATACCTTTGCTGAATCACTACATTTAATTTTTCTCTCCTCTAGCAATCCATTTTAATATTGTCAACTGTGACTTGATCAGATTTTTCACTATTAAAATGAAAATATTCAATAAATCTGAACATTCAATGTTCAGTTTGATAATACACTCTTTGATTCCCCATGGAAGATGAGAAGACTTGGTATATTTTTTGGCACTGGCTCATAGAATTAATTCCTCAGAATTCTGTTCCCATATAAGCAAGGGAAAGCTACAAAATGCAGATCTGATCCCTGCCATTATAATCAGGCCTCATAGCAAGGTGGGGGAAACAGGATGGAAATCCAATGAAGCAGTTATATCACAGATGTAAAAACAATAAGGTCTCAGCTTCAACCCCTTGTAGAATCAACTCAATTTTTATTTAGCCTGTTATCTAGTAATGCTTATTTATGCAAAGAAAAAAGGTTACAATACATTAACAAATAGTTCTCTGGTTATCATTAATTATACATGCCAGGAAGTTGTAAGTATCATTTTATTTTAAAAGTAAGTTCATTGCCTTCAACAGTTGAATAGCCCCTTTCCATTTGAGTGTAAAAGGCTTATTTCTTAAAAATTACCTCAACTTAAATCAACAAACATTTATTAACCACATACTAAGTGCCAGGGACTATTTTTTTAGCATTAGGGATACAATGACAAAAACAAAACAATCTCTGCTGTCAAGGATGTAGTATTCTACCAGTATCTCTTCTGATTGACACAGTACAGTGGAAATAGCAGTAGCTTTAGAGATAGGGGACTTGTGTTCAAATTCTACTGGAATCACTTATTACCTACGTGATATTGGATAAGTAATTAGCCTGGATAGGTCTCAATTTCCTCAGCTGTGAAATGAGGGGAGGGGGGAGTTATTTAGATAATATGATCTCTAAAGTCTCTTGTAGTCCTAAACTTAAGATCTGTAACTCTGGGTCTCAATTTAATCCTTTAAATGTAACCCCAGTCTTAAAGCCTTTTGGTAAGGGATTTTCTTCTTCTTCTTCTTCTTCTTTTTTTGCAGGGCAATGAGGGTTAAGTGACTTGCCTAGGGTCACACAGCTAGTAAGTGTCAAGTGTCTGAGGCTGGATTTGAACTCAGGTCTTCCTGAATCCAGGGCCAATGCTTTATCCACTGTGCCATCTAGCTGCCCTGATTCTCTCCTTTTTACATGGAGATCAATGTCCCCAGATTCTGTAAAGGGTGGGGTGGAGTTGGAAAGAGAGAGGAGAGGTCTTAAGTTCTTTCTTCCTTAGTCAGTCTTCACAATGCTTGATGTTTCATGCTCCGCAGTTGGTTCAGGTACTTCTGGCTTCCAGCTTGGAGAGGAAATATAGAAGCTGCCTACCCCACTTTAGCATGCTGAAAGAAAAGATTTTGGGAAGACATGAAAGGACTTAGCAGTCTTCATCATGTCCCTCTCCCCAGTTTATTACTCTAGAGACTTCTGGAAACTTCTTACTCCACTTTGTATCTGCTGCTCTGCCTGATTTCAATTCTAAGGAACAAGATCCTCCTCCCAGGATAAGCTCATTACTTCTAATCTTATCACCTTGCTGCTAACTCATGCCTTAATTGATGCCACCTTTCTCTACACCTTCTACCCTCTTTATAGGATGGTAAACATGGGAAGGTAGAATCCTACTGTACTTAACCCTTGTCAGATCAATAGGTACAAGTTGCAAAGAAACAGATTGAAAGGAAAAAAATTCCTAACAATTTAAATATGTATATATGCATATATATATGTATGTGTGTATGCATGCATGCATGTATATCACCCAAAGTAAAATGGGTTATATCAGGAGGCTGCATGTTTCTCCTCACTATAGATCTTCAAGCAAAGGTTGAATGGCCATTTGTTTGTTATATAATAAAGGAATTTCCTCTAAGGGTAGAGGTTGGCTTAAATGGCCTCTGAGGACATTAGTAACTCTGAGATTCTGTAATATTACTTCATTTTAACTTCTAAACTGGATTCTAGGCATAGAATGTCCTTGTTCTATAATTTACCAATAACTTTTCTTTCCTAAAGGCATATGCATTCTCTGTTAAACTGGTAGAGAATTGTGATTACTCTTTACCTCACCATGAAACCCCTACGATTTTTCACTGAAGCTTCTCACATGCCTAATTTTAAGATCATGCAAGAGAACTAGAAACCATAGATGCAAGTTGTCAAGCAACAGAATTGGGATATTTGTAGGGAAGAACTTCCTGTTGAAATCCTAACGTTGAGCAGGTTTCCTTGGGAGGTGGTAGGTTCTTGATCACTGGAGATTTTCAAATGAGGCTTGGTGTTCCTTGATAGAGAAAATGCAAAAGTAGCTTTTTAAAAAAATCCTCTAATTATCAATGTCAAGTAAAATAAGAAGCAAAGGACCAAGATTGTAAAAGATACTTATCACTATTAAGTGTCTGAGGCTAGATTTAAACTCAGGAAGATGAGTCTTCCTGACTTCAGGCCTGTGACTCTATCCACTGTGCAACCTAGCTGTCCTATTTAGTGAATACAATACAGTAAATATGATTTATTAAATTTTAAATGTAATTTGTATTTTATAAGGTAAAAATGTAACCATTAAAAAATAAAACTATTTCAAAATGTTAAAAAAACCACATTCTTAACTATGGAAAAACAGATGGAAGGTTAGATTTATCTTTCAAACCCTTCTCAAATTATCAGGTACATATATGTGTGTTTACATGTTTTATTCTACCAATAGAATATAAACTCCTTGAAGGCAATGTGGTATAGTAGAGAAGAGATCAGACTTAGAATCAAGAAGATCTGAGTTCAGTTCTCAATGCAGACCCTTATTAGCTATGCTACCTTGAACAAGCCATTTCTCTTTGAGTCTCAGGTTCTTTACTGGCAGTTAAGAGATAGAACTTAAAACCCTCTAAGATCCTTTTTCATTCTAAATGTGTTATCCAAAAAAGCAAGGACTGGGGTTTTTTTTTTCCCTTTTATATCTAGCACTGTTTATTTTTTTTTCTTTTCTTTTGTGGAGCTGTGATGTTGTAAGGAATTCTCAGTATAAAAAGCCCCTACACTGATGAAAATCAGCCACTCATCTGTGGCTTGTGATCCTATATAGTTTATTGGGGACACTGAGAAGTTATGACTTTTCTATGATTATACTTCAAGTAAGCAGAGGCAGGCCTTGAAACCATGTCTTCTAGACTAAAAGACCAGCGCACTACCCACTTTTGCCATGAAGTTTTCTAGCCTCATGCACAGGAAGCACTTTAAAAATGCTTGTTAGATTGAATATGAATAAGTAGATTTCAGTATATTACCAATGACTTAAATGTAAGAAGTGTTGCAAAATAGATAATAATAATAGTCATGATGATCATGATTTTAATGGATTTAAACCTAGAGTCACAATGACCTAGTTCAAATATAGTTTAAGGGGCAGGTAGATGGCACAGTGGATAAAGCACCAGCCCTGGATTCAGGAGGAGCTGAGTTCAGATCGGGCCTCAGACACTTGACACTAGCTAGCTACGTCAAGCCTGAGCAAGTCACTTAACCCTCATTGCCCCAGAAAAAACAACCAAACAAAAACAAACACCCCAATATAGTTTTAAATACTTGCTAGCTGTGTGACCATGGGTAAATCATTTAACCTTTCTCTGCCTCACTTTCTTGACCTGTAAAATGGGGCTAATAATGGCACTTACTTTCAGAGGTTTTGTGAGGATTGAACGAGATAATATTTGTGAATGGTTCTGAAAACATCAAAGAGATATAGTTATCATTATCATCATCTAAGACATCATTCTGATAAAGAAGCAGGGCCAGGCACGTAATAAAAGTGAGAGACAACAGGTAGTATGAGTGCTACATTATTACCTCCTAGAAAGCAGAAAGAGCTAGAGGAAGACTTTGGGGCATCAGGCAAATCTTCAGAATTTATACAATATATAGACATGAATTGCATAGAATATACAGACATGGATGGCTTTTATATGTATTGTTGGAAGGAATGCCCATATCACTGAGATCATAGGTCCACTGAAGTATTGAAGTCTTTAATTATAGTAAAAAGGTCAATGACAAATCTAAAATTGAACCTATATAATACAATAAAAGTTTCTGAGTGTAGTGAAACCTCTTAAGGACATATAAATTTAATGTAGAATTTCAGGAAGAATTAGTGAAAACAAGAGTTTCAAGAGTACTTCTATTTGTTTTTTTGTTTTGTTTTTTAGTGAGGCAATTGGGGTTAAGTGACTTGCCTAGGGTCACACAGCTAGTAAGTGTTAAGTGTCTGATGCCGGATTTGAACTCAGGTCCTCCTGACTCCAGGGCCGGTGCTCTATCCATTGAGCCATCTAGCTGCCCCTAGAGTACTTCTATTAAAAGAAGTTTGTTATATACTGCTAGAAACTATCTGCATACTAATGATCTCCTACATTGATATTTCTGTAAGAAAAAAAAAGACAAAAGGAAGAAAGGATGGAAAGGAAGGAAGGAAGGAAGGAAGGAAGGAAGGAAGGAAGGAAGGAAGGAAGGAAGGAAGGAAGGAAGGAAGGAAGGAAAGAAGGAAGGAAGGATGGAATGAAGGAAAGAAGGAAGGAAGGAAGGAAGGAGGGAAGGGAAGGGAAGAAGGAAAGGACAGAAGGAAGGAAGGAGGGAAGGGAAGAGAAGAAGGAAAGGACAGAAGGAAGGAAGGTCAGAAGGATGGAAGGAAGGAAGGTGTAACGATTGGAATGACGCCACCTGCTGGAGACTTCCTGTAGAAGAGTTCAGCCCATGAAGCGAAGGTCTTTGAGGGCAAGACCAGGAGTCTTTTCTTTGGTGTCAGGAAGTGATGTTGGCTAGTGGGAGGAAGAAGGAAGAGACTGGCGCTCTGTCTGGGGCTCTTTCCTTTGGACTCTGGTGGAGAGCAGAGCTAGAAATGTGCTCTCCCTTTAATAGATAGGAATGTAGGCCTTTCTCTCTCTCTTTACCAAATTCTTATTCTCCTTAATAAATGCTTAAAAGCCTAACTCTTGCTAAAGCTTATAATTTATTGGTGACCACTCATTAGATATTTTAGACAGACTAGTTATAATTTTAGCCCTTAACAAAGGAAAGAGAATGGGGGCAGCTAGGTGGCACAGTGGATAAAGCACTGGCCTTGGATGCAGGAAGACCCGAGTTCGATTCTGGCTTCAGACATTTGACACTTACTAGCTGTGTGACCCTGGGCAAGTCACTTAATCTACATTGCCCTGCAAAAAAAAAAAGAAAGAAAGAAAGAAAAAAAGAAGAAAAGAAAAGAAAAGAAAAAGAAAGAAAGAGAATGGATGAATGGATGTCTCGAGGGAGAGAGGGAAAACCAAGAACAAGAAATTAGATCTATCACAAAGATGGTGTATCATTTCAGCCACAAACCATGCCAACAGCTTTCCTAAAATGTATCTACATGGAGGTTTATTCTTCCCTTTCCTCATTGTTAGTCTTTTTTTCACATGGCCAGTAGCTCCACCTGGGTCAAGGTATCCACCACTTTTCCCCTTCAACTGCATACAAGCCCACTGCTCCTGACATCTACATGCCCAAATATTTAGTGTTAATCTTCTTCCTTACTCTTCGCCCCGAATCGTTTCCACAAGGCTCCGTGTTATATAAACTCAGCCACTCATCAGTAGGTGATGGCACTAAACTGACTTCTATAAAGAACACATTCTAGGAAAAACACTGGGAGCTGTGCATTCTGCTACCTCTGCAGGAGCTGGGATTAACGTTTATGTCTGTAAACTTCTTTTGTACAGCATCCGCATTTCTCCACAAATATCTGTTGAACAAAAAAATAATTAGTTTGAGGGAGGTAAACTCGACTTTAAGAATAATCCTGGGGCAGCTAGGTGACACAGCAGATAAAGCACTGGCCCTGGATTCAGGAGGACCCGAGTTCAAATGTGGCCTCAGACCCTTGACACTTACTAGCTGTGTGACCCTGGGCAAATCACTTAATCCTCACTGCCAGGCAAAAACAAAACAAAACAAAACAAAAACAGAATAATCCTAATTTTTAAGCCATTTTCAATTTTACAAAGCAATTTGTTCACAACCATGCTTTGTGGTTGTGTAAAGTATTGTCTTTATAGATGAGTAAACTGAGGCTTAGAGAGCTAAAATGATCTGGCCAGAACCACATCATTAATGAGTAATAGAGCCAGGGTTTGAATTTATCCATGTTGATTTCAGGTCCAGTGTTTTTTCTGTTGTATAGTGTCTCCTCTTTTATATTTCTTGGTGGGGTAAAATCTACTTGGGGGGGCACGGCTAGGTGGCGCAGTGGATAAAGCACCGGCCCTGGATTCAGGAGTACCTGAGTTCAAATCCGGCCTCATACACTTGACACTTACCAGCTGTGTGACCCTGGGCAAGTCACTTAACCCCCATTGACCCGGAAAAAAAAAATCTACTTAGGGAGTAAGGTATGAGAACCACCTTGGGTGGCAGCTAGCATTCTGAAAGTTGTTATCATTGTTTCCAGCTCTAGCACTAACATTTTGGGAAGGGTACTGATGAATTGGAGGGATCAACCAACATGGTGAGATTACTGGAAACCTTGTCATGTAAGGATCACTTGAAAGAACTTAGATATTTAGCTTGGAGAAGTCTTCAAAGAAACTTGACAGATATCTGTGAAAGCCTGTCTTGTGAAAGAGGGATTCAACTTGTTCCCATTGACCCTAGAAGGCAGAGCCAGGAGTACTGGTTAAAGATGGAAAAGAAGCAGCGTTCAGAGGTGATATAAGGACAATCATTCTAATAATTAAAGTCATCCAAAAATGTAATGAGCTGCCACCGGAGGCAGTGGTTTTCATATAATTAGAAATATTCAAGTGCAGGGTAGGTGACCATTCAGAAACTGATTTATTCAACAAATTTTTTTTCAGCATCTGATATTTTTAAATAACTATATTAACTACCTGAGACTCAAAGATATTTAGGCTTGCGGCAAGGAAAAAACTTCTAGAAATTTGCATTGTCCATAAATATAACAGCCTCTGTCAAGGAAAAGGTAGGCTGCCCTATAGCTGAGGTCTTTGAGCAAAATCTGCCTGACCCCTTTTCAGGTGTATTGTAGTGGGAATTCTTGTTGAGGTATAGGTTGACGTTGAAGTAGACGACTTTTGAGGTCCCTGCCCATTCTGGAATTCTGTGATTCTGAGAGAGAGAGAGAGAGACAGAGAGAAACAGCGACAGAGAGAGTGAGGGAGCCAGAGACAGAGAGACATACAGAAAAAGAGACAGAGAGATAGACAGAAAAGAGAGCCAGACAGAGACAAACACAGAAACAGACGCAGAGACAGAAACAGAGACAGACACAGAAAGGCAGATTGACAGACTGACAGAGACACATACACAGAGAAAGAAACAGAGAGACAGAGGGAGAGAGAGAAATGCTCCTTATCTTCAAATTTATATCCTCTTGACCACTTCTAGTTGGGGATATTGTAGAAAAGAATCATATTCAAGCAGAAGGTGGGCTAGATAACCTCTGAGGTCTCTATAAGACTAGAGTCTGTGATTTTGCCTTTCCACTTGCAACTGCCCAATACACTATCCCAAATTTCCAGTGGACAGATAGTTTCAGAGAAGAGATATACCTAGGCCTTTTTACACATGGTACAAGTGCCAGGTGTTGGGAAGGGGGTTAGGCACATCTGAGATGTGACTTCCAGTTAGAAAAGGCATACCTTGTGGGCATCACAAGGTTTTGAACCTACTGAAGAAGAAAATGCCTCAGGACAAAGTCATTTTTGCTACTTCCCTGGAAGTAGCAAGTGTGGTCATCATGTTTTATATTTTCTGCACTGGGGCAATGCCCCAGACACTCATCCCTTTTAATAGCCCTATCCCTTCATAATGTATCTCCTTTGAAGGATTTCATCACTCGGGAAAAGGGAGAGTGATTCAATGTGTATAATAACTAAATGTACTATGCTCTTCTTTTCTCTCCAGTATGTTTTCCCACAAAGATTTAAGGCTTTTTTGTTTGTTTTTTTCTGTCTATTGGTTTTCTGAGATCCTAAAGTAGCAATGGATGGACTAAAGACCTCCAAGAATTCTGGGCAGCTGGTCCTCCTTTAGGGATCTCACCAAACCATAAATTGAAGTTGTGTGTTTCCCCAGACACATTCTTAAATGCTGCTTGTTACCTCTGCCAAAACCCCCAAAAGCTATCCTCTATCAGCTGAGAATCTCCATCCAGCCACAATGAAGTTTTAAAAGCTTCCCTCTCCTCAGTCTGCCTGAAGCCAGAGCCACTTCCGTGGTCCTGCAGTGAAACCAAACCCTTCTGCTGAACTGTCTACTAGGAAGACTTTCAATTTAGTGGTTAATGGGAAATCTGCTTTAAATGGTGTTGCACTCCAGGACTGCCCAGCACAAAACAAAAGAAAACCAAAAGAGCTGAAGTTTCTGTTTTTTCTTTCAATGATGCAACAGCAACCACAACTTAACCTTTGAGAAAAAGCCCAAACAGTCTGAGGCACACACAAAATTTGTTCAAGTTTGACTTGCCTCCCAAAAAGATAGCAAATAAATTCTGCAAAAAGATAGCAAATAAATCAGAAGAATGCCAGATGTCAACAGCAACAGTTCAGAAGTCCTCAAAGTATATGGTGAATCCACTTACTAGTTATAGCCTTGGGAAGAATTTGAGCACTGGGTAGTTTGACAATGCTTCGTCCATTTATATTCTGTGAAGCAGGGAGCACCAACCTCTGGCATCTCCTACTAAGGTGGGACATGAAATGATCTTGCCCTTCTTAGGTCAACTAGACAGACAGACACACATGCACACAGAACCAGCTGGGAACTATGGATGTTTGTTCTTTAGGGGTTGTCTCTGGAGCCCAGCAGGGTAACACCAATAGGCTAAATTCTACAGGTCAGAGGCCATACTGAGCAAAAAAGAGGAACTCAAAGAGGCAGGAGGGGGTTTAAGTTTACAATCCTAAGAATTAGCTTCCAAGCTGTTCCATCTTTTAATAGGTTCATTCCTCCCTCCTACCATTTTAGCATCTACAGCTTCTCTAAAAATTCCAATTATTTCCACTCTTCCTTCCATGACACCCTGTATCACTAACCCATTTGGTTGTACAGATGGTGGCTCTCCATAATATACTCCTAATTTTGTTTAGGGGATCAACCATTAGCATATTTGGTGGATAATCTTTGTTTTTCATTTTCCCTGACCTTGAGATGACAAGAAATTGTTGAGCCAAAATGACTTTGAATGGTGTAGGTAGGTATTATAGGGGCATGAACTCTGAGAAGGAATTATGCTATACCCCAGAATAGCTGACTAGGTATCACAATGGATAATAATTCCATTAATTCTTTTTTTTGTAGGGGGCAATAAGGGTTAAGTGACTTGCCCAGGGTCACACAGCTAGTAAGTGTCAGTCCATTAATTCTTTTTTTTTTTTTTGTGAGTTATTTGGGGTTAAATGACTTGCCTAGGGTCACACAGCTAGTAAGTGTCAAGTGTCTGAGGCCAGATTTGAACTCAGGTCCTCCTGAATCAAAGGCCAGTGCTTTATCCACTGTGCCACCTAGCTGCCCTGGTCCATTAATTCTTAAGAATAATTCTGAATGGGGAGGGAGGAGAGCCAGTTCAGACTAGCAGCTCTGATATCTACTAGTAGTGCTACCATGTGCAAGTCACTGAAACTCTCTGAGGTTTAGTTTCCTCATAAATAGAGAAGGAATAATATTACTAGCACCACTTCTTTTACTGGATTGTTGTGAGAAGAGTTCATGGTGTGAGATTTAAAATTGGATACAAGAGCATTAAATTCCCTTTTAACCTTTCCCTTATTTATCTCCCAGACCAGTAAGTGGAAGAAGCCTCTGATCTCTAGTTAGAGCTTTTATTGTTTGGAAATTACAAGGTGATGTTGATTAGAGAGATAGGAAAGTAGAAATACAAACAGTCTTAAATCTAAGCTTAGTCTATATTCTGTATAGAACTCACCAAAAACCCAAGGCCACCTCTGAGGCTGAGAGCCGCATCAAGCACGTGCTGTTATGGAGAACCGGGCTGAGTTGAACCTGAGTCAGCGTCTGTGTGTCCAGAGCCAGCCAGCAGACAAGGAGAGTGGAAAAAAGAGCTCACTTCCGTTCTCTCCTTGCCTTTTAAGCTCGCACCCAGGAAGTGGAGTGCCTAGCAGACGGAGGTGGAATGCTTAACAAATGCGCGGCCGTCATGGTCTCCTTCCTGAAAGGGTGGTCCTTCAAAAACTGGCGTACTTTTGACCACATTCCCCCCTTTACTTCCTCAAGAAATGGAACGTTTCCTTGATGGAACAGTAAAAAAATAACAGAATATAATAACTATTGCTAACTAATAATATGTTAACAAAAATATAGAAAAGGAAGAGAGGAAAGTTTTGTCCAGAGGGGCGGTTTTTTGTCCTCATGAACTGACACTTGACTTTGGTCTTGCAAAGGGAGGACCTCTGCAGAGAGTACATGTTACAGATGGCATATAATAACAGAAAGGAGATAGTAAAAACTAACAAAACAAAACAATTCATATAAAGTCTCTGAGTTCTCTTGTCTTCTTGAAGTGGTAAGATGTCATCAGGAGGAAACTGGATTCTGGTCTGGAAAACTGGATTCTGGACTCTGGTCTGGATTCTGGTCTGGAAAAACTGATTTCTGGACTCTGGTCTGGAAAGCTGGATTCTCTTCTTTAACTGTTTGAATTGCTGCATTTTTACTAAATCTTAGCATAGCATTGTCAATGATCAAATTAATAAATTCCATTACAATGGTAAGCTATATAGCACAACCTCTCAAAGCTCAAGGTAACTTTCTAAATCTATAAACTGCTGAGAAGGTACCAGCTTGCATTAAAAGAGAGAGGTTCCTCATCTAGGAATTTTCTATATCAACAAAAGCACATGACCATATAAAATCCCCAAGATTTAATAGCTTAAAAGTACACTAAGGGGGCAGCTAGGTGGTGCAGTGGATAGAGCACCGGCCCTGTAGTCAGGAGGATCTGAGTTCAAATCCGGCCTCAGACACTTAACACTTACTAGCTGTGTGACCCTGGGCAAGTCACTTAACCCCAATTGCCTCACTAAAAAAAAAAAGTACACTAAGACTATTGGGAGACTGAATATAAATATGAATTTTCATTATGTGCATGTTATTATTGAATCATTATGGTGTTGTGGAACGGATAATGGCTTGGGAGTCAGGATGCCTGGGTTCTACTATGAATGTTGATTGTGGCTTTGGGCAAGTTATGTCACCTCTCTGGTTCTTGGTTTCTTTACCACTGGGATAAAGTGTTGGACTATGTGACCATTCATTTATTCATAATTTTCTGCCTATTCCAGGTGAATGTAAACTCTTCATAGGTAGAAACTTTCATTTTTTTCTTTGTATCTGCCATACACAATATTTTGTACCCATTTGCTTAAATGTTTGTTAGGACTGAATAATTCCCCTCACTTATTTTTAGAAGCTAAATATATCCAAAATGTCTGGGGGGAGAACATGAGTAGAGTTGCATGGGTAGATATGCTAATACATGTGGGTAGATATGATCATATAACATATCATATGATCTACCATCATTATAATTTTTCTATGTAATAGATTTTCATAGTATCCCAATTGGAGACCATCTATGTGGATGCTTTGGTAATGTTTCTAGATTCCAGGAACTATCAATAGATGTTTGTTTAATTGAATTGTGCCTACTTACACTATAGAGATGAGCCTCCTTTCATTCCAAGGCCCAAAACTAGAGTCTTCACTCACAGACTTTCCTTTTAACCTTGTGTCCATTTGTTGTGAGTTTTTCTTTTGCATTTCCCTGTATTCTCTCATCCTGAAGGCACCAAAGGGTCAAGAAACATGCGGTTTGTGCAGCCAGGAGTGTAAAAGTAAGCTTTTATCAACCAGGATCTCTGGGGAGAAAAAAAAAAATCTGAATGTGCATGGGATTTACTTTTATGTTTAATATACACTGTTAACATTTATATCATCACTTTGTCTAGACAATCAACAAAATAATAAATCAAGCTCTGATTTGTAGCATTTGCTTATTTCTGAGGTGTAAATAATCACAATGAAAATTTAACAATTGGCTGTCCAAGCCAGTTCAGACTTACTCTATAACATCCGTGTGTAGCCCTAACATTAACATGTCAAGACCTCAAAAAGATAAGGTTGTAAAAACAAAGGCAGATAATTGCCTTGCTGCAAACACCACAGAAGAGAATGTGAAATGGAAAGCTCACCTGTGTTTTAACATGAACAGTGAGAGTGCAGTGTAGTTTGAATGTTCATGTGGTTCAGGAAAGGAACAGGAGTGATATCTGAATGGTTATTGAGGTCTCCTAGTGATCACTGGACTCAAGGTGTAGCCTGGTGATTTTCCATAAAGCAAAAACTGAGTCTACCCGAAGCACTTGTTAGCTCTCTTCTTTAAATGGCCTATGGTGGTTGCTGTTGGGTAGGAGAGAGAACTAGATAGGAACAGGGTCTAAGACATTTTCGTAAAATACTGAAATGTTTTGACATTCTTTGTATTTTCAACCCTAGACTAAATGAAATGATATGACTAAGTGCTATGTATAATCCAAACTGATCTGATACTTCCATAGACAACACGATCTAGAAGCCTTGGTGTTTATAGCACCACTTGGTGGCTTGTGCAGAGATTGCACGCTGAGTAACTTTTAGCCCCAACAATCTTCTTTTCCACTTCTAATGTCCATTCAAAATAGCTGTTCCTGTGTAAGGGAAGATGCCTACAGGGAATTATTGTACCTCATATCACATTTGTAGAAGTTTGTTTAGAAGAATTCATAAACTGAAACAGTCCCAATTTCTTAGGCTAGTTAACGGTTGTAAAAATGAGTTGCTGTTTTGTGAATGTTTTATATATCAGTGTATTCATGATCTTATCAATGATGGTGATATCAGTATCAAAGAAGATCATAGCCTCTTGAAAGCTTCTTATTTTGGAAGAGTCTTTTCCATATCTTCCAATAAATTTTTCACAGAGGATTATATAACACCTGGAGAGTCTTCTTCAGGTTTGCATGTCCCTGTATAATAATAAGACTATCCATCTTTTTATCCTTTGTTCTAAATATATGAACAATCCTCACTTTTCCTGGTCACGCTTGCCCTTATTGATACCTTTTCCCTATTTTTCTTGAGGTCAAATTGCAAAAAAGTTATAGCCTACTTAATGTCTACTATGCCTCTTTCCATTACACAAGCCAAAAGGTATTAAATAAGAGGTATTTCTATTTTAATTTAACATTTGGGGTTTTATTCCAAGATAACTTTTGAAGGTACAGGTAACATTTTAAATATACACAATATGATTGATACTTCTAACTTGAAACAAAATGGTGAACCATAAGTTTTCAAGTGTGCCCCTTTTCTGTGATGGGAGTAACTCAGCTCTTGTGGTTTACAAGAGCAATTTATTCATTCAATGGATATTTTAAAATGTTTACAATACACAAAGAATTGTGCTAGAAACTATGGTATGGAGTGGAATAAAGAAGTATAAATCAGGAGTTAACCCCTACCAGTCTTCAGTCTAGTTGAAAAGCTAAAACCTGATTAGATGTGATACAAACAAATACATTAAATAGGCTATCTCAAGTGAGGCAGTATGGCATAGTAGGAGATGAAATGCTAGGCTTAGCATCAAGAAGACAGTTTCAAATCTTTCCACCGATTGCTTATGGATTATGTCAGCCTAGGTTATTCACTAAACATCTATGTTCCTCAGGTACCTTTCTAGGATTCATCAACTAATTCAGAGATAGTTTGTAATTTACAGTGGCTGAGGGAATTCCCACACTCTAAGTTTCCCTACACTGATGGAATACCAGATTTTTCATGTATTTTCATTATCTCAAGTGGTACTGAGAAAACAACAAACTGATTTTGATCAAAAAGCCTGACCCCAAAATGAGTTTGAAATTTAGCAATATATGAAAATGTACCTTCCTTACCAGAGTTATGACTATAGGGTTCAATTCAAGGAGGAATCAAGGAGCCATGGAATCAATAACAACCCCCTCTCCTTCTTTTACTATAATTTCCCAGTTACTTTCCTGAGTTAATACTCAGTTGTAAAATTAAGTCACATCAACACAACAAACTCAAGAAACCTTGCCTTCTTTTTCAATGATAATAACTATGATACCATGCTCCTGTCATGGCTAGAGGGACATTAAAGGTCATTCAGGAAAACTTCTAGTTAGCCAACTTCTGATGTTCAATCTGAGTAACTGAAGCGTGTGTGTGTCTCTCTGTGTGTATGCACAGAATTTTAGTGATCACTCTGTTACCACTTGAAACATTTTAACCTCGAGTGATTATTTCTGATTTGAGCTATTAAATCTGGCCTACCTTTAAGGTTTTATTTCCATATAAGCAAGAACCTATCAAGTCAGAGAAAAGAACAATAAACATTTCTAGATTATTTTCAGTTGCAACTAGAATTGTCATGAGATCCCAAAAGTGCAGATTAGTTTATTAACATGACTGGAATTCCAAGTGGTTTAAGATGGAGCTTTGGGATTTAAAGTGATTTGAGAACCTAGTGTCTACATACCCTAAAGTTCTTATTTTTACAAGAGGTAAAGTCTAACTTTACTAATGGCTACTCATATACAGAGATAGGGAAGCACAAAGCTGTGAAACATCTAAGGGCAATACCACTTGCCCTAATTTTCCCTGTTGAATTTTTGGCCAGAGGATCCTTGTATACCCATTTTCTGATCCTTTGAAATCTGTTCTCCCAAATTCTAAGAGGCATTTCAGAATGTGACAGTGTTTCTCTCTTCTCTATCTTAAATTCTAAGATGGAGCAGCCAATTCTCCACAAGGTTCTTATAATTTTTATTTCAGTGATCAGTACCTCCTTCTTGGTGAGAATCAGGTCTTGGAGAAAAGTTCTCTTTGCTTGCTCCATCTTTCAAAGGATAAAATTACCATAAAAGCAAGCCAAGAAATGATTAGTGGCTCTGCATTTGGCAGAGACAGAGCTTCAGCAGATGTCCAGATAATTGTAGATCCCATGACTACTATATCATGCCTCTATGTCAGGCTTGGGAGCTGTTTCTTAAACTCTTCATCTATTTTCCTCTTTCAGTTCAGGTGAATTTTCAAGTTTGGTAAGTGTCAATCTAGCCATTATCAAGCTAGCATGCCTCTCTTCAAATGAGAACATTTTTACACAGGGATAAAGACCTGGATTCTAGAAGGCAAAAATACATTACAAATCAGGTCATTTCTGCTTGATTACCTAATGTAGCACCATCTTTTCTTAACTTTTTCTTGCTTCTTCAGCTATGTGTATATGCCATGCTTTGCTGAATTAGGTTATCAATTAATGATCTAGAACATTTCCAATGCAGCCCAAGGACTGTGGTAATCCTGAAAAATCCAATTAGGAACTATACAGTGTTATTTCTTTTTGTGAATTTTTGGATCCTATAATTTGTGCTTATATGCATAATTTGACTTTTCATTATATAATTTTTAGGCATAATTCTCTTAAATGCAATACTTTCATATTGGATATTATGGCTTTAGAGAACAGTGATGCTACTTGTAAATTTCTCAGGAAATTAAAATGACATACCATCTTTGATTTAAAATCAGAAAATTCCATATTTTGTACTGGTTAGAAATCATGAAATGTTTGAAAGATTAATGCTTAAAATGAGAGAGAATGAGTATATGAAGGAGAAACTAGCATGAATCCTGGCCATCTTTGAAGAATTACAATGTCTCCACACCATTTTGCATCAGCTGTAACATACCTAAATTAAAAGGTCTCAAGGGTTTATTAAATATAAACACTAAACAAATCTCATTCATTAATTACACTTCATCAAGAACTTTTCCTATCATAAATATATCCATCCATTCATTCATTTAGTGCCACTCATTTTTAGGGAAAATATATTTTTAAATCCTTAAATAAAAATTTAAAAGGTTAAAAAGGGAATAGGGTGTTTATGACAGAAAATAAAGTTCTTAAATTAGGTAGGAGACTATCTCTTTCCACCTGATAATGCAGACCATAGTTTCAGCCCTCAACTTGTTAAAATATATGCATACACATATGTATGTATATATATATGTGTGTGTATGTATGTGTGTGTATATATACACACATATACATATAAGTACAGAATACATATACTAGACAGATATAAGGATCAATTTTACAAATTCTAGCTTAATAAATTAAAATTCCACTGAGGAAATAGTAAGATATAATATTCAACACTACTGGTACCAGATGATTTTGATATTCTTAATTTTCTATATTCTTTAGTTATTCTATTTTGACTAAGACTATGACACCATAGGTAACTGCTACCTACTTCATCCTCTATGCCACAAGGCATCATACAGAATACTGGAGTTAGAGTTAGGAAAAAATGGGTTCAAATCCTACCTTTTACTCTGACTAGTTGTGTGACCATGTAATTTAACCTCTTTGAGTCTCGATTTCCTTTTATGTAAACTGAGGATAATTAAGAAAAATAATAAAATTTAACAATAACAACAGTTAATGATGATAATGGTGGTGGTGATTTTTTGTCAGGCTCAAATGAGATAATGCATGGAAATAAATTTTTCCACCTTTAAAGAACACTATAAATGTCTATGGTCATTTATAATATATTGCTTGGGGCAGGGGGAGGAGTAAAAGACATGTAACCAGATAAAAGCATTAACTTCTAGGATGATCAGCAAAGGCTTCCTGTAGGAGGTGGCATATGAGTTGAATTTTGAATTACAGTGGGGATTCTCTGAATCAGAGGGAGAAAGGACAGCCTTCTAGGCATGGAATGGTGAAGGTATGCAGTAGGAAAATTATTTATATTTGCATATATTTAAATGACTGAGATCAAGGGTATGTTTTCACATGTCATTTAATTTTTCAAATCAGTTTAACTGAATAACTATCTTAAGCAAAAAATGTGTTAGCTTTGTATTCCTAGCAACCAGCACAGCACCTAGCATATAGTTGGTGTTTAACAAATGTTTTGTTTGTCAATGGATTAATTAAAATAAGGCTAAAAAAGGCAGATTTAAATCCAAATGTAGATGGTTTTGAAAGTAAAGTTAATGGCCATGGAAAGATTTTTGAGCAAGCCAGTACTTCAACCAGATCAGAACAGTAGGAAGATTGATTTGGCAGGTATGTGAAGGATGGATTGAAAAGTGGAGAGACTACAAACAGGGAAATGATGTAGGGTGAGGTTATGAAGAATGGTATGTATGAAGAGAAAGGACAATACAGACATTCTGAAAGTATAATTGAGTAGTTATGGGGTATAAGGAAAAGCCAAGAATGATTGATGAATAGCTTGGATGAGAATGGTTTCACCATAATAGTACTAATAGACACATAACACTTTGAAGTTTGTGGAGTGTCATTTGAGCCTTACATAATTCCCTTTTTACACATGTGAACACAGAGGTCCAAAGAATCCAAGGTTTTATAGCTAAATAGTAAGCTTCAGAGAGAGGATCTGAACTGAAGTTTTCCTAACTCCAGTTCCTTTACCTACTATGCTATGCTGCCTCTCCAATGGAGAGGGGGAACCTGGGAGGAGAGCAAGGCTTTGCAATAGTTGCAGATTACACAGCTATCTTTAGGTAATTGGTTTGGAAGAGTATCATTCACAAGGGGACCAGATAAAAGAATCTGGGATATGCTGAAATTCCTGGGGGAAAAAATGAAAGCATATAACCTATTAAGGGTAAATCAGTAGGAACCAACTTTGTATATGGTGGGCATTGCATTAGAGACAGCTTGGAAAATTGTTGAAATGCCTTCCTTCTAACTTAATCTTATGCTGAGAATGAGCATATCCCATAAACAAAGTGATATGAATTCACCTAGTCTCTATGCTACATCTTATTAGGGATTATCTAGTGTATTTATCTAATTTAAAATGCACAACAATTAGTTGGAGAAATGTTTTATCTCTATACTCTATAATCACTTTTTAAAAACCATGTAACATCTATGACTTTAAATTCATAAAATAAATTTATCACCAGTTTCCTAAAACCTGAAATATACCCCAATGGATCTGAGATTTCATTGGGAATGTTCCTGCCAATGATATAGTTTGTAACCCTTCTAAACTTATCCATTTTCAGGGCCTCCACAAATTCCTGTAAAATTTCCTTAGAAGGGTTTGCTCAGTGTAGTAGGTTTCTTTCCTTTGTTCTATTTAAATCTCAAGGATTCTGATAGCGCATAAGGGCTCTTCATCAGTTATCTCTCACTCTTACCATTTGTCTAACACATCTTTCATCTGAAATGGCTCAACAAAATTATATTCCCGTAAAACTGAGAACAAAGGAAATGAATGGTTATCCACAAAAGATATATAAAGTAATAAACAAGAAATTAAGATCTTAATCCAAATTCAGAAAGAGAAAAATATTGATACTAGTTGCCTGGAGTGAAGAACATTGTATACTAAAAGGTTTCTTTTATCTGTCATCTGGATAACAGTCAGGATTGGAAAATATCCCCTATGTCTATTTCCTACATGATTTTCCCAATTATGTGTCATTAAGTTTAGCTTAGAAGGAAAAGGTCCAAGCACAAAAATGTTTTAGTAGTTTAGGTAACTGTTCTGTGTTAATAGAAGTCCCTGATTTTCTAAACCAATTATTTCACAACCCAGGCCCTTACACCAGAAAATGTCAATGAAGCTTCAGTACCTTAATTCTGTTAAGGATTTAGTGATTTCTTTTTACCTAGGGACCTTTGCTGGTATTGTTCAATAAATGTGCCCCATGGGCCGAACTACACAAAATAAACACAGAGGATGGTATAACAAATGAAGCACTAGACTTGGAATTAGAAGACTTGGGTTAGAATTTGACTCAGACAGTTATGAGATGTGTCATCATGAGCAAATTATTTAACCTCTAAAAGTCTGTTTCCCTTTTTTGGGAAATAGTAATAATACTTACTTTACAATACTAATTGTTTTTTTTGGTGGGGCAATGAGGGTTAAGTGACTTGCCCAGGGTCACACAGCTAGCAAGTGTCAAGTGTCTGAGGCCAGATTTGAACTCAGGTCCTCCTGAGTCCAGGGCCAGTGCTTTATCCACTGCCCCTACAATACTAATAAAAGAAAGCACTACAGAAAATATAAATCACCATACCTGTATGTTCTTAAAGACTTAGTGCAGTTTTAAGCTATTAAAGATTTAAACTGCACTAAGATTTGAGGAAACCTTAGGTAAATGCATTATTATGACTGCGATTATTATGATTATAATTATTATAGGAAGACATATTAAAGGGATCATCAAATTCATGGACTCTCCAGAGAAATTCCTAGCCTAGGACAAACATATAGCACTATTGACAGGGACTGAAATAATGATAGTAGAATTTTTAACAATAATCCTTAAAAAGAAGGCACCTAATTATATTAGAAAGTAGAATAGAAATCCATACTTCTCCTCGGACCCAGTTGGACCTACCTTAACACAAGGTCATTTCACTTCCCAACTCAGAAAAGTAGACTTTTGGTGGTTCCTCTAGTTGCTCCTTTGCCTTGCAGAATAATGTTCACAGAGAAGGTATGAAGAATCCTCACAACTGTTCTATCCTCTAATACTCCAGAAGAGAAAAAGGTGGTGGGGAGGAAACAGAGAATATAAGGAATGCAAGAGAATGACCGATGGAACAAACATTTAGAAAACTTTTTTTTTCAACACTCTGCCAATTACTTTGAATTGAATTAAATAGTCTGCCCTTCATGTACCTTCTATTTTTTTTTGTGGAGCAATTAGGGTTAAGTGACTTGCCCAAGGTCACACAGCTAGTAACTGTCAAGTGTCTGAGGCCAGATTTGAACTCAGGTACTCCTGAATCCAGGGCCAGTGCTCTATCCACTGCACCACCTAGCTGCCCCTCATGTTCCTTCTTTTTAGCATCTAGGTTTGCCCAGCTTTTCCTTCATGGAAACCAGAGGAACATTTTACTTTGTACCTTCCAAACTACCATCTCTGAGCATCATTTGGAGGTAGCGTCTCTTTTCCAAAGAAGAAATACATTTTAAGTTAAGGGAATACTGCCTTATCCATAAACAGATAACTGTCCTCCTGATCATATCAACCTGAAAGGGGGCTAACTACTCTTTATTGAGACTTACTCTTCATTCCAAAGGAGAGGGGGGAGGTGAAGTTAGAGATGTTAAACAAATATGTCGCCCATTTCAAGAATCAAAAGGTAACTTGGTGTCAAATGATCATGCATGATATCAAGGAAAGCTGAATGGCAAGCTCCCAACACAGGATATGGTGGGATTTGCAGTAATGAGCACAAACTTGAAAGGAAGATATTCCTAAATTTTTTTGAAATTTGTCTTAATGTTTATTTTAAAACATAGTTGGGGCAGCTAGGTGGCACAGTAGATAGAGCACAGGCCCTGGATTCAAGAGAACCTGAGTTCAAATCTGGCCTTGGACACTTGACACTTAACTAGCTGTGTGACTCTGGGCAAGTCACTTAACCCTCATGGCCCCACAAAAACAAAAAACAAACAAAAAAAAACATAGTTAAGCAATGTCTAGATATTTTACAAAGATTCAAAATCACATACATTAATTTTATGGGAAAATATTTCAAAACTAACTTCTGATCATGAAGAAAGCTTCAAAAATAGGATCTCATATATAAGACTGATTTACTTAAACTTCAACAGGCCAAGTTTACAAACTGTTGGGCTCTATTTAAGTTTATGATTTAGCATCGGCCTTTAGTCCAAAAAAAGCTAAATGCTCCCAGTTTTCATTAATGAATATTGAACATAAATTCCCCCCAAATGCTCCAATCCTTTGCTGGTAAAATCCTTTCAGTTAAGTTCAATTGAAAAATGGTAGGTGGGCTGATACTAGGAATTTCAGGAACTAGGTATAAAAAAACCCCATCCTTGTTTCTCCCTTCTGGCTCATTTCAAGTGTCAGTTAAAATCCCATTTTCTGCAAGTAACCTTCCCTAATTCCCCCTTAATGTTACTGCCTTTCCTCTGAGATTATCTCCAATTAATCTTGTATATATCTTGTTTGTATGTTTTGCTGTTTGCATGGTGTCTATTCCACTAGGTGGTTAGCATTTTTCTTTCTTTGTAAATGCAGTGCTTATCACAGTCCCAGGCACATAGATAGCACTTAATGGCTTGTTGACTTGATTTGACTTGAATTCAAGATTCATTTTTCCCCTCTATCTCTAAAGCAAGTTGTTATACCTCAGCACAGCATTGTTTCTGTGAGTATAATGCCCCATATTTTCCTCCTCTCTCATAATCCATGTCCTTTATTAAAGAAAAAAACTAGTACTAACCAAAAGTAAGCTAGAATATGTCCATACGAAGGTAGTAGAGGAAGACCTCCATTCAGTAGAGGTCTTTCAGTAAGGATTGGATGATTTTGTTGGGTATGATATAAAGGGTATGCTTGCATAGGTATGGGTTTGCCTCTTCCAACTCTTGAGATTCATTGATTCTTTTATTCTGCTTCAAAACTTTTAATAAAACTTATCTCCTAGAATGTTGTGTTTCATTTTTGTTTTTAGATTTTCTTCAGTTTCTTGCATTTTCAACTAGAGTTAAAGGTTCTTAATGGAAAGATATATTATCTCTACCTCTTTTGTACTGCTCCCCACCCTCAATTGTTCCTAGGGCAGGGTTTATCCCATAACAAGCTCATTGTAGCTGTCCAGACATTGTCTCACTATTTATTAAGAATTCACTGGAAGTCATAATTAGGAGGAGCAGATGCCAGAGAGATGCCATCCAGAGAGAGATAAAAAAAGCAGGTTACATAGAAGAAGGAAAAGTCCCAGGGGCTAGTTGATAAATATCAATTATGTTAACATTTCTATTTTTCCTTGAAAAAAAATTGATAAGACTTTTGTATAACTTTGAGAATTTTAAGACACTGTTCAATTTTGAATGAACCTAGGGGTAAATGTTAAAACTTTTAAAAAATGTAATTTTTATCTGTATAGAATATAGAGATATGTAGTTCAAGTCTGAGATATAGAAAGAAAAGACAATATATTAAAATGAGAGAAGCCTTGTAGAGAAGTCAAAAGATTCAGGACTGAAATCAGCTTTGATATTGACTTACCTCTGTAACCCTAGACAATTCACTTTTCATTTCTGTGCTTAAGTTTTGTCACCTGTAAAATGAAGACATTTAGTTAGGTTATTTTTAAGTTTCCATGCATCTCTAAATCCAGTAAGTCTTTAAAAAAAAACAAAACAAAACAAACAATAATGACCTTGGTCCCATTTTTCCATATTTCTAAATAAGTAGGAATTTGTTACTGAAACTATACAAAGCATATATTTTTTTTGAGAAAGATTTATAGATGGGGTTCACCCAAATAGCAAAAAGAAACAGCACCTGAAAGAAATCAAAAGCATATTTTGATGTTTTATTATTACAATAGAAACCCAATCTTCTAAAAGGCTTTTGTAAAATGGAAAGTAGTCTAGAATCTAGATGGTTTTCACATTATATATTATTACAGATATGCCTTGTTTCTAGGTATGTTTTTATGGGTTTTTTTTTCCATGCAAAAGATTCTAAAAGATTACAAACTAATCTTTAGGGGGAACATACCCATTGATGAGATTCCAGAACCAATGGAGTATTTGAGTAACTAGAGCAGTGCTTCATGTTTAATAAATTATATCGGTGAATATGGATTATTCCAACAAAGAAAAGCAAATAAGGGGGAAAAGGAATGTCTCAAGGAACTTAGGAAATTTGCTTTCCTGGGCAACCTTTCAAAAGGAATGTTAAACCAGAAAGGAATGAGAAATTCTCACCCTATAGCTGGAA
This sequence comes from Dromiciops gliroides, assembly GCF_019393635.1. Classification (NCBI taxonomy): domain Eukaryota; kingdom Metazoa; phylum Chordata; class Mammalia; order Microbiotheria; family Microbiotheriidae; genus Dromiciops; species Dromiciops gliroides. The sequence continues at coordinate 145,580,515 of NC_057866.1, forward strand.
GCTGGAGGACCCCAAGGGTCAAATATTTCATATACTGACAGCAGGATTGGCATATTGCTTGTTTTTATTTAAAACAATAGATTGCCATGCTTTTCTTTGCTACAAAGCAGATTACAATTATGTGGTTGAGGTAGAAGAGTTAATATTCAGAAATGAAGGTGTAGAAAGGAAAAGCATTAATAAAAGCTTTTTCTAAGCAATGTTAACTTTCTCTTAACTGTAAAATGTAAAGATTCATGCTCAAATTGAAATACCAGAAAGCCACAATCAGCTTTCCATGTCCAACCTTTGGTTATTCCTCATCAATTATCTCCTGACTTGTGTTTTCCTTCTTTTTTTTTTTCTGCTGACAAGAGTGTCATGCAAATTTAATCATTCACTTTTTTTTTTTTTAAAGAAAACAAGCCGCCACCAAAGCACTCAACCTCTCAATTGCAGGCTAAATGGAAGTGAAAACAATAAAGGGCATTATATGAAGGATGATAAAGTGCTACTGTTTCCATTTTAAATGGAGGATCAATTCAGAAACTTACATGAATAAGAACAAAAAGGTGTATCTAATTTTTAAAAGCTGTAAGATCAGTTTACTTATTATTTTTTAAAACACTGTTGAATTGTTTAGGTTCAGTAGCCCTATCATAAGGATGTCTACCCGTCAAAGAAGCAGAAATATTTTCCCTTGGGTTCTGTTCTTTCTATTCATTGCCATCCATTCATAAAAATCCATTTTCCTCAGGATAAGCTCCTGGAAGGGAAGAAAATGTCCATATATAATTTCACTTATGCAAAGAACTTATGAAATCTAATGAACACCCTCACCAATTTTCCTATGCCCCCGTGATCAACTAACCAATTGTCACTAGGGTAAACTAGTGCTGCCCATTTCTTAGCATAGTATAAAATTAGCCTATAAAGAAAGCTAGAAAGGGCCTAAATTCTGTAATCATTAATTAAATATGGTTAATCCACCAAATTAAATGCAAGAAGTTCTTAAATAAAATGAGACTAAGATAAATGATTTTAGAAAATAGCACTTTGAAGTCAACATGTTAAGAAAACACACTGAAAGGAATGATTCCCTCTATGGAGAGTTAAGCCAACCATGCAATACAATAGAGATATCTAAATTCCTTATGAGGCAGCTGGGAAAAGCAGTCTTTGAATTCTTTAATGATGGGGAGTGGAGAGCCCTCCATCAAGCTGTTTCCAAACTATGAGTGATCATGTTTCCTAAAACTAAATGTTGCTGTTTATATAGTCAAAGCACTTTGCATACATTTTCTCATTTGTGTCTCATATGCCTGTGAAGTAGATTTTGTTATCTCCGTTTTACAGGTGAGGTTAAGAAAAGGTTAAGAAAAGCCTTTTATCAGAGCCAATTCAATGTCAATTCATGACAGAGAGGAAGTAGAACATAGTAGAGAGATAGCTGGCTTGAATAAGCACATCATGGGTTCAAATTCTATCTTCAATACATACTGACTGTGTGATCCTGGACAAGAAAGACACTTTAACCACTCAGTGTGCCAAACATCTTTCTAAGACTGTCTAGTCAATAAATAAAATAAAATAAAAATAAAAAAAGCCACTGTGTAAACAAAAATAGAAGGAAACACACACACACATATTGTTGGAATGTCTCCTTAAGGAGTCTACTCACAGCTAGTGAGTATTGGAAGTAGGATTATGAAACCAGGTCTTCATGACTTCAAGTCCAGCACTCTATTCACTACACCAGAAACCTCCAGAGTCCTACCAGGATTACAAGTGCCACCAGCACTGGCTGACAATATTATTTGGAGGCCCTTCTGAGCACAACTCTCTAACTTCTGCCCTGAGCCAGGACTTGCTAACTCTCTTGCTGTATTAGTCAAATCAAGGGGGCAGCCCCTTAGAGAAACAAGCAATTTCTGCTTTCCAACTAGACTAAACATGAGGGCTGCCCTCATTTTCTATCACTGGCAAATAAGAAGAAAACCCATGGGGGAGGAATAAAGAGACCTATCCGGGAAGCTTCCCTGGCACACAAATAAACTTCATCAGGCCTTGCAATTAATTTCAGAGATTGTTCTGTATCGACCTGGATGTTTGAAGCTGGATTTTCCGCCTCAGGGCTCCATTGGTAAAACCCACACATCTCCCCATTAGTAAAGGAGTTGGCTTTCTTCTTTGTAAATGGTGATGTCTTATAGTTCTTCTTTACAATCCTAATCACATCATTGATTTCAGTAATCTTTCAGTAACAATGCTTTTTAATGCTGCCAAAAGCAGGATTGAGTTGAGAGTTCCTTCTTATGTATATGAGAGTATGTGTTTGTAAACCCGGATAATTAAAAGTAAGCCAAGTAATGTGACTCTGGAGATAGCAGGATAAGAAGCTCCCAGATTAAGGTTTTCTTTAAAAGAGTGAAACTGTTAACTCTATTTAAAATAGTAAAGACCAAGAAATAACCTCTTAAGCAAGCCTTCCGAAATGGAAATTCAGGAGACCCATTTCAACAAAGTATATTGTATGACAAGGGATAGATAGTACTATATACATTTAGAGCTGTAAGAAACCTCAGAAGACACCCCCCCCCCCTTCACAAAGTTGAGGCCAAGGGAGAGGTTAAGTGCTCAAGGTCACACAAGTAGTAAACATCAGAGGTTGGATTTGAACCCAGGTTCCTTGTCTCCAGAGCCAATCTATTGCAATGTACTTTAAAATCCAAGTATCATATTAAACTCTTTGTGTGATTGATACTCCCACCATTCTTTTCAAAAACTGTGAAAGATCATTCATCATGTGAACCAAGTAAGGTTTCTGAATGTCTCACTATCTGAGGTGTGGGGATCTGCAACACTTTTAGGAATGTATGTAAGTAAATAACAAGAATGTTTCTTAAAATAATACAAGAACAAAGCATTAGATGGCTTCTGAAGTCCCTCCCAGTTCTAAATCTATGGGGTTATGCTAGCAAGATTAAAAGACAACAGACAATTTTAGAGAAGTCCGGATTTCTAATTCCTGCTAGTATAAGGATGACCAGCTAGGTGAGGTAGGCTAATGTGTTTTGTTGGTGGATGAGAGAAGCCCTGCTAGATAGGGGGTGGGGTGCGGTGGGGGGGAAATACCACCTTCTGAATTTAGGCATGTATATTTCTGAAGGATATTCTGGAGTAAAATGCATATGTCCTAAAGATCAACCTTCATTTATAAAGTAACTGCTACCTGAAGAAAGACTGTGTTTGGACAAGGGACCATTTTCATAAGTAGCCTAGGAGGAGTGGGGAGAAAGGAAGAGGGAGAGAAAAGAAAGGTAGCGGACAGAAAAACATCTACATCTGAGGCCAGCACCACAAACTAACAAACAAGGGAAAAACCAGGTAAATAAATAAATAAACAAATGCCCAATTTATAGATGGTCATGGACTTCTTATTAATCAATACCCCCTATTGAAGAGAACAGTGTACAGCAACCCAACCGAAACAGTATTATTAGAAAATGATATAGTGAGCATTAGGATGTATAATTCATGGTGCCTTCATTTGCTCAGACCATCGTGAAAAATCTATAAATCATTTTCTTGTGCATGTATCGCCTAAGTGCAATTTGTCATTTTGCATTAGAGGGCCGCTCCAAGTCGTCAGTGCTTTTAATTCACTGTTTAGAGTTTAACAAAATGCTGGCCCTGTCTGATGGACTGAAAGGGCAGAAAGATGGGAAGCTCTATCCTGGCACCAGTTTCCACAAAATGGAGATGTGAATTCCTCCTTGCAACATTTGGATAATAATGTAGTTATACCCCGTGAAGCAAGATCAAGTATCCTGTTCTCAAAGAACAAAAGCTAAACAATTCTAGGGTGATTTTAATTCAAAACAAAGCAGCAATTAAAATATCCATTTGAACCTAATGAGATTACCCTGCTTTGCTCAGTTCCAGAAACTTGTGAAAATATGATGGTTCATCCTGGACACACAAGATCCATATCCATTATCTGTGGCAGTGGCCCAGTAGGACAGTCAGTGCTTGCCCCTACTTTGTTATGTTTCACTGCTAAAAATAAGCATATTTCACGCTTCCCGACAAGAGATGCCCTTAGTATCCTGTCCTGATGAAATGCAGTTTAGATATCCTTCGGGTTGGCTCTCCTCTCTGTGCCTGCCTTTCAAGACGAATGCCAGGGGATCGCCTTTCCCAGTGGCTTGGGTGAATTTGACGTTTGAAAGACTGTTAATGGTCACTTCCAGACTTAATATAAATACATACATGTATGTATGCAGTATGTGTGTATGTACATATGTACACATACACGCACATATACACATATGTATTCGTTCAGTTACAACACCTCCCTCAAATCTCTCAACACACCTCAATAATAAAAGGATTCAGAAGCAAATTGCTTTCAAGTCGCGTTAAATTACAGCAAATACTCATTCATCGGTCCTCTAGCAGGTTAACTAGCTGCTCCCTCCTTTTCCTTCCAGCTCAAAGGGCTGGGAGCACAGAAATCCCACTCTGGTAGAGAAGTTTGAAACAATATATCTCAAATAAACATTTGTTGCATTTTGGTTATTTCCCCCACCCTTCTATTCTTTGTGACAGCAATTAGAAAGTCCAATGATAGTCCAATGCCCTCCCTCAGATCCACAAAGAATGCCTGGATGAAAAAATAGATTTCGAGAAATACTGTATCCTTGAAATGATTACAAACAAACAACTAGCTTCCTCAGCTGCAAGATTCCTGGTTTCCTTTGACTACTGTGGGCACTTTTACCGTTAGAGTCGTATGATCGCTGGGAGCTAACACACACCAGACCCGAGCTTCCCTGTCCCCTCCCCCCCATTTCCCCCCCCCCCCGCCCCACACACCTCCCAACTCCACCTTCATTAGAGCTCCCCAGGAAAAGCATTGCTAGGTTAGTTTTTCTGCCACTTCAAAGCGCGCCTCTGCCTCACCGCTTAGTGTAGTAGTTTACTTCAATCCGCGGAGGGGTGGTATGGTAGAGTTCGAGGCTGAGGAGGGAAGGGAATGCAAACAGCGCAGCAGGGAGAAAATAAGTAAACCATTTACATTTTACTAGGCACTGAAAAATGCACCCCCAAATGCAAAAAGCACCAGGTTTGGTTAGGGGGCAGGGGTTTAGGATTTCTCGGAAGGGGGGCAAGGGCAGGTTGCATCAGCAGTACAGCCCTCACATCCGGACCGTGGGTCAGGCATCAAGGACGCCAGCCAAAGCGGAAAAGCGGGATGTGCCTAGGTGAATCCAGGGGGAGGGGGTTTGGACGAGAGGGGAGGAAGAGGCTCTAGGGACCGCTTAAGTCCGCACTGCCGCCTCTTCCGAAAACACCCACCGTATAGTGGTTTGGCTCCAGCCTAGAAATAGCAGTGGAGACTTGGGGGGTCACAAAGAGCGTAGCTTCTTCCGGAAGCATATCGCCAATTTTCTTTCGCAAACGGCCAGATGATTCTCTTCAGAGGTCTTGAAAATCAGGAGAAAGAAGCAGATCCTGGAAAGAAGCGTCTTATCTTTCCCCAGCCAGAGCTCCTACCAGCAGAAACCTGCTTGCATTGAGCTCCTGAGGCCGCTAGGAGACGCTTGTAACCCATTTTTGCAAAGCGGGTTCCCCATTCAGCTACATCTGGTTAAGGCGGGAGTGGGGGGCGGGAAGAGAGAGAGAGAGCGAGCAGAGGAAGGCAGCTTAAGTGGATGCTGTGATTATTTACAGCCAGATCTGCCTATCTCGCCTCGAATTTGTCTCCACTCTGTATATTTGGGGGAGGGGGGGGCAATCAGTCCATGGGAACTTCGTTTGCATTTTGGGTAAGAAATCCTTTTCCCTGTCAATCAGCACTGCCATTCAGACGCATCTCTCTCTCTCTCTCTCTCTCTCTCTCTCTCTCTCTCTCTCTCTCTCTCTCTCTCTCTCTCTCTCTCTCTCTCTCTCTCTCACACACACACACACACACACACACACACACACACACACACTCATGCGCGCGCACACTGACACACACAAACACGCAGACACGTTCTTCACTACGTGGATGTACACACATTAGGAAAGGACTGTCAAAAGGGGAGAAAAAAATGCTACCGGATCTGATGACTCAGCTATAGGATCTCAAAATGTGTGTGTGTGTGTGTGTGTGTGTGTGTGTGTGTGTGTGTGTGTGTCCGCGAGCGTGTATGTATAGGGGAGTGAGGGGGCGATCGGAGAACTGTATTAATATTCAGACACACCATAATCGCCTTTTCATCGATCCACAGGTCCTTTTATAAACTGTAGCTCCTTTCTCAGCCTCAGACGTGACGCTGAAATCATTTCAGCTGCTGTGGTTGCCGCTGGGTTCTGGTCCCTTCTTAAATTTACTGCAGCTAGAAAAGGATTAGCCATTTTCCCCCCGGCATCCCATCCTTGTAAACTGCTTAAAGAGGAGACCTATTCCCAAGAAAAGAGTTAGGAACGACTGGAGGAAATGCAGAAGATATATACTAAATAAGAGCGTGCAAGTGCATAATCTTTTAAAAAGAAAGTGGGGGGAGAAATGCAGTGTCCTTAGCCCCTTAGTAGCAAATGCTCTTAAAATATCTGTCCACAGATGCTTTGCTTTTCTCGGCAAGAGACATGACCCCTTGACTATATAGTGTAGTAATATTTTTCCTGGGTCTTGTTCTACTCTGAAATCTTGAGAATTCTTTCTCATCTTCTGGAAAATGAAGAGGTGCAGGGTTTTTAAGTACATATGGGAACCAAATAATAGTTACAAACGACGCCTTCTTTTCTGTGAAGAGCTCCTACAATCCCTCTTCTCTGAACAGTCTCTCCAAGTGTTTCTTTAAGGAATGAAGAGTTCAGGGACTTAGGCGCACTATTTTAACTTTACATCACCTAGGTACAGAATGCTACAGTGATAAAGAATGGATTAGAGGCGTGTAAATTGGACTGTCCAAAGGCACTTTCCAGTGTAGAAACCTTCTCTTTAAGCTTAAGGCGTTAGCGCCAAACCCTTTAGATTCTCCGTAACACACACACACACACACACACACACACACACACACACACACACACACACACACACATACACACACACACACCTTTATTGATATAGCAGAAGTCAAGCTATGTGGCTCCTGTGTATATTTCTATAACCAGAACTCCCTGCTTCTGCTGCATTGGCTGTCTTTTTCTAGCGTAAAGTGGAATTTTCAATGCAAGGTTTACTGCATGGTGTTGAAAGCCTCCGCGTCCCATTTCAGCCCACCTTGGTTGCAGGGGGCTCTCTCCCGTTTAAATCAGGAAGAAAATAGCTAGCTTTCTCTTCCCTTTTCTAACCTTCTCTTTCTTTCCTTTCCCTCCGCCTACCGAGTTGCTGTACTACGCCGCGTGAGGCGTAGGGATATCTTAGGTGATTTACTGAGCCTTGATGTGCTAGGCATAGGAAGCTAAAAAAAGAGCATTTCAGCAAAGGATGGAGAGGTGTAGAGTATAGATACAGTAGTGAAACTACTCTGTCATTTATTAGAGGGCTCGCTTTCATTCCAGGTGCGGAAGGAAGTTAATCCATTCTGGCAGCATCATTTTATGCAAGTACCAATTATCTTTAAAAGAGCCGAGGCTGTCTGCACAAGCGGTTTGGCGGGAGTCTCTGGGCTTCCCAGAACCCTCCCCAATACCTTGCTCCCCGAACTCTTTAGCCTTCACCAGTGATCCCCGTTCAACCTCTTGTGTAAACCCACCTGCTTCATCTGAGATTAGGCACATCCCTGGCAGGAAAATTATTTGCATTTTTATTATTTCCCTTAGCTGCCCTCAATCACGAGACTACTAATTAACTTAATTCAGACAATCCATTGCAACTTTTTTTTTTTTTTGCCTTGAGGTGAAAACAACTATTTCTATGTCACGGAGGGAGATACAAAACGGGGAGCGGGGAGGCACAATTAGCATGCTAGGAATCACCTCTCCAAGGAGAGAACTCTGCTGTTTTTGTTATGATGCATTAGTGTTGCTGATGCAAATAGGGGAACCTCTATTCCCTATCCACTCTCTGCAGCAGGGGAATATTAAGTTTCCGAAGCAGAGATTCCCCTAGCAAGCGCTTCGGGATCTGCAGGGTTATTCTCGCTCTCACACTCACACACACATTCCCAGACCTGCTCTGGAACCAAGCTCGCCTCCTCCTCCCAGCCTAGTTGCCTTGTGACGCACCCTGCTTGACGTCCGGTCTATCCAATCAGCTCCCACCCCAGTGGGTGTTGCAGCTCGACAATTGGTTGGCAGATGGAGGGCGCTGCGCAAAAACAGAGAAGCCGAGCGCTCGGAGCTCAGAAACTGCCAGCAGAGATCCCAGAAGCTGCACCTAAGACTGAAGGAGGGAAGAAGAGAGGAGAGAGATAGGTTAGAGAGAGAGGTAGAGGGAAAGAGGTTAGGAAAAAACGGCAGGCAAGAAACTGCTCACTACATTTTTAAAGAGCAAGACTGAAGACAGTTAAGAAGAAAAGAGATTGGAAATGCCCCTGAATGAAAACAAGGGGAGAGAAATATCTAAGAAGAGAAATTCAACCAGAAAACCGAAGGGAATGAAAGTTTGATGCTGAAAAGCATTGGGGCTTTTTTTCTACATAAAATCACGCTGGTTACAAACATTTTTTTTGCTTGTGCTTTTTACCAGTGGTTTATTATTATTATTAATTAAGAGGCATGTTCAACGGTTCCAGCGGCATCTCTCCCTTCTGCTCCTTCTCTTCTTCTTCCTCATTCTGCTTTTCCTTCTCCTCCTTCTCCTCCTCCTCCTCTTCCTCCTCCTCCTCCTCCTCCTCCTCCTCCCATCAGCAGGAAGACAAACCGAGGACAGTCTTGAAATATCGAAATTTCCTCCTTGGGATTTGCCTGCACTGCTCTGCGCCAAGACTATCGGAATAAATAAAAGAAGCTGAAATACTGTATTATCATTATCTTATTAATTGGCCAGTGGTAAGATTACAGATGAGGAGCGGGGACGTCTGCCTTCCTTCGTGTGCCAAGCGCGAAAAAGGAGAGGCTGTATGGTGGGGGGTAGAACCCTAAAATGAAGCAAAAGGAATACTAAATCTTTCCAAGACACCCCAGCCCCGGCAGTCCTGCCACGTAGTGCACTTTTATTCATATTTTTTGGAGGATTTTGCTGGGGGGTGGGGTGCTTGGGGGGCTGTTGGCTGCGGAGAAACCTTTCCTTTTTTCCCTGTTGGAGATGATTGTGCTATTATTCTTTGCCTTCCTCTGGATGGTGGAGGGAGTCCTTGGCCAGCTGCACTACACGGTGCAGGAAGAGCAGGAGCATGGCACGTTCGTGGGCAATATCGCCGAAGATCTGGGCTTGGACATTACAAAACTTTCGGCTCGCCGTTTCCAGACGGTCCCCAATTCAAGGACCCCCTATTTGGACCTTAACCTGGAGACCGGGGTGCTGTACGTGAACGAGAAGATCGACCGCGAACAGATCTGTAAGCAGAGCCCTTCGTGCGTCCTGCACCTGGAGGTCTTCCTGGAAAACCCGCTGGAGCTGTTCCGGGTGGAGATCGAAGTATTGGACATAAATGACAACCCACCAGCCTTCCCAGAGCCGGACCTGACTGTGGAGATCTCAGAAAGCGCCACGCCGGGTACCCGTTTCCCACTGGAGAGCGCCTTCGACCCAGACGTGGGCACCAACTCCCTGCGCGACTACGAGATCACCCCCAACAGCTACTTTTCTCTTGATGTCCAGACCCAGGGCGATGGCAACCGCTTCGCCGAGCTAGTACTGGAGAAACCGCTGGACCGGGAGCAGCAGGCGGTGCACCGCTACGTGCTGACCGCCGTGGACGGGGGAGGTGGAGGAGAAGGAGGAGGGGCAGGAGGCGCCGGGGGAGGGGGCTCACCCCCACAGCAACAGCGCACGGGCACGGCCCTGCTCACTATCCGAGTGCTGGACTCCAACGACAATGTGCCCTCCTTCGACCAACCCGTTTACACAGTGTCCCTGCCTGAAAACTCGCCCCCAGGTACTCTGGTCATTCAGTTGAATGCCACGGACCCAGATGAGGGCCCGAACGGTGAGGTGGTGTACTCATTCAGCAGCCACATCTCACCGAGGGCGCGGGAGCTCTTCGGTCTGTCCCCGCGTACTGGCCGCCTGGAGGTGAGCGGGGAGCTGGACTATGAGGAGAGTCCAGTCTATCAGGTCTATGTACAAGCCAAGGACTTGGGGCCCAACGCCGTGCCGGCACACTGCAAGGTACTAGTGCGGGTGCTGGACGCCAATGACAACGCACCCGAAATCAGCTTCAGCACAGTCAAGGAAGCTGTGAGTGAGGGCGCGGCGCCGGGCACCGTGGTTGCTCTGTTCAGTGTGACTGACCGCGATTCCGAGGAGAACGGGCAGGTGCAGTGTGAGCTGCTGGGTGACGTGCCGTTCCGTCTCAAGTCCTCCTTCAAGAACTACTACACTATCGTGACCGAGACCCCGCTGGACCGGGAGGCAGGGGACTCGTACACTTTGACAGTGGTGGCCCGGGATCGCGGCGAGCCAGCATTGGCCACCAGCAAGTCCATCCAGGTGCAGGTGTCAGACGTGAACGACAACGCTCCGCGCTTCAGCCAGCCTGTCTACGACGTGTATGTGACCGAGAACAACGTGCCAGGCGCCTACATCTACGCTGTGAGCGCCACCGACCGAGACGAGGGGGCCAACGCCCAGCTCGCCTATTCCATCCTGGACTGTCAGATCCAGGGCATGAGCGTCTTCACTTACGTGTCCATCAACTCAGAGAATGGTTACTTGTACGCGCTGCGCTCCTTCGATTACGAGCAGCTGAAAGACTTTAGCTTCCAAGTGGAAGCCCGGGACGCAGGCAGCCCGCTGGCCCTCGCAGGCAACGCCACTGTCAACATCCTCATTGTAGACCAGAATGACAACGCTCCCGCCATCGTGGCGCCCCTGCCCGGGCGCAACGGGACTCCAGCGCGCGAGGTGCTACCTCGCTCAGCAGAACCTGGCTATCTTCTCACGCGGGTGGCGGCAGTGGACGCAGACGACGGAGAGAACGCCCGCCTCACTTACAGCATCGTGCGGGGCAATGAGATGAGTCTATTCCGCATGGACTGGCGCACGGGGGAGCTCCGCACCGCGCGCAGGGTGCCGGCCAAGCGCGACCCCCAGCGGCCTTACGAGCTGGTGATAGAGGTGAGGGACCACGGGCAGCCTCCGCTATCGTCCACCGCAACGCTGCAGGTGCAGCTGGTCGACGGAGCAGTGGAATCCTTGGGCGGCAGTGGTGGAGGCGGAGCAGGAGGGGGTCCTGGTGGAGAACACCAGCGCCCTAGCCGCTCAGGCGGCGGGGAGACCTCGCTGGATCTCACCCTCATTCTTATCATCGCCCTGGGCTCGGTGTCTTTTATCTTCCTACTGGCTATGATAGTGTTGGCAGTACGCTGCCAGAAGGAGAAAAAGCTTAACATATACACGTGCCTGGCCAGCGACTGCTGCCTTTGCTGCTGCTGCTGCTGTGGGGGTGCAGGCGGCGGGGGCTCTTCCTGCTGTAGCCGCCAAGCTCGGGCGCGCAAGAAGAAGCTCAGCAAGTCGGACATTATGTTGGTTCAGAGCTCCAATGTACCCAGCAACCCCGCGCAGGTACCAGTGGAGGAGTCCGGAGGGTTCGGTTCCCATCACCACAACCAGAACTACTGCTATCAGGTCTGCCTGACTCCAGAGTCTGCCAAGACCGACTTGATGTTCCTCAAGCCCTGCAGCCCTTCCCGGAGTACTGACACTGAGCACAACCCTTGCGGGGCCATCGTCACTGGCTACACTGACCAGCAGCCCGATATCATCTCCAACGGCAGCATACTGTCCAACGAGGTAAGGCTCAAGCGAAAGGACCACCATCTATCATCTCCTCCATCAGAAAGCCTCCTCTAGCCCGGCACATCCATCACTGGTGCACCGTACTCTCTCTCGCCTCAGCTGCCCTGTGTATTTATTTATTTATTTAATTTATTTATTTTTAGGATCTTAGCTTCCTTGTAATGTTGGGGAAGGAGGCTGGCACTCTCCTTCCTCCTTGTATAATCAGATGCTCCCAATTCTATGTGCACTCTCCTCTCCACAATTATTTTGATTGCCCCTCTCCTGTACCTTTTCCTCCACTTTTACTTTCCCCACTTCCTTCCCCTCTTTCTTTCCAACTCCCTTTCTGTCCATTAAGTTCCCAGCAAGCCAGTCTGGGGAGGAGGAAGAGGGAGGGATGGAGGAGAAGTGAATTCCTGCACACATTCAAACATCTTTCCTGCTCTCTGCGTCTGTCTGTCCCAGTGTTTAATAAAGTGGATTCTCATTTGCTTTGTTTATCAATGCTTTCAATCGCCTGTAAACAGAAGCTAAAGTGTGTTTTAACTCTACACAGTTGTCCAAACTCGAATGTACCTTTGATCGAATGAGTTATCAGCTCCCTTTCTTCTGAACTCCCATTGCAAAAACAGCCAGCCAGCAGTTCTCTACTCTGGACAGCAACACAGATGCTGTTGCAGCCACATGCCCACACCGTGTGAATTTGAATGAAGCTGGCCTGGCACTGCCCCTTGCTAGATTAGAATAAAGGAATGGTTTCACAATCACCAGTCCAACTATATTTCTCTAAGTCAATGACCACCCTCTTGCTTTTCTCACCACTCTTCTTAGATCTTTCATTGCTGTTAGCGTTCTTATTTAAAAAAAAAAGCATTTGGCCAAGTAATCCAGATTCAGTTAAAAAAAAAAAGATTTAGAAAGGGCAAAGAGCAAAAATGGAATAGGGTTGGAGTGGGGCAGAGAATGGAAAGTAAGTTGTTTTATGTACAAGAATGTGTGTGCCCCCAAAAGTGTGTATGCTGTGTGGGAAAAAAAAAAAAGAAAGGAGTGCAGTGGTTGAAAGGGAAAGAGACCTCTGGGGTTTTATGAACTCTTCTCTTGGCAGGTGCTTTACTCACTTTGAGAATTAGAGCTTATTAATTGACTTTTCATGACTATTTGTATTGCTCATTTGTATGGAAGCACATTTTGAAAATAAAGTGACAAAAAGAATTTCCATGAAAATATTCAAACTTTTTTTCTTATTAAAAGTGTGCTGTTTATTTTTATTGGTTTAACTAAGGATGCACTCCAACACATTTATTGGGCCAATGAAGAGAAACTATACATTTTTTAAAACAAGGTTAACATTAGCAGCTATGTATAGGGTGGTATATGCCTCATTTACAATTAAAATCACCTTTTAAATTTGAGGTCATTTAAAAATAGCCTTGCAAAGTCTAGCTTTATCCCCCTTTCATCTCCCAGGCTCCTCACCTTCAACAGGACAACAACAACAACAACAAAAAATACATCAGTTTCTAATGTCTGCATGTTTGTAAGTTTTCTACCTCCCTTTCACTTTTCCTCCGGGGATTAGTTTGATGTCTCAAAACAGCCTCTCTAAGTGTTCAGATATATAGCAATGGACACATCTGCTTTTGAGGCTATTGTTTTCTTTTTCTTTTTTTTTTAACATTTGGAGTTCAAATGCTTTTGATTTATTTTTTCTAGACTAAACATCAGCGAGCAGAGCTCAGTTATCTAGTTGACAGACCTCGTCGGGTAAACAGGTATGGAATCTTTGCTCCTAGAATGGTGTGTGGAGACTTTGTGACCTTCTTAGTGATAATACAATGTAGGAAGGGCAAAAAGAGGAATTTTTAAATTATAGAGTTAAGCCAAGATGGAATCACAAGTACACTGATGTTTAAGAATCAATTTAGTAACATAAATTGTATGTCTTTGCTTCAATTACACATAGATGGGTACATTGGTTTAGTTTTCTATAAATCCACATACCTTGGCAACTTCTAACATCAAATATTAACTGATCCAGGTGTAATTTTGTGTTAGGGGCAAGAGCAAATAATTTTAAAATATAGGTATTCTAGATGGCAATAATAATGGAAACGTGATTCAGTGAGATCAGCAAATGGACTATTATTAGTCATCATCATCGCTATTCATTATTATTATGATTATGATTATTAGTGCTGATTGCTTTTCAAGCTTAATTAAGAGTAAGAAAATCAGCATCCTGCAAAACTACATGCTACTAAAAGATCTCTGTACATGCAGCACCATCTGTGGCCATGTGATGGCAGAAGAATATTTTCCGAGTTTCCTCTTTATAATGTTTATTCTAATACTAACATTTTTGCACTTCTAGTTCTGCATTCCAGGAAGCTGACATAGTAAGCTCTAAGGACAGTGGACATGGAGACAGTGAGCAAGGAGACAGTGACCATGATGCCACCAACCGGGGTCAGTCTTCTGGTGAGTGAGACCTTAGGTGACTCAAAATGTCATACATACAAATATGTATATATGTATGTATGTACCATGGAGAAAGGCATATGTCAAGAGGTAATATGGTCCTCATTTGACAATCTTTGCATAAGATGTATAGAGCTTGACATACTTTGTAAAGGTATATATTTGTTGTAGCTTTTATTGAAGTAGATTTGATATATATATATATATTTTTTTTTGGGGGGGGGTAGTCTGTACTGGAATGGCTTAATCCTAGATCTAGAAGGGAACGGAAGCCAGTCATCTTTTTTTCAAGGAAAAAAAGGCATTAATTCTTCGTCCTATAGATCAAGTTTCTAAAGTTAGGGATGCCGAGGCTAAGGGACTTATCCAAGGTCACAAAGTCTATAAATGGTAGAGTGAGGGTAGAATCTACTCTTCTTTCTTCATGAAGCAATGAAATTGCCACTATATCAACTACTTGATAGGGCATGAGGAAAAACTAGCTATGCAGTGAATGCATATTTGAATATTTTTATTTTTAATACATTTTGGCAGTAAGTTTTGAGAAATGTGTTGTGATATTTTGTTTATGCTTATTTTTTCCTCTACATGATGTATTAATATTGTTTATCTTATAGTTTTCTAATCACTGATTTCTGTAGGGGTACAGATAAGAGATATTTCTACTTTAACATGATAGGGGAAATCACTGAAAGGCCTGGCTTTATTTTCAACTCAACATAATTTGAGATCTGAAACTTTTTTGGGGGTTGTACTTTTATATTTTGTAGAAAGAGAAACAAGACAGACAACACCATTCTTGTGACTACTAATAATATATGTCACTTGGCCATTCCTGTGCAGCAAAGTTTGAGATGAATACTTTGTCTTGTTTCATTTGGGACCATAGAATGGTAGAGCAGTCATTGTCTCTGTGTAAACTGTTATAGGGACTGCTCCCCCCCCCCCCCAATTCCCTGATAACCATCCCGTGTTCAGAATCACTGAGCAGTACTGGGGCAGTGTAGGAAAGGGTATTATACTCCTCCAGTTCTCTTGGCAGAGGTTGTTGCCACAGGCCTCCTACTTGGCTAATATGTAGTGTGTCTGCTGCTGCCCTTTGCCTTGGGAAACCCAGGCTGGAGGAAGGGAGAAAAAGGAGGGGCTGCTCAAGGGTCCTTTATGTTGCTGCAAGTCATTAATATGCAGACCTAATGAGACTTGAGAAGTGCCAAGAGTCCCTGGAGGTCCCTGCCCCTTGCGAGCCTTCACGCTAAGTGAACAGAGCATCTATTTAGTGTCTGGGAACCTGACAACAAACCAGATCTTGCCAGAAGTTTATATCTGAAGACAAAGTCCCTTTCATTTTTGGCCTATATACATGGGATATGATTTATTGTTTTCTTTTAAAAAGCCATGCATTTCAATTCCTCCCATTCCTTTAAAAACATTAGGGATTCTGATATAGCAATCAGCACTCTGGTTATTTTTATTATTTTTTAAAAAATTAAAATCAGTATCCTCTGTGAGTCACATGCATTTCTTTCTTTCTTTTTTTTTTTTGGTTACAATTTACCATACAACTCCTGTGTCAGTGGACATTTCTACCAGTTTAGTCCATCAAACATAATGAGCCATAATAACTTAACAGGAGAGGAAGCAATAAACAGCTGCAAAAAGGGCTGAATTTGAAAAATGGATGGGAATATAATCTTATTGTTGTATCTTCCCAGAAGCTATTTTATTCTAGAGGCACCAAGGATTGTCACTATGGTAATGTTTCTGACAAATTCTCCCTGAGACCTCAAAACATTTGAAAAAAAATTAAAATGATTCACTATGAACTTCTGGGACACATGACAAATTGAAGCTATTTATTCACTCTTTCTTTTTTTTCTCTCTTTTTCTTTCTCTTTTCCTCAACATAAAATTTCTATTATAAAATAATTTGATTCAAAATTATTGTTCTAAAATATATTTATTCATTTTGTGGAATTCAGTGGATATCTACAAAATACCTGGTGTAATATTAAATATTAATGGTCAGAAGTAAAATACTTATATTATGCTATAAATATGTTTTTAATGAGATATAACCATCCAATAATAGTTTTTACTTTTGAAGAAAAGCAAATAGCTGCTCCGATATATTGAGGGACATTGGAGATTAGTGGATAGAAAGCTAAGGCCATGGGGACAGCTAGGTGGCACAGTGAATAAAGCAATGGCCCTAGATTCAGGAGGACCCGAGTTTAAATCTGACCTTGGACACTTGACACTTACTGGCTGTGTGACTCTGGGCAAGTCACTTAACCCTCATTGCCCTACAAAAGGAAAAAAGAAAGAAAGAAAGCTAAGGCCACCTGGGTTCCAGTCCTACTTCTGACACATAGTGGTTGTGTCATTCCTGGCAAGTCACCTAACTTCTCAGTGCTCAAGGCAATTTTCCAGGACTAGTAGTGTAAGAGGAAATTCAGGCTTCTGCTGTATAAGTTGAGAAAGTTTTCTCACCTGGAATTTTCCTATACTGGTGAAATCACAGATCCATTCTATCATTTACATATGAAATATTAAAATTATTTTCTTTTAAAAGCTTATGATAAGCTGTTATCATAGAATATATTGCAAACCACCATATTTGCTAAACTGTCTCAAAAAATAAGATGAAAATATCCTATTGATAATTTCCTTTAGAAAAATCCTATTCCCTTCTTTTAATTCAAGGATAAATACTAAAGATATTGCAGAGGTGTAACATGAGGAAACACATGGTCTCTAGGGAATCTACATATTTTCAGAGTAAGAAAAGAAAATATTTAATGAAATTTAGACACTTTCCTTAATCCACATTTGATGCAGTTAACCAGATTACAGAGTGAAGATATATTATTACATGGGTATATTTATACTTTAGTTCTCAAATACATTCTTTCTTATATACCAACCATTAACTGACTTTTTTGTGATTATTCTTTCTTTCCTTCTTTGATTAAGAATTTCCCCATTTCTATATTGATACATGTGTACGTATATGTATATATATATATGTACATACAGAGAGAGAGCGAAAACTATTCATCTGTATTTGTCTATCTATCTATCTATCTATCTATCTATCTATCTATCTATCTATCTATCTATCTATCTATCTATCTATCTATCTATCTATCATCTATGTTCTTGGTTGAGCATTTCCTCCCTTTCCTTCCCTCCTCCTGAGGGAGGCCCCTCATAGCCACAGATTATCACCAATCTTTTGCACAGAGGAGCTTCACACAAGCTGGCAGCTGCAGAGAGAATCACATGAGCTTTGTCAGTTTCCCTCTGCACCTGGCCCCATGTGGGGAAACTCTTCTGCTTGATCAGTGCTCTGTGGCACTTTCTGTCTGTAGCCTTGTCAAGGTGCTTCCCGAGGTTTTCAGTGTGCTATTGATGTATTGCTTAGGTATGGCAAGGAGCCAGGGAAATGTGGTAGGTTCATGCATAAGCAGCACTAGGGAAAATCCAAATTAACTGTACTTAAAATCACTAAGATATTCACTGCATTTAAAAATACTTTGAAATGATTTGCCATTTGAGAAAATGTCAAATGACTTGAAGAAATGAGGCTTTTGTTGATTTACAAAGCTAATAAAGTGTCCTGGGATAGTGAGGCCCCAAACATCCCCAGTATTGTTGCTTTACCTGAGATTATCTAATATCATTCATGGATTGCATCTTAACTATGTATCATTTAGCACTGGGCTAAGTGATGAAGTTATATTTCTTAGTACATTATGGGAAAAATTTGAAATGATAATCTCTAGTAAAGATATATACTGGTATAAGTAGTTTTCAGTGTCACTATGTACTGATGCATGAGCAACTGGGATCATACCAACTAATTTTATATGGCATCCTAGCAAGTGATCAGTTATTTGTGGATTTTGCAACCTTGAGTTTTAACTTCAGTTTCATCAGATTGCTTCACTCATTAACTTCAAAGCCTGTCTTTCAGGAAACTGAGAGAATATTGGCAGATATTCCAGGAAGTATGTCTGTTATGTGAAATAATGAGGAGATGCTGACTTTTGGTACTGCTATAGTAGTAAAATGAAACATGCCCTTTGCATTGAAATCAGTTAATTTAAATGAAAATAATTACTAAGAAAGTTTAGTTTTTTGTTGCCTAATAAAACATTTAATTAAAAAACTCCTTCCCCCAAATTGCAAATAAACAAATAAAGCAAGTTTTATGTTATATTTTCATTTGAATACTTGTGACATACAATTTCAAACAAACAAAAACAAAAAAATGATTCAGGTTAAGACCCAGAGACATTTTCCTTTTTCCCATTCCCTTCAAAATATGGATGCAGGCAAATCACCTTCCTTGTTATTACAAGGAAAAGACATGTTGCATCTGGTCCACTGTGTGGAAAGGTTGCTTTCTGGTTTTTGGTGAAGTGCTGTGCTACAAATTGGTATGAGGAAGAGAACTGTAAATGAAAAAAATGATGAAGTGTTGGGAGAGGTCAGGATAAAAAAAAAATTATCCTTCTAGATTTTGTAATTTATGATAAATCTAGAGAGAGAACAATTACAGTTTCCTTGAAGACTTAAGTGTTTTAATGTTGATATGTACAAAAGTAGTGTGGAAAGAGATTTTTCATCTTCAATTTGAATTTGTTTTATGTTTTTTTAAATACATATTTGCTTTCCAACTAATATCTGATTTCTTTAAAGAAATAAAATGCCTAAAAGTAAAACTGGAGATGGACAAGAAAAATGAAAGATGTTGATCTTCTTGCTATTTATTTAAACAATTCAAAGACTGTATATTATCTGCGTGTGAAAGCCCTTTGCATGATAAAATGATATGCATAATTTTGTGAAATTAGATTCAATTGAAAATAGCATAAATTGCAGGGAAATTGTCACATTTTAGAAATCACGATTTGTTTTCAGTTGTGATTTTCTATTTTTCCCTAACCTTGATAAGAGAAGAGCTACTCTCTAGTTGAAAAAATAGATATTTTAAATTTTGACTAAAGATATCTTTGCATAACAGGCAGTCTATCACATCAGCTGTCATGCATCTTGGTAGAAATTATTTCTGAATGGTGAAGAAAATAAATATCTAGGGAAACAGATTTAAAGGAAGAGATATATCCAGAAATCTTTTTTTCTTAAATGATCAGAATTTTGAGAAATCAATATATTTTTGGCATGTCACCTCACCTGGTTTTTACAAACTAAGGATATAGATAAGGATTAAGTAGCAAGTATCAAATTAAGCTCTCTTTTCCTCCTGTTTTTTTTTCATTCGAGGTCAAATTTAAGGAAAAAATAGATTTTTAAAGTGTCAGGATATTTATTATCTGTCTGTAAAGCATGCTATACTAGTACTAATAAACCTGTGCATAAGTAATGTGTATTTAGAATTCACAGGCAGAAAATAACATGATACTGTGTATTTGTTAATTGAGATAGCCAATGCCAGTATATCCGTGGGCTGAATAATTTCTGGTGTATTGTTTAGGTTTTTATACTTTGATTTTTTAAAAATCTGGAATGCTCACAATGTATCTAGATAGTTTTCTCTTAAAAATCAGAGTCTTTGCTTACACAGCCATTCTAGTTGTTTGCTTTTCCTTGCTGTGCTCTAAAGACTGTTACTTCCCCAAAGAAAAATAAACAGAGGGTTTTTCTCTGCTTATTGAAACATTCAATCTCATCTATTTATAGTCACTTGAACTAATTTTGTAGCAGAATTTCAGAGTTTCCAAAAGAAAGGTTATTTTAGAAGGTCAAGGGAAATTTTTATCCTTAAACTAGAGTGGTGATATGAACATATTGAAGAATACTACAAAATTTAAAAAAGAAAAAAAAAAGGGCCAATGAGCTTTCTAGACATTGCTTTCTCTGACCACATACTCTGTTCACTGTAGAAGCAAAGGATTTTTACCATATATGGTAGAATCACAGGTCCATTCCATGGTATTATGAACTTTCCATTTTTATACCAAATGTGAATTTTTGAATAGATTCACTTTAAAATGTAATTTGGAAATCCTTATAGAAAACAATACCTGTTTTTAACAACAAGAAAAACAACAGTGTTGGTAGTAATGGATAACATTCATATTATACTTTAAGGTTTGCTAAGCTCTCTCTCTCTCTCTCTCTCCCCTCTACACACACACACACACACACACACACACACACACACACACACACACACACAATCTCATTTGGTCTTTGCAACAACCCTGTGAAGAATGGTGTTATATTACTATTTTATAATTGAAGAAACTGAGGTAGAACTTAAATGACTTTCCCAGGTTCACACAGCTATTGCCTGAGGTGGCAGTCAAACTGCCCTGTCTCCAAGTCCACTTCTCTATCCACAAATAAATAAGCCCACACATAACACATTTTCTATTCCTTTATCTTTTAAAGGCACAGTTAATATTTTCTTCAGCTAATATTAACTGATAACTTTCTTAATCTAGACCTACAGATATTAAGGAGACTTTCAGGTGCATATGAAAGGCAAAGGATGAAAAATGATTCATCCTCAATAGAAAATATTAAATACAAGAATACAGATGGATAGAAAATAATGGGGAGGCAAAACTAGTACACAGAAAAAGAAAAGATGGTAATTAAAAACCTATAATGCTATCATTGAGATTAATACTTCATTTTATTATTAGAATTACTGTTTAATGTGCTAGAGGCTACATTCATTTTTCTTCAAAAAGGAAATTCAGCAAAGATATAAGGGCAGCCCAGGAAAAAAGGCAGAGATTAGAAGCTAACATCAAAGTAGCTCTTTAAAAATGTCTAATTGTCATTGAGAAAAAAAAATCAAAATGAAAAGCCTATTGATTTTAAATATTTTTAAAATTATTTTGTTTTGGAGAAAACCAACAAAACTTTAGAGAGGTGTGTGTGTGTGTGTGTGTGTGTGTGTATGTGTGTGTTTACACATGCAAATCCTCAATAGTTCTGCAACTTGCAGTTTTAAAGATATGCCTGGATCATTGAAAGATTAAGTGCCTTGCCCATGGCCACCCAGATAATACAAGTCAGAGGCTGGATTTGAATGTAGTCCTCCTAACTCCAGGGCTGGGCCTCTTGCCATTACACCACATGGCTAAATATTAGCAATTTCCTCATCTTGACATGAAATTGGTCACACGTAAAATGTCTTTTTGTTAGAGGCCGACTTAATTAAAATAATTTCCTTAGTAGAGTTTGAAAATATCATTTATGTGACCTTGTGAATGAAAACTACCAGTTTTGTTTGACACTTGCCTATTCCTTTTGATCTTAATGCCTCATATGGTAAAATAACAGTTTCTTGTCCTGCCCAGGTGGCTAGGAGTTATATTAGGGGGACTGGCATTTTCAGTAGTACTATGTATATCAAAAAGTGACTTATGATCCTTCTTAGCTTCTATAGGAATTTCAGTTGAAGAATATAAAGGTACACCAGGGAGATTCAATTCTTCTTTTCTTCTTTTTCTTAATTAATTAAACTTATTTCCCCTCTTTTTTCCCCTTTGTTTTTCTTTTCTCCTGATACAAGTAGGTATACAAGACTGAGCTTGTCAAGGGTCTTCTGTACAATTTTGAGTTTCTTTATGCTATTTCTAGTTTGCTTCTATAATCCAAGCTTCAGTTCACATTTGCATTCCTCAACAGCTGACTGCTCACTAATTTATTTCCAGACTTCTGCATACCAATTATCAATGGAACGTTAGAATTGGAGGCAGACTTGGTTCCGTACATAGCTTAATTTAAAATAAAGAAAAGCCATTAGAAAGTGAGATTAATATGTGATAAGAACCCTGGATTTTCTTCCTTTTAAAAAACCAGTTTCCTAAATAACTGCTCTTATCTCCTGAGGACTTGTGGAGAGTACAGAAGGGTTCTATATTACTGGGAGCAAAAAAAATGTGTTTTTCTATAATGCAAGATAATACCTTTTCCCATATAATACAATTTATAATGCAAGATAGGTTAAAATTTTAAATAATAATAATGGCTTAAGAGCTTAGGTTAGTTAATACCTGATTATTTAATTAGAGACAATCATGTAGTCATTTAAAGTAAACCTTTGTTTTACTTTCTTGTTGTTTTCTTGTTGTTTTCATTTGGAAAATGGGCTATATTCCATTATACCCCATATGGGAATTACTAATAGTCTAATAATTAAAATTGAGTTCTCATTCTGAAACATTTCCTGAATGCATGTCCACACAACAGAAGCACAAAATGGAATTTTTTTTTTGTCATTCCATTTTGGGAGTTAAATGATAAACGGTGTTTTATAGTATCAGAGACAAAAATAGGATTTTTTTTCCTGGTGAGGCAAGTATCACAAATCATACCTGGACACAGGACATGAAACTGTGTTCACAGGGAAGTAAGGATAGGTAGGACAAGACAGAAGTAGAGCTTCCCACACCTGTGGTCTGGGAGATACCTATTTTAAACTAAAGGTAAGTTCCAGCTATATACTAACCTCTATTGATGTGCCTGCCCTCTAAATTTGACCCTAGGGAAAAGCTTCATTCTCCCCTATCCCCAACTTAGACTTGTATGCCATTCAAGAAAGAATGTTCCCCTTACTTAATCTCATGTATTTACCTGAACTCTCAAATAGAAACTATTTGGCATTATGCTATTCAGAAGAAGTCCATGGGAATGACATTTACATTTGAAACCTTAATAGCATTAAAGTATTTGTAAATAAACAGCATTGGCTTGTCTGTAACAAATGTTTGCCAGTATAGAACAAGTAATAACCTATTTGTCAATAGGATCTACAGCTGGGTCACTCTGTACTTTGGTGACCGAAGGTCACTAATTACAGTAATTTGCTATAGGATTCTTTCCAGGTAGTGAGTTGTAATTACTTGGTGATAATATGGGCTACTATCATGTCATCAAGCACAACCTCTTAAAGTGTTATTAAGTAGAAGTAAAAATGGATTTTCCCCTGTTAAGAAATTGAATTTCATTTAGATATTTCAGTTGACCAAGGCATGTTAATTTTCCTGATCTATCTATGAGGTTCTCATTTTGTTCCATGTCAGAATTTCAGAATATACTTTAAAAAACCCAACATATGACTACCTTTTAAATCCTTCCCTTCCCCATATTAAAAATAACAGTAGAAAATAATGTTCAGTAATCAACATTTAAAACTTAGAAAGGTCTTACATCTGAGTTATGTCATTCTGACATTTCACAGAGAATTGTGGTTGGTCTATCCTGACACCCCCCACCCCCATTCTGATAATTCCCATACTTGTTCCAAATAGTATCAACCCAATTTCTTCTTTCAGGGACCATAAGGAAATGAACCATGCTTTCTCAGTGGTCTGCCTACCAGAAGTTGCTTTTCCCTCTTGTGTATATATTACTATGTGAACTTTAGTGATGACCCACATAATTCCGTGATCCAAGCAGTATTGCATTTATCTCATTTGAGAGTTCATGAAGATTCTACTAGTCCCTCTCTATGCTTCCTTTGTTCTAGCACCTCTCTCGGGGCCACTGGTCATACTTAAGCTGCTATTTACAATTTGTATCCTTTTCCTACTTGTAGGCATGGATCTCTTCTCCAACTGTACTGAGGAGTGTAAAGCTTTGGGCCACTCGGATCGATGCTGGATGCCTTCCTTTGTCCCCTCAGATGGACGCCAGGCAGCAGATTACCGCAGCAATCTGCATGTTCCCGGGATGGACTCTGTGCCAGATACTGAAGTGTTTGAAACACCAGAAGCCCAGCCTGGGGCAGAGAGGTCTTTCTCCACCTTTGGTAAAGAGAAGGCCCTTCACAGCACTCTGGAGAGGAAGGAGCTGGATGGACTGCTGTCTAATACACGAGCGCCTTACAAACCACCATATTTGAGTAAGTACTATGCCAAAGGCTATGTCAAAGTATTCTTTTTGGAGAAACTAGTGTAGATTATTCAGAGACAATGGAGAAAAATAACTCTTCACATATTCAGGTACTATTGAAAAGGAAAATGATCAGAAATATAGGTTTCAGATATTAGGATACAATAGAAATATGCCAAAGCTTATATCCATAAATCCATAGAAGCATACTTTGTAGTTTTGTCAAAGAAGGGGCTTCCAATTGTCTTTCACAATCTTTTTGGAAATTACTTTCATGTTTGTTTGAGCTCATGCTTTTGATGGAGTAAATTAAATTAGAAGAAAGTTTTTTTTAATTAACATTTTAATGGCTTGGTGACTCTTATTTCCTTTCTTGCAATTGAGATATTTTCAATCTTCCATAGTGACATTAGTCACCTTGGACAATTTTGGGGAGGTGGGGCAAGAATCATTTGTCCTTTAGGTGCTATCATTTTTGACTATTCTAATGATACATTTTTATCTATCCTGTCTAGCTAACTTCTTAGCAATCATGGGAAGTCAAGTATCTGATTATAGTCGTCATGGTCGAAGTAGTGTGATTGGGAGTGAGTGGATATAGGAAAGTCTTTCGTGTATTCCTTAGAGTTCTTCTGTCTTTGAGATGTTTTTAAAATCATAGTTGGCCCTATGATTCTAAGGACTGTTCTCTAGATATTAGTATTTTCTAGCTGGACCATGAAAAGTAAAAAATGCCTTATGCTTAAATGTCAGCTTTCATCTGAGTATTTCAAATAATTTTACACATAGAACCCATTTGGTCTCAAAAGTATCCATTGTCAGAGAAGGAAGAAGACAAGTTATAGCATTATTTCCTTTTAGCTAATGAACAAATGTCAGAAGGAAGTCAAATGTCTTGGTCAAGTCTGCAAGAAACAGTATTTGAGCAAGATAAAACCTTTAACTTCTTGATGAAAAGGTGATGACATTTTTCCCTATAGAGCAAATTCACTCCATGAGAATTCTCTTGGAAGACTCACTGAATGTCTTCCATTAGAAGAATGTTCCAGAACAGAAACTGGATATATAAGTGCTGTTTTCTTAAAGAAACAAGTTATTTTAAGAAAGCTCAAATGAGATGAAAGGGAGGGGAAACAAAAACCTTGGAATGTGGGAAAAGTAAAAGAAAAATATGTCCTAACTTATTATGAAATTAGAGAACAAAAGGGTATTACATCTGATGCTTCAAGTCTACTGCTATCTAGAGTACTGAAATGGCAAAGGAAATGTGTGCTTTCTAGTTTGAACACAAATGTGGAAACCAGAATACTTCCTGTAATTGTCAAGGGGGTGTCTTTTTCCCTATTACTTTTCTATTCAGAATCATTGATGCCAGTCTTTATCAGATGGTCAACTATTTATCAGAATCGCATATGGCATATTTGGACCAAATGACCACTGCTAATTTAAGCCAGATTTAACCTTTGTGTTGTCTTTCAATACATAGTAACATAATAACTATATTTATATGAGTAATATGAAATTTGAGGAATAATAAGTTGATGCATTCCATTTTTCTATCCTACAAAAATTTCTATTGATCATTTCCTGGGCTCCAGAAGAACATTTCAAATTTCAAAAATTAGAGACAATTTGGCTTAGTGACTGGATGGCCGCCATGGAGTCTGAATGATCTCTGATACCTACTGGCTGGATGACCCTTCTCAAGTTACATTGTCAAATTTATAAAGGAAATTTCCTTATAATGAGCTCCTTACACAATAAAATCATAAGTCAAGTTCAAAACAAAAGCGAATTTCAAACAATTATTTTGTAGGATTTGGATTTTTAGTAGCTCATCTGTTGGCTTATTAGTGGAATATATCATTTGACCAATAGGATAATGATTCATTTTGACTATAATTTGCATATAAAACAGATTATGTGAATGATGATGAAAATCATGATATTGATAAGTAAATAGTTATTTAGAACACAAAGAAATTTAGGGAATTGAGTCAAACATTTTTTATTCTCAAATTTCATACTAGATTAAGAAGGTATAATTTTTCTTTTGTCTGAGTATTATCAGAGTTGCATAAATATAAATTTTTCTTTTGCTATTATTAGATATTGAGATACCTACAATTTAAACATAGACTTTTCTATTTTTTATTTTGAGGAATATTTTGGCATAAGCATATAATTTCCTATTATTTACTCTCCTGGTAAACTGCAGTAAGTATAGTTGTGGGGTCATAAGCATTGTTTTTTGTGTCATGGACCATGTTAGCCATTGGTGAATTCTAGGAATCTCCTCTCAGAATAATGTTTTAAATGAAATTAAATACATAGAACTACAAAGGATGCCAATTGTATTAAAATACAGTTAACAAAATATATTTTTTAAAAAACCCAATATTATAGACTCCAGGTTAAGAACCCCTGATAAAGCCATGTCAAGTCAAACAATAAAAAAGGGAAATTCTATAATATTAATTTGATCATAGGATATAGGTTGTGGTGGACAAAATGAAATTTGGTCTTTGTAGTTTATTTTACATAAAAAAACTAAACCTCTAGACCATGTGAAATCTTATTTCCTTTGTACTTCTATGCTTACACTAAAGGTTTGAATTAAAGAATTTGATTAGACTTTCTTTTTTTGGTCTTTTGGAGGGGAACCCACTTGGCATATGATGCAAAAAAATTAAAAACATATTTCCAAGTTGGTGTGCATAGCTTTTTACCATCTTTTGAAGTATTTTTTGAGTAGTAAATTGCACTTGCCAAGTGTTTCATAGGTAATCACAGAAGCACAAATACTTTCTAGCCCTGGCTAAGTTGGAATTTAAAATTCATAGTGCAAATGATACCTCACCAGTTATTTTTTCTTAATCTTATGATCAAATGCCACTTGTGCTTTTTAGATGATGAAGGAAACCTTCTTTCTGTTCTAATGCTCAATACCATCTTATAATGCAAATGTGCCTCTAAAGTGGTAAAGTGGTATGAAGTATGAATATGAAAAATAGTTTGACCTTTATCCAAAATAATTCCTCAGTACAATTATCATTGGGATTATGTTTGTTATATGTAGTTATATTTCTTTTGACACCTACTTGTGTGATTATGGGAAAGCCCTTTACCTTCCTGGTACCCTCAAACTCTCTAAGACAATAAATTGCAGAAAAGCTTCCAATCTATATTGGTGGAGTGATATTTCTCAATTGCAGCAATGAAATTCCAGATCCAGATTTTTTAAAAAAGTACTTTCTTTAAGAAAGCTAGACATTGTCATTAAAGCTATTATTTCATTCATTTTCATCAAAAAAAGTGTTAGGAACTAACACAATAGGAACACAATAAGTATTTCTGTTTCTACAGTTCTATCTTTATCTTTATTTTACAACAGCCCCTGCCCTCAAGAAGCTCTCTGCGTGTGCATGCGTGTGTGTGCGTGTGTGTGTGTGTGTGTGTGTGTGTGTGTGTGTGTGTGTGCAATCATTAACAATAGGGCAGATCAGGAAAAACCTTAGGTAGGAGATAAGACTTGAGCTGTCTTTAAGGGAGCAAAGGATTCCAGAAGGTTGTTGTGAGGAGAGAGAAAAAAACCCAGAGGTAGATAATGGAAAGCTGTTTATGGGAAACTGAGATTAACTGAAACATACTGTGTGAGACAGACGAATGTGAAATAAGTCTAGTCTTCAAATTCAGGTTGGAGCCAGGTTGGGAATGCCCTTTAAATATATAACAGGACTTTACTATACGGCTAACAAAAGTGGAATGTATTTCTCTTCTTATTTGAAAAGGAACTTGAAAATGGACACTCACGACAATTAATCTGAATGATAAAGTTTTGAGTGTGGTAGTAAGAATTTTCTTGGAATAGAAAATTAATTTGTAAAGAAGGAAATAACTAACATCTTGATAATTTAGTTTTTTTTTGTGAAGCACTGCCCAAACTTACACTGAGGTCTCTATATGCACCCGATTCCTCATCTATAAAATGAAGGGGTAAGCCTATATCTTGTATAATACTAATTCTAAATATGATCCAGATCATAGATTATTTCTAAGATACTGACAGAGAATCATCGTATGAATTCTGTTCAGTTATTGAAATAGGAATATTGACTACAGGGATTTTTCTGCGCACAGCACTAAAATGTAAATCCAAATTATCATCTAAATTTGCTTGCATACAGTATTTACTTCTATAAAAAGCTGGGTATTTAGGCATATGATTTTCTCTGTAAAAAAGTGATTTTTAAAAATTAAATTAAATTAAAGGCATTGGGAATTTTACATATATACATATGCATATATGATATAAATGATAAAAGAATTATAATACATACTAAATGATGTTATATTTTACCTTATTATGACCAAATAGTGGGTGGTTTTGAATTCATTAATTATTATTTTCCAGATACTCATAAGAAACTCATGAAAAGGTTTTTGGTCTCAAGTTTAATATAATTTTTCAAATTCATAAAATAAAGACAGGTTAATATTCAGGTCCAGCGAAAATTGATCCACCCAAATAGTCAGAATAGAAAGCAAAAATATTTAGATAGTAGGTTGATAATCAAATGATCTTTCAACTCACTATAAAATTATAGTGAGTTTTAATTATATTTCTTCCATGGAAATTAATTGTTTTCTTACTGTTATGTAGTAAAGGGGGAAAGTAAAAATAAATCTTTACTTTTCTTCTTTTGAAAATAATTGTTTAATTCAAATGAAAAAACGATAGGATACAAAATATGACTCTAAGTATAGCATAGGACAAACCTAAAACATAAAGAGCAGGGTAACAAAATTTTGCTTTTTAAAAAAAGAATTAAATGACTTTTATTTCACCCAGAAAAATTTGAAAGATATATTTGATATATGTACACTATACAGTTTAAAACATTTTACTACTCAAAATGATGTGGTGGTGGCTTGGGAATTGAACTATTTTCACAATATGACAATATTAATTTAATGACAGGGATGCAATTATCAAAAGATATAATTTGGAAAGAACACACTGGATAAAATACCCTTCATTAGTAGGATTTCCTGCAATAATATAGAATCAAGATTTCTCTTTTATAACCACGTAGCCTCTAAAGTTCAACTTTTCCTTTAAGGAGCAAGCAGTCAAATATGATAGGGTATAGTGCTGGAGGGGACAATAGACATGATTTGGTCGAACTCCCTTCTTTTATAAATGAGGAAACTTTTATACATGAGGACTAGAAGAATGAAGTGACTTACCCCAAATTGTAGTGATACTAATTAGCATAATTGGAATTTAAACCTGAGGTCTCTGATTCCAAAACCACTGAACTTTCCACTACACCACAGGGGTTAATTCGACTTCTATACATCCTGGACATGATAGAACTGCAGAAATTGATTGGGAACAGTGTTAATTGTACATGAACTTCTCACTGAAGATGGGGAGAGTGAGACGTAAAAGATTTAGGAAATAACTATAAATGATATCTTATTTGAGGCAATATTAAAAAGAACAGGGAAAATAAAATAGAATGGGAGCCAATCTGTTTCCTTTTTTGGTTGATTTTTGTTTTTTAAAGGAAGGTAGGGTGGAGAATAGTAGAATGTAGGAAGTATTGGGATCAAAATCACATCTAAATTCTAAAAATTGTAATGATGGTAACTATAAAACAATGATGATGACGATGATAATAATGATAGTAACTGAGATACTTGTAGTAGAAGATGAGCTCATGGGGGCAGCTAGGTGGCTCAGTGGATAGAGCACCAGCCCTGGAGTCAGGAGTACCTGAGTTCAAATCCGGCCTCAGACACTTAACACTTACTAGCTGTGTGACCCTGGGCAAGTCACTTAACCCCAATTGCCTCACTAAAAATTAAAAAAAAAAAAAAAGAAGATGAGCTCACATTCTGATACTTATATTGAACTACAAAAGCAGTGATCCTCCCCTGTCACATTCCAATAGTTTACAGAACATTAGATATAAAATAATGGCAACTTTTCCCTGGACCATTTCTATATGAAATTCATTGCAAAGATGATAGTTTTTGTATAACAACAGCAACAATGCTAGATCACCATAGTGGCTATGTTGTAGAGGATATTTTGGTCTAATTATAGGTGGGACTCCATATCCTCAGAGGCTCTCAAATTTCAGACTCTGTAACAAGATGCATTTTACTAGGAATATGTGTCAAGTTCTGAATTTCAGTTTAAAAAATTTTAGCGGATTGCAAACTTGTATATTGACAGTGAAATGATGCTATCCCAAACCAAACCAAACCAAACCAAACAAAACCCAAAAGCAAAACAAACAAACAAACAAGCAACAACAACTACCACAACAAAACCTAATACAATCTGGGTGCAGTTACTGTCTCCAAAGCTCAAGAAACAAAAGTCACCCTATTTTCTGTTTTTGTCAGAGCACTCACTTCTCTGAAATGAAGGGAGTTGAGCTCGAAGATCTCTAAAATTCCTTCTAGCTTTAAACATTCCATAGTTCTTTGAGCTAC
The DNA here is from genome assembly GCF_019393635.1 of Dromiciops gliroides. Lineage (NCBI taxonomy): Eukaryota > Metazoa > Chordata > Mammalia > Microbiotheria > Microbiotheriidae > Dromiciops > Dromiciops gliroides. Next base: position 145,611,239 of record NC_057866.1, read on the forward strand.
CAGAACTTATGGAACTCATTTTATTGCTCTAAACTGTGGAACTTATATGTAGAGTAAGCGAGTTAAATTAGATGTAATTCTTGGCCCCATTCTCTCCAAAATTTTGCAACTTGAAATGGCTGAATTTCAGATATAATAAGTATAAAACAGACATAATTCTAATATTTTTAAATTACCTGGGTAAAACCAAAAATTCTTCTCTTAAGTATTTAAAGGAATAAAATGTTAAACAGTAACTGACTAAACCAAATTATGCTAACATAATTCTGTTTATTTGATAAAGGACATCAGCTATATGTCTTATTTAATCAAAGGAAGTTAGAATTTAGGATGGGAATAACTGAAGGTGTGTGTGTGTGTGTGTGTGTGATTCTAAATCTATTGCTGTTTTCATAGACTCGTACGACTAGAAGGGACAATCTAAGGGGGAACCTTATGCCACTCCTATGTTTATCAACAGATTGAGAAGACTTTAAGTTCACATGCACATAATGAACAGAGATAGAATAGTTCTTTCTACACACTATGTCCCCTCTCCCTATCATCCTTCCCCTTACTCAAATATGCAGCTTTCCACAAGCAAACAGACTCATTTCAAAGCTGATGATTATTATAGTTACTTCAATGGATCTTGTTTTCCAACTTTTTAGTGAAGTTCTGTATTTCTCTTCTGGGTGCTTTCTTTTGCACTCTTAGTTTTTACAACCCAGTAAGACAGTCTGATATTGATAGCGTTCCTAATAGAAAAGGAGATTGCATTGTCTAATGCCATTTCTTCACCATACTTGGATGTTTGTTCTGTGCTGGTCATCCTCTTACCTATCCAAAATAGAAAATACTGGTGTTTGTGTTCTTGGATGCTTTTATTGTTTGCTTCAATGGAAAAAAAAGAAACCTTAATTTCATTAATTTCAATTGGATTTTTGGATATTTCAATTCAGCTAAATTTATATTTATTTTTAAAAGCCTACTATGTGCCAGGCACTGTTTCTTGTTTTCTGAATAAGTTGTTTCATTAAATGAACATCTGTTTCTTGTGCTTTTTTAAAACATTAAATGCTCTAGGTTTTTAAAAAATCTTTTTTTGTTGTTCAATACTCTCTCATAGTTTTTCCATGTTTCTACATTTTTAGTTCTGTTTCTTTTCTTTGTGAGAGTGTATCCTAATTTGTAATAATAACAATCTTCCTCCTTGAAAAAGTTTATCAGAACCAAATTATATTTGACCTTAGCAGTCTTAATGCCATGATGTCTACAGTAAAATCTCTTAACCCAGAATATAAACCACAAAAAGTCAGATAATAAAAATTGTTCATGCATTTTATTTTTATAGAAGACAAATACTGATAGAGGAGTCAGTATAATTTCTAATCGATCTTCTCTACCTTCTCTTATCTTTAGAATTATATAATGATTATTAAAGCTGCTAATGACAATCCTAGGGAGGGAAAAAAATCCCCCAATTTCCCCTAAAGTTATCCAAGAAAGGTGAAGTTATATCAAGTAGGGATTTTTTCTGCTTTAACCAATGCAAAATTATCTTTCGTTATGTCTGTAGATAATATTGTGAAATTAGCTAGTTAAATAATACAATCGATCTCTTTCCATTTGAGGAAGAAACACCAATTTTTCTTTTCATAAATGTCTTCTATCTTTATAGTTTTCTAACCTATTTCAAGCACTATTTAAGATGACAGACTATTAAATAATTTGTCAACCTATTTGGCCTAACTTGGAGGAGGGTCCAAAACATTTTTATTTTATTATGGATCCTTTTGATAGTCTGGTGATCCACTATGGATCCCTTCTCAGAATAATGTTTTTAAATGAATAAAATAAAGTGCTTAGTATTACAAAGGAAACAAATTACATTGCAATACTTAGCAACATATTAAACACACAAAGATTTATGGAACACTAGTTAGAATTTTATTTAAATTCTATGCAGTATGTATCATGTAGAAAGTGTGCTGGGCTTTAGGTGATATAACCTGACTTCAAATCCTGTCTCTAACACAAACTAACTGGATGAAATGCTAAACAAACTCTAAAGGAAGCACTCACGTGTGTGCACTCACACACACATGCTAGTGACTTTTGTTTGCATTTTATTTTTATTCTGAACTTAAATACCAGATAGAATGGGCATTTTCATATATATGCATGTATATACACATATATAACATATGCTACATACATATATATATACATACACATATGTGAGTAGTAGTAGTAGAGAGTAAAAGGATTTTGCATGAAATAGCAGATTTCTGTTATAGTTGGCTTTCCAAATATATGTATATATATATACATATATATATGTATATGTATATGTATACATATATATATGTATGTGTGTTTAACCTATAGTTGCCCTGCTTAATTATGCTACTCTCTTGCCTTTATTCTATTATACTTTCTGCATTAAAAAGATGCCTCAATTATCTCCTTCCTTCCTTTTTTACTTCCTTATTTCCCTACCTCATTCTATTCCTTTTCATCCTCCCACCCTTGACCCATTTAGGGAAAAAAAAAGGAAAAACAAAGCCCTTGTAAGAAATACTATAGTAACACACAAAGAATTCCCACATTGTCTATGTCCAATATATGTTTTATTTTGCATTTTGAATCCATCCCCTCTCTGTTAAAGGGTGCATAACTTCATTCTTCATCTTCTAAAATCATAGTTGGTCATTGAATTGATCAGTGTTCAAGTCATTCAAAGTTGTCTTTATAATGTTGTTATTGTGTAAATTGTTCTCCTAGTTCTACTCACTTCTCTCTAAATCATTTGATACAAATCTTTTCAGGTTTTTCCAAAGCCATCCATTGCATCATTTTTCACAGTACAAATTCAAGTAATTTAACTTAACATTTTTACAATCTATTCTCACAGAGTATGCAACTATCAGCTCCATTTATCCTAATTTATTTTGGATTCCTGAAAGTAGACTCATCACTTAATCCATATTGCATGCTGATGGGATGGTAAATTCATTACTGAGGCTGCCCTTTCCCTTGCATCATGTACAGTCACTGACTGGTAGAAATTTCCCTTTTTCAGTTTTTATTTATGTCTGTTTCAGAATTCAATTTCTTATATCAAGATTTTGCATAGCAGAGCTAGAGAAATGGTGAAAGTAGATTCTTCAATAATATTTAATCATAGTGCTTTACAGGATTCTATTCACTTTGTCAGGACTTGGGTATTACTTTCCTTTCTATTAAATAACATTAAATATAATAAACAAATTTTCTCTGGTGGACCTGTTTCACATTCAAAAATTTACTTTTTTATTCTTCCTCAACTCTTTCAAAGTTATCATACCACATTTCCTACTCTTCTACTTCTTTGTACTATGAATCTAATTTTATCCAAGTCACTCTGTAGAGCAGAGGGTATGAGTTCTAACACCGGCTTTGATAGTTATTACTTCTGTTATCCTTAGTAAGCACCTTGACTTCTGTATGTCTCAAGGCACTCCCTAGGACTGAACTTCTAATCATAGAAAAATAATCTCATAATCTAATCGATAATTAACCTAATAGACAGGATCTACGTTACTTGATGGAGTTTCTATACCAATAGTTCCTCACTCTGATGAAACCACAGAAATCAGAGATCTTTCACATTCCCTGGTTGCAAGTTCTTTCTCATTTTGTTTCTTTCTTTCTTTGTGTATTTGTTTGCAGATGACTCTTTCTAAATAAGAGATTGCTATAGTTCTATCTGGTTGTATTCATTAGCTATCTTTGACTATTCCAAAAAATTAATATGAACAATCATTTCATTTCACATTTTGACTCATACTCTTATCCATAGAGATACAGGATTGTACAAAGTCATGATGAACACTGGCACACAATCATAGTCTAAAGAGAGAAGATTTAACTGATGAACATTGTTTATATATTTGATAATTTTTCTTTTACCATATCACTCTTTTATAGGCATCTCTACATTCTATATCAAGGATATTATTTCTCATACCCTGAATTTTAATATGCTAGACATTAATCACCCAATAATGTTTGTATATTCCTCATTTTATGTTGCAGATCATTTCCATCCTCTTTCTTGTTTTGTATATTGGAAATAAACACACATTGACATTCTGACCCTCAAATGACTCTTAACAACGAAGATTCTCAATTAAAGTGGGGATAAAAGGATAATTCAAAGAAAAGAGTTACACCAGTTGATTATGTCTTTGATGCATCTTACAGAAGAATTCTGGCTCCACAAATAAATTAATTCATGAAGACATTGTATAGCAGGCTGAAGCAACACTTCTGGGTCTCATAACAATATTATTAAATATTACCTAATTGTTTTTTCGTGCAAGACTATTTTTGGGTGGATGAAGTGCATGCATGGAAAGATGTTTCCAGATTTATAATGGGATTCGTGTGGCATCATCTTAGGTAAATATCCAAGTAGGGAGAGGCAGCATAGCCTTGTGAATAGGGTAGACTTAGAGTCAGGAAAACATAGGTTCAAATCCTACCTCTGGTACTTCTTAACTTTGTTGTTCTGGGCAAGTCATTTCAGCTCCTTGACTCTCAGGCTCTGAAACTTATTCATTAAATTAAAGATAGGTTGGGATCTGATTTAGTGGAAGGAGTTCTTGCTGCCAAAGAAATCATAGATCCTTCACATATTGACATCTCCTGGTATATAAATCCTGTGTGAGAGGTGCATGGGCCAAGAAAAAAAAAAAAACAACAACAAACAAGCTTTTGGGGTTGAAGGACAGTGAATAAATTGGATAATGAATGGAATGGAAATAAAATATAGAAAATAGTGCGACAGGTGAATGCAATATTTCTTAGTCTGTTTAATCATTTTTCAGTCATGTCCATCTTTTATGACACCTTTTTGGGTTTTCTGAGCATACTGGAATGGTTTAGCATTTCCTTCTCCAGCTCATTTTTAGATATGAGGAAACTGAGTGACTTGCCCAGGGTCACAAAGCTGGTAAATGTTTGCAACTGGATTTGAACTCAGGAAGAGGAGTCTTTCTGATTCCAGGCCCAATTCTATCCAACTACACAGCTTTGCTGCCCCAGAGTACAAGTCCTGCTTGAGCCCCCTGTAATTTATGTAGGAGAGATAATAGAGGGCTCCTTCTGACAATTAAAGTTGCTTTTCTGAAGTCTGGTGGTGTTATAGGCATTAAAGACAAAAGAATAGCATATACATACCCTTAAAAGTGATTCATGTAATTCAATTAGCTATCCAAGGTGACAAGGTAGAAAAAAAGTTTAGAATAACCAGAGCTTGATTGATTTTGTTACATGGGTTTTATTTTTATCTAGTCACTAACTCTTACTATTTCCCAGGACTCTTTTGGCCTCCAATGATGTGCAGATTAAAAATTAACGTGTGGGTGTTTAGATTATAGAAGACGTAGAATAAATAGAAAAAATTTACATAATTCTTTAAAAGTTTATATAGCAATTCAAGGCAGGGTGTGTAATTTGAATGAATAATCACTGTTTTCAAAGATTTGGCTTCAATAAGGGACTAAAACATGGTTTTGTTATTTAGTTAGTGATATATATGTATGTATGTGCATATATCGATACATTCTTTATCTCTATGTGTATATTTTAAATATATACATATATCAACACATTTTTTAGCTAAATCCATATATATGTATATAAAAAGAAGACACTATCTTGAATTAGCTAACATCAAGGAGAAAAAATATAGACTATGTGTTAAGATATATTCTTAACTTAATGCTTTCTTTATTTAAATTATAGATGCTTTATAAAAAGGAACTGATAACACATCAAAATGATATATGGTAAGCTTAGCCAAATTGTGCATTAGGCTTCTGTTTAGCCTTTAGCTCCTAAGGTTAATTATTGTTGTCCTTTTACTTGTCATTTTGAGATCATGATCTCCAGTGTTTAGGTAATAACATTAATAGGTAGGTTCCTATTTACCAGGAAAACAGGAGTTTGACCTCAGTGTTTGCTTGTACATCGGAGGCTCCAACAGTTGCTTTGGTTGTAGATGTGTTAGCTTTAATGACAAGCAATTTATTAATTACTTAGCATGTAATCATTTTTACTTTGTTCTTTACTTTGATATAACACACGTTAGAATTTCCCAGTTGGATCTAACTTTTTTTTTTTAAAGTGAGGCAATTGGGGTTAAATGACTTGCCCAGGGTCACACGGCTAGTAAGTGTTAAGTGTCTGAGGCCGGATTTGAACTCAGGTACTCCTGACTCCAGGGCCAGTGCTCTATCCACTGCACCACCTAGCTTTCCCCTGGATCTAACTTTATATAGTGTTTGTCCATAATAATTCATAGGGAATAGGGATAGGAACTGACTTGTGATTTCAAAAGTATAGGAAATTCAGTTGAGGAAATTCCTACTAATAGTGCAAGTTGGCAAATTCTCTGCACCTTATATTAGACAGTTGCTTAAATCACTGAGTACTTAAGTGATTTGTTCAGTCACATTTCAGAGGCAGGACTTGAATCCAAGTCTCCCTGTCTGGCCTTCCACTATATACTCCTAACCATTATGTTATATATGGTGACACATAGGAAATTAGAATTTTCCTTTATCATTAAATATACTTAAGGGTTATATCATATTAGATACAAAAAGTTAAGATAATATTATTGCTTATAATTTTTTTGGCCCAGAGTTATGATTTCATTAGTGCAGAAACTCCCTTAATGAATATAAATCAGCATCTACTGGAGAACTTATATTCTTTTTTGTGTGTGGGGGGGGCAGTGAGGGTTAAGTGACTTGCCTTGGGTCACACAGCTAGTAAGTGTCAAGTGTGTGAGGCTGGATTTGAACTCAGGTCTTCTTGAATCCAGGGCCGGTGCTTTATCCACTGCACCACCTAGCTGCCCCCAAGAACTTATATTCTTAAAAAATTCCTGAGACCTGGGAAGTTAAATGACTTGGTGAGGGCAATTGAGCCAAGATGTTCCAGGGATAAGACCTGGACTCAGGTCTTCCTGACTCAGTGGCCAGGCTGCTTCTCATTATACTATTCTACCTCTGGAATATTACATCAAAGTGTTAAAAAAATCTTTGCAGTATTTTCTCAACTATTTCTTTATGTTAGTATAGTTGATTGAATGTCACCTAGAATGTCACCTTTATTTATCTCCCCTTAAGTCTGGGGCAGACAAGTTGTAAATAAATCAGCCTTCTACTTTTCTTCCCTAATATTAGTCATAAATCACCCTAAAATACAGTCTAACATTTTTATAAAGTGGATGTCAAGAGCAAAACCCACATTAGTGACAGATATTATCAGGGCTTTAATGTAAATAAATTCGAAGTAATGATTGATTCCTCAGCATATAGTTTTGGGGAACACAGGTTGAATCTGTACTTTTGGAAAAAACAAGATAATTTATGTGAAGTATAAGCTGTAGAAAGGCAGATACATGCTCCCTAGGGGGAACACACACACACACACACACACACACACACACACACACGCACACATGTGCAGAGTTAGAGTCTGAATGTAGTAGGCACTTAATAAAGATGTGTTGGATTGAACTTAATTGATATAACACTTTATATTTATGGGGGGGGTAATTGGAGAGACTTGGAGAAGAATAGCACAAGCTGAAATTATATTGGTGGCATGGTGATTCAAACCACTGGCACTGGAAAACGAATCATATCAAAAAGATCATGGAAATAGGAAGAACTAGCTTCATATAAGCTAAAACTCTGTTATTGTAGTGATTGGCCTCTGAAGAGTACAACACCAGGTTTATAAATGAAGAAAAAATAACATTAGGTCAATGGTTTCTCTCTAAAGGTTATGTCATCTACAGAATGAGGGAATTTTATGACTTATGTTTCTTCCAACTCTAAAATTCCTTGACATATTAATTTGTTTGTTCTCTCTCTCTCTCTCTCTCTCTCTCTCTCTCTCTCTCTCTCTCTCCATTTTTCTGCCTCAGTCTCTGTCTCATCAGTCTCATTCACTGGGACTCTTTATGTACATGGATTCTCAGTGATGACATGTAGCCTTTCAGGGATGTCATAGAAAGAACCATATATTTAAAACTTGAAAGGACCTTGGAGTCTGTCTAGTCCATTCTACTCCTTTTACACTTGAGGAAACTGAGTTCCAAGGAGGCAAAATGATTTATTCATGATTACATAGGGAACAAGCTATAGAGGCAGGATTTGAACCAATGCCCTCTGATTGAGTCAATGCTTTTCCATTTACACCATATTGCTTCTCAGTCTGTTTCTGATCTATCTTTATTATCTCCTTCCTGAAGAAGGTTATTCATCGAGTAACATAGTAATGTTGTTATAGAAACACATATTCAAATGTATAAACACATTTCAGCCTATAATCAGATGAAGAAAAATTGAGGTTTGCATATATATATTTCCTGGATGGCCATGGTCAAAGAATCATCACATTTTACTAATGATGATCAACCTTCTCCATACTTAGTTTGATTTTGGGTTTGAACACTATGGTTAATTTCATAGTCTTATATCAAACTCCATGTAGAAAAAAAAATGAGAAATTAGGAGAATAAAACCTATGAATAAATATGAAAGGAAATGAAGAGAGACTTAAGACGTGACAAGAGACTTAACACAGATATATTGTAAAGTAGTTATTCAATGACTATGAAAACAGCCTGATTCTAGGTAGAGAGACAAATAGATGTGTTACCAAGTAAAATGAAAGCTTCTTTTCTCAAAAGCTTTTAGAGTAACCAGGAGACTCATGATGGTTTGGGTAGAAATCCATTTTATTGTGAAAAGATAGACTAGAGAGCCTCTTCTTGTCCCTTCCAGCACTGTGCTTCTGCCTTTTTATCTTCTGAGTGTACTTCTCTTTTAACTCCATTACTGTCTGAGGAGGGAAATGAAGGAGCCCATTTGAATTCCCCTTTTAAAAAAAGAAAGAAAACTGAAAGTAAGGGGAGGTACAAAAGTAAATCTTATGCCTTATCTCCCTTTGTGCCTTGTGTGTCTCTATTTAAAAACTTTCTGTGTCTTTTCTCTCTCATTGTCACGGTCTCTTACTGACCTTGATTCAAAAGGGTGCTTCCTAGGATCAAATCCTGCGACTAATCCTTGCTGTGTAAATCACATAATTTTTCTGATTCTCAATTTTTTCACCTGTAAAATGGAGATAATAATGCCTGCAATAACTACTTCTCTTGTCTATTGTGAGGTCCAGTGAGATACACACACATATACATACATACATACACACACACACACACACACACACACACATATATATATATATATATTTATGAAGTGTATTGCACTATATGTCAATTATTAGAACAATTGTTATTTCAATAGCACATATAGTCTGTAGGGCGAGAAGTTGGTTTCATGAATACTTTCTTGTCATTCCTTGAATTGCATTGGAGTATGAATGTCACAGAGGGGAAACCAAAGAATCAGAAATCTGATAGGACTTCTAGCTGAGGTGGTCTATAACAGCAGGTGAAACTGTGTTTCAATTCAATTCAAATCAATTAGCAAACATTGCTTTCCCAGTTATTATTTGTAGGTATCGTGTTTCGTATTAAGGCTTAAAAGACAAAGTGAAACAATCCCTGGCCCCATGGAACCCACATCTTATAGGTGGAGAAATAGAATATATACCAAATAAGTACTGTAAAAGAATAATTGAGAGAGAGAAAGAGAATGATAATAACTGGGTGGATCAGGGAAGATGTAGCATCTAATCTGAGCCTTAGAAATCAAATATTCTGAGATGTGGAGATGAAGAGAAGAATGTCCAGAAATGGGGCATTGCTTGTATGAATGCACAGGTAGCAAAAGGAATGTGTAGCTGTAGAAGAAGTGAATCAAATCTAGTTTGGCTGGAATGAAGAGATTCCCGGAAAGGAAGGGTGAGTGGCCCTCAGATAATAGAGGTCACAGGGGAAGTATTTTACCTTATAGGCAGTGGGGATTATTTTGGCAGTGATATAGAATATAGGTTGCAGCCTTTTTGTATAAAAATGCTTTTGTAGGTTCTATTTTTCAGATGAATATAGCAAGAGTATGCACTGTTTTTAATATGGGTGATAAATTATCAGTGTGAAGGCTTAAACTATTTTCTGTATAAAATAAACTCGCAATAAGAATAATAATGATGATTAATAATATATTATCGTAGGTAAGCCAGATAATTATAGATTAAGTGCCTAGTACCATGTTTCTCCAGCACTGTAGCCTTCCTGGCAGTGAGCAGACCTGTTTCTCTTACGGTGAGATTTCTACTTCTGGGATCATAATGTTTTCCTCTGTGTAACTTTTAGAAACCTCTTTGGTGCCAGCTGCTAACAGAATGGCTGCTCAATTGACTAAATATGCAACAGAGTAACTATTAATGATTCAAGGTCAAGTTGGGAAGGGCACAGCAAGTCCTATTCTGAAACCTATTACGAGCTCATACTTTTATACTCATTTTGGAAGATGTAGTGGAGAGTATGATAATTACATTTTGGGAATAACAGCTACTTTTTGAGAATAAATTAAAATGTAGTCAGGCCTTGATCATTTGGAGGCCTGGGTTAAGAGTAGACTCAAAAGGGGCAGATAGGTGGCACAGTGGTAGAGCACTGGCCCTGGAGTCAGGGTACCTGAGTTCAAAATCCGGCCTCAGACACTTAACACTTACTAGTGTGTGGACCCTGGGCAAGTCACTTAACCCAATTGCTTCAATTTAAAAGAGTAGATCAATAAAAATAATAATGATAAAGATGTATTTCCATCTAGGAAAGAATAATCTATTCTATAAACACTGATTTGGAAGGTGCTAAACAAAAACTGTAATGACAGAGAGAACCATTCCAGAATTCTAGGACTGGATAGATGGAATGTAAACAGTGTGACACTGTCCCTGAAGATACAGCTTGTTCATAAATGTTACATGAAAAACAAGGGAAGAGCAATAGATTGCATTCTTCTTCTTAAGTCTCAGGGCACTCAGTCATTGGTATATTGTATTAATATTTGGAGATGCTTTAAAAAAAAGATGTAGGCAGATTGTGGAAGGACAAAAAAAGAGCTATGAAAGAAGCAAGATAATAGGAGTAAAACATGCCCATCTTAGAGGAAGTAAGAGAGAGGAAAGATACCATTTTTATAAATTCCTGTAGGCTTGCTGTCACACTGAGTCCATCATCCTTATAAGTCAAGGAACAAAAAATAAGACTGAATATTCTTAGGATCTATCCCAAGAATATTATAATGAGTCATAGAAAAAAAATGATTAAAATTGCCAGTGTAAACAATCTATCCGTACACAACATAAGATCATAGATTTAGAGAAGAAGAACCTTTAAGATCATTATTTCAAACCCCCCATTGTGCAGATAAAGTAACCTACACTCAGAAAAATGGAGTGATTTGCCCAAGATCATGCAGATAGCAAATATCAGAAACTAAGATTGAAAAGAACCAGGTCTTTACACTCTAAATCCAGTCCTCATTCCACTGTACTGTAGGACTACAGAAGTTGGAAAGGAACTTTCCAATCATCTAGGCCACCCCCCCCCCATTTTTTCACAAGAGAAAAGTGTAGCTTCAGTCATGATTCGTTATAATGGATTCCAATCCCTTAAGAATAATCTATGAATAAAAATTGGGCCAGCTCTTCTTACCACATTACTCCATGGTATTAAGGTTATTCCCCAGGCAGATAAAACCTAAAATATTGAATCCTACTGCAATGGCCTGGGGCAGATAATCTTTTTAAAGATTCCATCTTTAATGAAATTGATTTAAGGAAATATTTAACTTTGAATTATCCCATTTTAATTTCTTCCATATTAAACATAAACTGGAGAATACATTAAAATTAGTGACTGAACATTTGCCTTTCCAAAAATTCATGTTTACAAAGGTGAACTGCTTTTAAAAGATAACAACCTGATACAGCCTCCTAAAATGGCTGACTGAAATAATGGAGAAAGAGATCAAATTCTTTCTCTCAACTCAAAGTGATCTGTTAAATAATCACTAATTTGTAAAATGGACTGTATGGTTTTGAAGATAATTTTAATGCATACCCATTTACCTTTTTATGCGAGACCAGAATCATCTCTGGTCCCAGAAGTGGCCATCATATCCTACTTTTTTTTTCCTTTTTAACAGTTTATGTGAATCTAACTCATCCCAAATTCTGGACGAATTAATGTAAGGATTTCCAGTGCTATGCCATCTGCTTTTTGTCTTTGAATACTAATTTAAATCAGGTTCCTCCTTCACAAGAGGAAAATCAAACTCAGTTTTGGGAGAGGATCTACAATATGGGTAGGATTCTATTTTATATGTCTTAAGATAATAGGATCGCAGATGTAGAAATGTACGAGACCAGAGAGGACTAATAGAATGTAAGCTTCTTGAGAGCAGAGACCTCTTTTTTTGTGTGTTTTCCCAGCACCTGTCACAGTGCATGGTGTGCAGTAGGTAGTAATGTAACCACATCACCAGGTTAGTGTGAAGCTGAAATTCAATAGTGTGTGTACTATGTTTGCAAAACTTTAAAGTACTATGTAAATTATAAATATATGTAGAAGAGGATTGCTCAAGTTCATGTAGGTATTAAATGGCAGAGCTGGAATACAAATGTTGGTCTCCTGACTATCCAGGCTCTTTCCATTTTATCAGACGTATGTCACTATTTCCCAGCTTTCTACTTTTGAAATCTGGGAACCGTAATATATAAATATGCTGATACTTATTTTAAAAAGCACAAGATTTCTCTTGTATTTTATTTTTTATTTCGGTTGACTGGAATGTTTTGAAAACTTTTGGCTCAGTGCAGATCCTCAAACAATGGAAATATCAAATCTAGTAATCATTGAGGTGTGTGTGTGTGTGTGTGTGTGTGTGTGTGTGTGTGTGTGTGTGTGTGAGTATGTGAATCTTAGAACACCCTATATATATGTGCACATATGCTATTATCTGATTACCAAAGGCCCTAGAATCATTAACAAAATGAGGAAAGGTTTAGAGATTTATCTCTTGGTATCCGTTTAATAATTAGTATCCTACAACTCCTTACTTCCCTTCCTTTATTTTGTGAATTCCTAAGTTTTAAAAAAAACCTACAATAATGGAAATAATTTGATGATCCCCCAACAAACAGAGCATGTCTATTCCTCCTAGTAACTAATGCTACCTGAAGCCTATTAACTGAATGTGATTCATAGTACAATGAAGAGAAACAGCAAATAAGGATTGTGCTAATGGGAGGAGAAGGAATAGTTCTTTCTATTTAAATAACAAGAATGTAAATATCCAAAAGTTTCAGGTTAATTCCTAGGTCTATACTAAGCTGTCTCTTCATGATACACAAACTGTATTCTTGCCACTGGGTCAGCCAGATTAGCCTCAATTTGGACAGAAAAATTGAATTGTGGAGTTTAAGCAGGTTGGGCCTAAATTAAGGTTGTCTGGTCTGTGTTCTTAGCATGTTGTAGAAAAACAAAACATCTCCTTTCATGTTTTATTTTTGTGTTTGTCATCTTCTTTTTGACAGAAGGGGAATATCCCTTCAAAAGTCCTACCCCAGCCTCTGCAGATTTTATCTAAGAATTCAGAATCTGTCTATAATCCCAACTCTTTTAAATGACCCACACCAATCTCTTCTGGCTCAATCCCAGAAATTAGTTTAAAGAGGTTTTCTGGTAAAGAAATGATCACTGAGGTCTTCCCCTAAAATATCCTGAAGAGTATCAACCTACCCCAGTGAATGTCACAGAGGAAGGATATTGACGTGTAAAAAGATGGCAAACGAGGAATCTTTTTTCTTCCTTTTTGTTTCTTTCCTAAAATCCCTCTAATCTTGTAAACCCAATTCATTCAGACATCAGATTTGCATTTTTATCTTTGCCCTTTAAGAAACTGACAAATCATAAAGCTTCCAAGGTCCCTGAAAAAATAGCTCAAACTTAATTTTCTTCTGAAGGTTTCATTTTTGGAATTACCATGTCATTTCCAAGTTTAGAGTCTTCCCGTGTGCTTTGTACCTTCTCTGCTAAAGAAACTCTCCTTTGTATAATCTATTTAGACAACTTAAAATATGCTTGTCTATTACTACACTTTCAGAATGTCTGATGGACCTAACAATTTCTTCCCAATGGCTCCACTCCACTTTAGAATCACCTGAAATCATAGCCTCTGCTTCCTTCTTAGATTTCTGCTCAATTTTTTTTTCCTTTTGAAATAACTGTCATTTTAAATGAAATCCTGAATCTTGTTGCTCCCTATCTTCTATCCCCACCCTCACTAAGTACAAAAAATGAAGTTTTGGAGGCAGACTTTTTTTTTTTTCACTCTAGGTTTATCAGAGTATAAGAAGCAATTGCATATTTGAATTTCCTGTGGTTCTCTTTCAAAATATGTAACTTCTAAATGATATAATATTGTGCTTAGTTCCTTAGTTACAGGCAGCTACTTGAATAAGTAGGTTAAAAAATAATTATCGTCAATTATTTTTCCATGCAAAAAATAACCTCCCATTTATTGTACGAAATAAAAGAATCAAATGTTACCACTATGGTGGGATGACTGGGGCTTTTCAAAAGGAATTAACACCTCCACGGGGGACCTACATCTTCATACAATATGTTTTTTCACCAGATTTATGTTTTTTTAGTCATTCAGTCATGTCTTACTCTTTGTGACCATGTGTATCATAGGACACCAATATTGTCCATGGGTTTTATTGGCAAAGATGCCAGAGTGGTTTGACTCTTCCTCCTTCAGTGGATTTAGGCGATCAGAGGCTAAGTGATTTGCCCAGGGTCACATAGATAGTAACTATCTGAGGCCAGATTTGAAATCAGGTCTTCCTGATCCCAGGCCCAGCACTCTATCCACAGAGCCATCTAGCAGCTTGTGGGTCTTGTACCATATAGTGATACTATTAGGGTCCTGTTTTTATTCTAGCACCATCTTTCCCCACCACCTTGCTCCTTTTCTACCACTTTCCCCCCTCTGCTTACTTCCTTCTCAGAGATGTGGCTCTTAGTTATTTAGTGGGGACTTCATCTTGACTTTCTAGGGTATAGGCCATCCCCTCTTCCAGGACAGTTTTACCAAACTAGAGTTGACTGGCCTGGGGCATTCCCCTGCTCCCAGTGAAATTTGCCCCAGTCACCAGAATTCCTAGTTAATATTCCTACTAGATATGGTAGTTCCTTTGGAAGATAAATTTGACAGCACTGTGTAAACTGGATTAAAGGGTAAAAGCTGAGGCAGGAATACTAATTAGAAGGATTTTGAAAAAGAATAGAGCTTTTAGATAGTAATTGTTGGGTATATCAGACTTAGTAACTTCTAAGAGGCAAACAATTAATTTTGTCCAAGATTATGAAAAGGAGAGTTTCTGTTAATAAAACCCAAAACACACACACACAAAAAGACCACAGAGAGCTTACATTGATAAAAAACCATTGGATTTTGTCATTAACCATCTTTGGAGGGCTTTTTCAGTTTATAGTGAAGTCAGAAGCCAGATCTTAAAGGGTAAAGGAAGAGAGTCAGTGGGGAAAGCTAGGTGGCGCAGTGGATAAAGCACTGGCCCTGGATTGAGAAGTACTGAGTTCAAATCCGGCCCCAGACACTTGACACTTACTAGCTGTGTGACCCTGGGCAAGTCACTTAACCCCCATTGCCCCCACAAAAAAAAAAAAAAAGGAAAAGAGTCAGTTTTGAAATAGGGTAGCAATGTTAATATAGACTATTCCTTATAGGACTTTGATTGTGGAAGGAGATAGTAGAGAAGCCTTAACAAGGGGGAAACAAGCTTCACAGAATCCTTTTTTTTTTAATATAGAGATCACCATATGTGTGTAGACAGAGAAAAAGTACCAAAATAAAATAATCAAAATGAAATTTAAAGATTTGTTTGAGCTTCAGAGCCAGAGGACCCTTTAACTTTCAAAATCTGGCCTAATACCACAAAGTAAATGTTTTTTTTTAAATTTCCTGAATTCTTGGTATCTCTGTGAGTTCATTTCTAAATAGGCAGGTTATGGTACCTTTGGAGAGAAATTTGTGTGACACATTATGGGAGGAGGAGAGTGACTCATTCCTTTTTATTTAGGACAGAAAAAAATCCCAAATATTGAAGTTGCCTCATTTTAATTGAGAATCAGTAGGAATAGCTTCCTATGTTAATGGAATCTGAGAAAAAAAAGAATCACACAGTCTATTATGGACATGATTATTAATTTTAGTCATTGCCTTTTCATTTTCTGTATGTTAATATACACAAAGCATCTGTGACAACCTTAGCATGGAATTCCTGTTGTGTGTATTCTCTCTATTAATGCAGATACCTTATTAAATAAGTCCTAGGGGTTTATCTAAAGCAAAGCTTCTTATACCATAGGTTGCAAACCCACATGGGGGTCACATAACTGAATGTGGGGACCATTAAAAATTGGCAACAGTAAAAAGTTATGGATACCTATTTTCTTTATATATCTGGGCTCACATAAACATTTCTCAGGAGAAAAGGGGGAAAAGTTTAAGAAGCCCTGATCTAAAGCACAGAGTGGTTACAGCTTGCTCTTAGTTACAAAGATATTGTGTCAAAGGTGAAATTTGAACCCAGATCTTCTGATTTGGTTTACTTTTATTTGTTAGAAATTGTGAGGCAGCTAGGTGGCACAGTGGATAGAGCACTGGCCCTGGATTCAGGAGGACCACAGTTCAAATCTAGCCTCAGACACTTGACACTTACTAGCTGTGTGACCCTGGGCAAGTCACTTAATCCCAAATGCTTCACACACACACAGAAAAAGAAATTGTGATTAAATTTCAGGAGATTCTATATCAGGCTCCTGAATCCTTTTACTACCATTATAGGAGATTCTTTGGGGTGAGGCTGATTTTCTATTTTCTCCCGGTTCTTTACATAGTGCTCTGTATGGAATAGGTACTTAGCCAGTATTGGAGAATATAAACAATTGCTTTACACAGCCCCTAGAATAGGCATTAGCTTGTCATTGGGGACCTTTGGAAGAAAATGTCCATATGAGCTAAAAGGTCAGAAGCCAGATGGCATGAAAGAGGGATCCAATTCCTAAGGTATCAGCTATATATAGATAGTTAAGTGACAAATACATATAACAGGTGTTAACACATACATATTGTTAAAATTCTCTCTTGGTCAACTCATTTCATGACCACAAGCCTTCCTAGTCTAAATAATTCTAAAGCTTTGGTACTCCAGATGACTAGATTCTCATTCTATAGTTGTATATATTTCTTTCACATAGATACATATCTCTTAAGTTGTTAGAACCCTTTTAGAAGCAGGGGACCTTGCCTGGCCTTTGATTTTCCTTTCTCTCTTTCTGCTTGGTAGAATATCATCTCTGAACTCCCCACCCCCTCCCTTTTTTTTTTCCTTCTTTTTCTGGCTTTAGTTAGGTCAATCTTCCTGCTTTTTGTTTTGTTTTGTTTCATTTCTTAATTTATTTCTTGCACCTGTCAGTTTTGCTTCTTTCACTCTGCTTCTCTGGTTCATCACAAAAGAAATGACCCTCAGTCATATAATACCTCTATGCTTTAGTCTCCTCACCTATAAAATGAGTGTGGTGGACTCAATGGTCTTTAAGGTTCCTGTCAGCTCTAAAATTCTTTCTGCTTTTATCTTATTTTTGAATCTATCTATCTATATATCTATATATATATGGAAGCCCTATCTATAATAAAGAATAAACAACTAATGGGAAGGGAGCTATTTATTACCTTTGTGAATAATTATAATCCAAGTGTTAAATGAGGTAAATTGTTTTTAATAAGTCTGATTCAAAATAATAAGTACATTCATTCACATTTGCCTAGTGCTTTAGAGTTACAAGAGAGAGAGTTTAGCATAATAGATAACATGCTGGAGCATAGGAACAGCTGGATTAAAATCTTGTATCTGAGAGTAATGAGCTAGATGACCAAGAGAAAGTCTCATTGTACTCTCATTCTCAGGTAACTCTCTAATACGTATCTAGCAAATCACAGTAGGGTTGAGATCTGTATTAGGTAGAGGGATTCCAACACCAATGAAATAAGATCCTTGATGTATTGTTATTAGAGTTATAAACAATTTCATAAATAACATTGTATACCTGAATGGGGTTTGGGGATATGGGGAATGAGACTTAAATTCCAGCATCACAATTTAGTGTCTTTGTGACCTTGAGTAAGTTATTTCTCATTTCTAAGATTCACAGCTCTCATCTGTAAAATGAAGGAGGTTGGACTAGATGTTCTCTAAATATCCCTCCTGCTTTCAAGTCTGTCATCTACCTATGGTATTATTGACTCTCATATCCCTCACATCCTGTAATGTAAGTAGTGTACAAATATAATATTCCCACTTTACAGATGAGAAAACTGATGTCTAGGGAAAAAAAAGTGATTTTATCCAAGGTCACATCTCAATGATCTATATTATTATTATTTTGGGGGGGTTGTTTTTTCTTTGTTTGCTGGCTTTTTGAGTTAGGTGGGGGAGATGATCAGGGATGAATAATATCCAGGTTTATATTTGAATGGAAAGAAGCATGATGCAGTGGGGAAAAATAAAATTAGAGGGCCTGGATTACAATTTTGGCTTTGCTAATTACTACCCAAATGATGTTGAATTAAATCACTTAAGATTTATGAATGTCAGTCTCCTTAGCTGAAAAAGAATGTGTTAGACTAAGTTTTCTAATATCCTGCTGAAAAAGAAAACTGAAAATTAAATTTAATCTTTTAACAAATGAAACATCCTTTTTTCAGAATCTTAGTGTTGCTGCGATTCAAGGTAAACAATAAAATTGATGTTATTTGTTGATCAGGAATCACATTTTTAATTATTTAGAGCAGTTTAAACAAAATGGTATGAGAGTAGACCCTCAAAATTTCAAGGACCTGGCTCAGGCAGAATGGTTATTCTTGGTACAACCTATTCAGTGTTCACATTTTGTAATATGAAAGGAATGGATTATTGGCTTTATGTGGGTTATTTTAGGGAAATCTTTTTTGGCCTTTATCTAGAAGTCTAGGCCCAGTCAATGAAGTAATGAAATGAATTGATGCATTGGTGTTACATCAGTTACACGTTCGAAAGATGGTGTAGTCAGTGGAAAGATAACTTGTTTTACGTGAGGGTACCTGGTTTCAAATCTTGTCTTTGTTTCTTGATAGAACTCTGTAACTTGGGGCAAATCATTTCCCTCAGTTTCTTCCTCTGTAACTGGGGAGTGGGGTATACTAAACGATCTGTAAAGTCCCTTCCAACTCTAAGGTTGAAATAGATTATTTCATTTCAATGAACTTTTCCAGTTGATTTTTCACTTTAATTGCTCAAACTTTGAAAATGTTGATGCAACATATGTTTTTAAATTGTATCATCCACTTCAACAAATTTTACAATAGGTAACAGAAGACAATTTAATCATTTTCTTGGTTACTTAGTTCATCATGATGAACATCAATTATTCAATTATATATTCATTCATTCTTTCATTCAACAAATCAATCAATAACATGAATTTATTAAGCATTTATTATGTCCTATTATGTGTCTCAGGATACAGATAGAACAGAGTCTTTGTCTTGAAGGCACTTTTCTTTTCCTTTTTTAAGTGTCTAGTGTATGCAAGAAAATCTGTTAGGTATTGAGGAAGATACTAAAATAACTAATATATACATATGTATGCATATATAAAGGGTGTGGTAATTCCTATGTCCCCCTCTCCAACTCTCAACTCAGTTATCTAGCCACAGGATTCAGTCACAGACATGAGATTTTAATGCAGCTATAACACGTACTAAGCTAACTGTAAAATTGTATCACCCTATGTGAGTCAAGTTCAAGTCCTTGGAATGAAATAAAAGGCTCAGCCAATGATTGAGTTGAACAGAAAACCCATGTTTAATGCTTCTGAGTGTCATGAAAAGGCTTTGTTACTAACTGTATGGGTGGTTCCAAGCCAGGGGCCAAAAGCAGAAGAATTGGTTCCTGAGAGAGCATTGCTCTCAGGAGGGAGGAAACAATTTTTTCCTCTCTCTCTTCCTCCCATTCCCCATCCAATTTGATTTGAAGCAAGGATGTTTAAGCATAGGAAACATCACAGTCAGGGCAGAACAGAAACACATACTCCAGACAGATACATGGAGAGTGACAATCACTCAAGGAAGTGAGCAGCTTCATGGACCATAATCCCTGGAAGCATAGAGGAGAGCCAAATATAGACCCATGAGAGAGATAGCTTTGGTAATCAAGGTCTATGCTACAGAGAATAATCCCAGAGAAGAGAAATTACTTCCAGATTTTGCAGTAGCAGAATTATGAGTTGATTGACATGAATGCTTCTTACCTGTGTGTCTCAAAGTCATTATAGTTAAAATGTGTGCTTCTTCCTACAAATGTTGTGTACATTTGTGGAGAGACTGCCCCAGGTTTATAGAAAGTTTTGCAGCCGCTTTTTACTATGCCATCTTTGCTAATGCCTTGTTACAAGATGAAAAATGTGTCTACTGGTTAACTGTTACTGACAAGCACACCAGTGTTAGGTACATTAGGTATAGTTTTAGAAGTAGGTATTTGCAGGGTACCCCCTGAACCTGGGAGTAATGGTTGCCTGCTTGGGGATCCCATCTTCCAGGGAGAGTAGAATGATTCTCTTAGTTGCTACTGAGATGCATAGAGCTGTTTGCTTTTATCTTTAGTCTTTTTCTGTCTCCTGCATAACTTGTCAACTGTCACTTCTCAGTCACTTCCTTTGTTTTTCAATTATTTGATATAACATAAAAGGAAAAGGATTTTCTAGAGGAAAGAAAATAACCCAAGTATTAAAAAATCTTGATTTTTATCTATAATTCTAAGTCAGAAAGACTTCAGCTTGAGGAATCAGTGGCCAAGATATTGGATCATTTATTTATCTAAAGTCACAATTCTTCTTCTTCTACTACTACTACTACAAGTATAGGGAGTGAACCTGTGATTTAGAATAGGGAAAGCCCTAATGAGGAAAGTCCCTCTACCAATGCAAGTCACCACCTTCTTGGCAATCTATAGTCTTAGAGAGTTGCTGAAGGCATTGATTCTCCATGTCTCTCATACTGTAAAATGCCTGACCTCTGTTACGCCTTTGTTGTGTGTTTGTATGTTGGCAAATCAGCTATACCTTTCAATTATTTCCAGGTTCTTGATTGTATTTTAGGTAATAATAGGTGCCATTCATATATCATTTTACATATATTATCTCTTTGGAGGCTCAAAACCACTTTACAGGCATAATTGTTGTTTATAAATTAAGAAATGAAACTATAAAAAGGTTTAATGACTTATGCCTGGTCATACATCTAGTTCAGAGCTAGATTTGATCGGTTTTCCTGATCCCCAAATTTAGTGTATTATCTATTAGCAATGCTGGGTTTCCTTTAGGTTTTCAGAAGACTGACTACTTACACCCATCATTTGTCCTCTTGGGGTTTTTAATTCTTCAGAAACTATGGCATTCCATGATTTTATAGCCATATCAGTATCACCAGAAAAGGATTGAGGTTTTAAAACAACGTTTTTTCTTTTTTCATGGAGAAGCTTGGGGTCATTAAAACTACTGATAATTTCCTAAAGGCAATGCAAACCCATTCTCTTCTTCCTGTTGATTCTGGGCTTGGCTTATTGTGCATGGGCAGTGTATCCAAGATTCATGCATCAATGAACCAACTCTATAAATTGTTGATCCAGCTGAATTTCCATAGGCTGGGGTAATTAGTATTCTTTACACAAATATTAGCTGTCTCCCTAACTGCTACCCCACCCCCACTTCCCCCTACCATAGACAGTTAGTTTGAACACTTTGGAGTAATTATGGATATCATTTAGGAGACTCTGAAACATTCTAAGATTTGATGTAATCAAGTGAAATTGTTCACAAATAAGATCACCTGAAAATTTCCATTTTTAAGGAACCTCTGTTCCATGTGGACCCTATACTAGATCACTGGATAAGTGGGCTTTTTGTTGTTGTTGTTGATGTTGTTCAGTTGTTTCATTTCTGACTTCATGACCGAATTTGTGGTTTTCTTGGCAAATATATTGGAGGTGTTTTGCCATTTCCTTCCCTAACTCATTTTACAGATGCAAAAACTGAGGCCAACATGGCTAAGTGATTTGCTTAGGGTTACACAGCTAATAAATGTCTAAGGCCAGATTTGAACTCAGGTCTGCCTGACTCCATGCCCAGCACTCTATTTCTTGCTCTTCCCTACGCTACACTAATGGGCTTTTATTGTACCATAAATTAGATATATGTTTATATATTTTAGGAGTCCAACAACTAATCCTTTTTTCCTCTTTGCTCATATTCTACGTTACTGTAATTCAGTTTTGACTTTTCTGTAGTTGTTCAAATTATGTGTGTTGTAATTAGTTAGATTTCAGGTATTGAGCAAAATAAAAATCATGATAGTACTCAAATTGATCTGTGATCTCAATCAAAATAGGTATTCAATAGTGATATATATGGATATGTGTATATATGTGTATGTATGTATTATGTTTGCTTAAATACATATACATGCACACACATATATATATGTGTGTGTGTGTGTGTGTGTGTGTGTGTATAAAATAAGACTAGCTATGCTGAGTCTCTTCCATATCCTCCTGTATGGTTTACCATAGGAGGTCCACTTCAATATATTTATCACCAGTGTGCTAGCCACTTACCAATAAAAATTTTTAACCATGGCACCCTATGGAATTAAAAAAAGTTACAACTTCTGTGCATAGCCCAAAGGGATTCCTATATTTATTTTCAGGGACAAATGAGCTCTTGTATGGCTTTTTTTCAGTATCAGGTGATTTGAGGTCTAATGGTTTTTCCCTCTGGGAATGGTCCTAGACTTTCCTTGAAATGAGTGAACTATCCTTATGAGTTCAAAATCAGGAGTGAAAAGATTTTACTAAACCACAGTTGACAAAATTCTTAGCAATCCTAATAAGGCATGAGGATATATTTTCAGGCACTCACATCCTCACACCATTTAAGTTATTTTGCCTTCTGCAGACTTCAGCTTTTTCCAGACTTCTTTTATTAGGATTTACATATGGCATAGTTTGGAAACAATTTTAAAAAACAACAGGAAATCAAAACTGTTTCTGCCCTGGCAATGTACCACATATATTTTGTAGATTGTCCAGAGCAGTCATTGATCTATGTGTTTCATTGACTAATTGGCAAAAATACCTGAAAACTACTCAGTGATGTTTGGCAAATAAAAAAAAAACACAAAAAACCCACCTTCCTCTGTAGAAAATACTCTTAATCCCAGAGGTCCTCTCCACCCCCAGAATATTTATATTACTTGGTTGATGTAAAATCCCAGGGTTTATAAATCACTTCACATCCAGTAAACATATATTTCTAGTTTTAGAACATTACTAAAAAGATATTGATACATTTCAGAGCTTCTGTACTTGGAAATTAGCATTAGTGTATACAGTGTTACATGCAGAGTAAGGAAGATCTGAGTTCAAGTACTGTCTTGAGACACCTAATACCTGTGTGACCCTAGGCAAGTCATGTAGCCTCTCTCAGACCTCAGTTTTCTCATCTGTACAATGGGGGTCATAACAGCACCTAAATCATAGGGTTATTTTGAGAATCAGATGAGATCATGCATGTGATGAGCTTTGAAACATTTCAAGTACAATACAAATGATAGATTGGAATATTTCTTCTGGGAGACACAGTACAGAATATTCAATAGAGAGCTGGACTCATAGCCAGAAAGATCCAAGTTTCTCCCATGTATTCAGAAATTCTCTTAAAGCTATAGATGGCCCAGAAGGTGGTGACCTTGCAATGGTAGAGCGACTTTCCCCATTAGGGTTTTTTCCTGTACTAAATCACAGGTCCATTCCCTTTTTTATTTATAGTAGTGGAATTAGTTCTTTGTTCTGGCTCTACCATGATTGTTGTGACTTGAGATAAATGACTTAATCTCTTGGCCACTGTTTCCTTATTTGTAAAACTAGATGAGATGCCCTACAGGGTTGCTGCCAGTTCTACAATTCCATAATACAAAATGTCTCCATAGTATTTTTAATTCATAAGATTTCATAATTGGAGAGGGTCCAACCCATTGGTGAATATGAGTCCTCTCTATAATGTACCTGACAAGTTGGGGAGGATCCAGATTTTGCTTAAAGACTTGAAATCTTCAAGGAGCTGGTCCACTTTTGAACAACTCTGATTCTTACAGGAAGCCTAAATTTGCCCCTTTACAACTTTCATCTCCTACTAGTTCTTACCTGTGGGTCAGAGCAGAACAAGTCCAATCTCTCTTCTGCCTTGAAGACTGCTATCCTATCTCCTCTCAGTCTTCTTATGATTTCACCAGAAAAACCATTAACAAATTTTGGAATCTTCTAACCTTTCACTTTGTTGTTGATAGTCCCTTTGTCAATGTGCGTTAAGGGTGATGAATACTTAAATCCCCTTCAAGGATATTTAGTAATTGATAGCTATTGTCATCTTAAAGAAGTTGATAAATAGACATCACATAAGCTTGAGTTCATCCAAATTCTTAAAGAGAGATTCAAAAAGTTAAATCTGTTATCTATATTTGTAATTATTAAATGCCTTTCCTAAGAAGAGTATTGGAGGAATAGAACGCTATTGTCCTAACACATAGGAAAGTTGGACTTTCAAAAAACAAAAACGTTTTCTGCTTGAGGCCATTTTTTGAGGGTCTCTGGGCAGCTGATTCTGTAAAAAGAACATACCTGGCAACATTTTGTCAAGGAGATTTTCAGTCCCTAGCCATTCATACCTAATCTTGCCTGAAACTGCTTATGTGTAGTTTATAGTCTCCTTATCTGTGTTGCATCCCCAGGGAACATAGAAACATAATCCTTAAGGATGCTAACCCCACACTTCTGAATAGCAAAAGGGATTGAATTGTGTCTTCTCTGTGCCCAGGTCTTTTCCTGGTAGTAAATTAGGTGCTTAGTATATTGAATCACCTCCTTCTGACCCAAGAATAAAGTGTGTAAATTGGGATTCTTCCTTAGTGTACAGCATTCTTGGTGGAAGAATTGGGTCAAATTTGTTTTCACTCAAAAACTGCAAATCACTGGTAGATATTCTTTTACCAATGGGTAACTGCTTGGGTTCGGTGATGCTTTGAAAATACTGCTGTATCATCTGATTAAATTGATTATTTTGGTGAATATGCCATGTATAATGGGTTCTTCATCTCTTTCCTAAAAGGGAAAATGGGATTCCTTTATTCATTCCCATGCTGAATGTAACTTACTAGACACTCATGCTACTTCCTAGTATTGGCAGAAAAGTGGCTGGATTTGGAGTCAAAGGACCTGACCTTGCTATTTCCTGACTGCTGGTGTGACCTTGGGCAAGTCACTTACCTTCTCTGGGCCTTAGTGTCTTCATCTAGAAGTTGAGGATGCCAGTATTAGATGATTTCTAAGATTTATTTATCTCTAGCTCTAGGTTCTAAAATTCTTTCTTTATATATTTCTGTCTCCCTCTCTCCCTTCCTTCCTTTCTTTCCTTCCTTCCTCCTTCCCTGCCTCCCTCCATCCCTCTCTCTCTCCCTCCCTTCCTTCTTTTCTTCCTCCCTCCCTCTTTAGCATAATCAATTTATGTGGTGTTTTTTTTGGGAGGGGCCATGAGACCTGGGTATTTGATATGCTCTGCTTTCTGAAATTATTTTCTTTTCAATATCTGTCAGAAGGAATACACTATAAGGAATACACTATAAGGAAACCATGAGGAATCAAAGAGAATTTAGAAGAGAGATGCAAACATAATTAGAAGTTCAGAAAGTGAAAGGTTAAGTAAGTGGAGCCTGAAGAATAGATACTGAGGGACAATTTAAAAATCATCCTTGAGTTTATTTAGAGTTATTGCACAGATGATGATGAGCAGCTGTTGCCCACCTCCACTGAGGACTAAAAGAAATGAGGAAATAGGCTTAAATTACTGCATGCTACATTGAGTTTACACATAAAGAAGCTTCCTGACCATCACGGTCATTAAACATGTGAATGGGTTCCTTAAGGAGGTTAGAAGACCTTACTCTTTGAAAGTTTAAAAAAAATAGACCAAGACATAGTTGAAGGATGCACATTTTTAGAGGCAAGATAATATCCAAGGTAGCTTTCAAAGCTAACTTCTTTAATTTATGATGTGATAAAGCTTAAAACCTTATAGGAGAGGCAGTTGACCTGGTAGTTGGAGTGCTGTACTTGAAATTTAAGAAGGCCTGGTTCTGAATCCTGTTTTTGCTATTTCTTAGCTGTGTGATCATAGGAAACTTACTTCAACTTTCTTGTGCCTCAGTTTCTTCATTTATCAAAAGGGAATAATATGTGTAGTAGCAACCTGAAACAGGTTATGTGTCTGAAATAGGATAATGTATATATGGTATATATATAATTTAAGCTTTCTACCATGCAAATAAGATAATGGAAACATTCAGGCATCTAAAGCACTTTCCCTTTTAGCCAAGTCTTTAAACTTCCTTTGCCCTAGGCCCTTAATGTATGGTTGTACTCCTTGGGATAATGTTATTTTGGCTAATTATGTTACCAATATGCATAATCCAAAGTCATTTTTTATCACATGGGTAATTAATCAGTATTTCTTTCCCATAGGTTAATTTCACAGTTTTTAAATTATTAAAGGTGATTAAAGGATTTCACAACTTAAGAAAAGTTCAATGTGAATGATGGAACTCTTGTAAAATTATCTGTAGGATAAATTATGAGAGACTACATAGTCATGCCTTTCATTTTGTTTGATCTTTTAGACCGTTTTCAGGCATTGAGGGAAATGATTTAAGTATGCCATTTACACTGATTATCTTAGTGAATAATAATAATAATAATAATAATAATGATTATTCCTTTCCCACTATGAGAGTTTTCTTTTTATTTTATTTTGCAGAAATATATTATTCATGTGAGTGACCTTATATAAGTTGATTAGAGTTGTAACCCAGGGTCGCACAAACTGGGATTATGGAAAATATCGTGTAACTTGTCCTCAAATTACCTTTTTAAAGATGAGATGCAAGCTCCCCCCCCTCCCCCTATTGTTTGGATACCTGGGACATTTGAGGCTGCTGCTGGAAAGGGGTGTAATTAGGTAGGGCTGATCCGATAGTTTCTTATATTAACTAATTTTCCTTGAATTAGGTAGTTTACACAAGAGTGCTAACCTCTCTTATTTTTAAGCTGATTAGGATAGCAAGTCTCCCCTAAAATTCTATATGTCTAGGATAAAGTCCTTATTGTCAAGCCCTAGTTATATTTCAGAAGGTGACTATGGCTGGATAATGATGCATGACAGTGAAGATACAGAGTCAGATTTCAACCAAAGTCCTTTAATAATAGTCAAACACCCATTTTGACTGACCTTGAATTGTTAATGTTTAGTTACAATTAGATCATAGAAATTTATGAAAATAATTATGCATGAAAATGATTCTAAAATGCAATTACATGTATTCTTCATTTGTATGATAATATGTATGGGACCCAGTATTAACACAGGTAGTCCAGAAAGAACGGTCAACTAGAATGTTTAATCATGCATTTTCAGCTGGAAGGGACTTTAGAGATTATCTATTACAGTCCTCTCATTTTATAGATGAAGAAACTGAGGCTCAAGTAGGTTATGTCACACAGATAAACATCAGAGGCAAGATTTGGACCCAGGTCTTCATACTCCGGTCAGTGGTTCCTTTTATGTTACACTGTGCCCTTGACTATTTAGAGTTCAAACATATCTTCACAAAGCCCCGAAATACAAAGTGCTCATAATTTTTGTCATACATACTCCCGCTCAAGCTTACTTAGCAGGGGTGTTGCAGAAGTTCTTCCATAGCATATGATCTTAAAATACTAGATTTAGAAATGTAAGTGACCTCAATAAAATCCTCTCATTTTACAGATGGAGAAACTGAGTTCCAGAAAGGTTAAGGACCCAGAACACTCCTCTGTATCCTGTACCACACTATTTTTTGTTTAGCTCTTTCCATCCCCAGCTCAGTTCTATCAACTCTATATTTATATGTCTGGATTCACAAATAGAAGGTAGCTTTCGTGTTAAAAAAGAAAGGTAACTTCACTCTCTCTAAAGTGATCAGAATATGAAGTAATAAGGGCACAGTAGATGGATCCCTGAAAGTCAAATAAAATATGCCTTTTGGGGGGCTTTAGTTACCTTTTATATAAGTTTGTTATATAGTGTGCTGAACTTCTGGGTTTTTATATTATGAATCATTTGAGTACTACAATTAGGCAGTGCAGTCAGACAAAATTAAATGAACACATCATATCTATGCTAATAGCTTCTCCCAAAGGTAATCTTCTGACTTAATTGTGAATGATATTCTACTAATTTAAAACATGTGCTAGATTGACTAATCTCTGTATTTAGACTAGGATGTGGGCTTTCCAGGATGCTCTTTTTTTTTTTTTTTGCACATATATGCAATGAATTTGTAGTTCAAGTTTGTTAACTTATGAGTTTCTTTCACATTTGATCCGGATCAGCTTTTATTTCAATAACATAAAATGTATAATTTATAAAATAATTCAAATGAAATTTATGAAAAAAGACTATCTTTAACTCCAATACAGACTTTCCTTTGGAAAAATGTTTTTAACATGGGTAGTGTGCCCTTTAATGTTGCCTAAGTATGTAGGGTTTTTTTTTTTATGATGTTTTCCTGATGCTGTTTTTAAAACCATCGTTCATTTCCAAATGCCACCCACCCCAGCAGATCTCTTCCTGGTAACAAATAGTAATAAATGACATTTATTTAGTACTTTAAAGTTTTCAAAGCTTTTTTCATGTGTTTATCTCATTTGAGCTTAACAGTAGTTCTGTGAGGTGGGCTCTATGGTTATTATTATTACCATTTTAAAGATGAAGAAACTGAAACTCAGAAGGGTTAAAAGTTTTGTTTAAGGTCACACAGCTAATGAGGGTCGAAGTCATAACTGTGCTTATGTGCTCACTCACACTGCAGTATCCATTTCCATTGGTCTTCTCCTCCTCAGGGAAATATGTGGTGCCTCAATGTTACTGTGACTTACTGTTCTGCTACTGAATATTTGTATAGCTTTCTAGGCAATTCTGAGGTCATAGTTAGGATTAGAAGTCAGGTTTTCTTGAAAATTCTCTATCCACTATGCACTGCTGCTTTCCTGTATAACAAAGAATTAGCATTAAACAAACTAAGCACACATTGACAGATTATATTGCATCTTTCGAGATCTGTAGCCTACTTATCTGCTAAGAGGAGATAGATATGTTTCATTATCAGTCCTTTGACATCCATATTGACTCTTTTGTTTTTCATTGATCTAAGTTCTAATGTTATTTACTGTTTTTTCACTTTATATTATTTCCATTATCAGGTAAATTATTATCTTGTTTCTGCTTACTTCTTTCTGCATTAGTTCTTAGGAATCTTTCTGCTTTTCAGAATGCTTATGTCTTAGTATTCTTGTTTGCTAAAGGATTTTTATATCCACTGTATTTTCCAGAACATTGGAATGAAGGGAAGTGGATTTGGAGAAAGTTTGAGCTTATTTTTATTACAACAAAAGAAGAGTATGTAAGCAAATAAAATAATAAAATCTCCTAGAATGCATGTAAGAATAAAAATTTGCTTCTTGGGGAATATTTCCAATTTCTAGGTTCTGTGGCTCCCCATCCAGTGTTTCTGCCACATTTTAAGACCAAAGCAATAATTTTTAATGTTTTTCTTTTTCTGCCAGACTGAAATGCAGTGTATAGGAGAATACCTATAGCATTGGTTTTGAAATCATGCAACAAACTAGATTAAATAAGCTTATACAAGGAACAAAAGGAATCATTGAACCCAAAGGTATCTGTAAAGCTGTTATGTTATGATATATAGGCCTGACTTACTGTCCGTTAAATTAGCATGAAGAATTTTGGAATGAGTTTATAAAACAGGCAAGAAAATCTTCATAGATTACTCAAAAGATCACAGTTATGGAATTTAAAGTTCCCTTTTGCTCATAGCACCATTTAGGGGGTTTAGTTGTCCTGGGACCACAGAGAGATGACTGATAAATTTGCTATCAAGGCCACTTGATACTTTATTTTCCATTGCTTAGTTGGCAGAAATAGGATGGAATTAATACCTGTTGAAGTTGCCAGGAATCCACCTGTGTGATTCTGTTGAGGTTCACCTCAAGGATCTGAACGCATATAGTAACATTTTGACTTCATTTATGGATACAAATAGGGTGGTAATTATTATAACTCAATTTATGGAATTTAATTTCCTATGTTCCTGAACATTTATGAAAATATGGATTCAGAGTCAGAAGACCTGAGTGTGAATCTTAGTTCTGTTGTTTACCAGTCTGTGACTCTGGATAAGTCATTTAACCTCGCTTGGTATCCTCAGTTTGTTCTTGTTGTTCAGTCATTTCAGTTGGGTCCAACTCTTCATGACCCATTTGGGGTTTTCTTGGCAAAGATCCACTTCTTGCTATAGCTCAATTTACAGATAAGGAAACTAAGGCAACAGGTCAAGTCACTTGCCCAGGGTCACACAGCTAGTAATTTTCTGGGGCCAAATGTGAACTCATGTGTATGAGTCTTCCTATTGCAGGCCCAGAACGCTATCCACTGAGATACCTAGCTGCCCAGTTTCCTCTTCTCTGAAGTGGAGTTTGTAGTATGTGGCCTCTGACATTCTTTCCAGCTGCAAAACTAGATCCGTCAATCCTTTTTGAGCCCAAATTGCTCAAGAAATCTTCCCTTCCCATATATGAATATGAATGTGAAAATGATGGCATATGAGTAGATAACAAGGTTTGAAAGTTAATATAGCAAAGCATTTTGAAAATTTTAAAGCACTGTATAAATATATAAGACCACGTATTATGGCAAGTTACGGAAGGATTACGTTTACTGAAAATGACATTAATATTAACAGACATGTCTATAAGGCTTCACAGTTTGCAAAAGTGCTTTCAATCACAATGACACTCTGAGGTTAATAGAATACAAGCATTATTATCCCATCTCCATTTTCCTGATGAAGAAACAAAGGTCTAGGAAGTAGTATTAAGGTACTTTTATAAAATAAGGATCTTAAAAGAGCCTTTGTGGTACCCAAGCTTTGTTTGTTTATCCACCAAATAAACAAGGCTAAAATAAAGAACAAGAGCCACTTTTTTTTTCTGAGTATTTTCTTTCTGTCTCTCTTTCCCGCAGCACGGAAAAGGATATGCTAGTCAATTCTACAGAACTTACCTGACGCAGCATGATTTGCACAAAAAGTCAACCAACAAAAGCATCAACTTTTCAACTTCATTATCTTGGCCATCCAGTTCTGTGTAACTGAGAATTCGATTGCTGTTGGAGTCACCAGGGCCCACAATCAGACAGAATTGCTCTCAGCAGGCCTGAGAAATGAGTTGAAATGTGCAGAACTGTAGAACCTTCAGAGGCAACTGACCTTGCTTCTCTGATCAGTGTGTGCCTGTTTACAGCACTATATATCTTTCTCTCTCCAAAATGTCACTGAGCCCTCTAGATGTTTATATTCACCACAAGAAGCCAATCGTACAAGATAAAGGAAATTTGTGCATTATAAATGCAATATCACTGTTTTAAACTTGACTGTTTTATATTATTTTTGTGTGATCAAGTGTTCCCTCCAAACTATTCCAACTTTACAAGAGAGATTGTGATCATGTTCTTTTTCACCTGTGGGTCATCGAAATGTTGTTCCTCCGAAGACCCACAAAATATCAAAGACATTCTCTGTAGTTTATACACCGTGTTGCAAAGTGTTTACTGTAATATTTCAAAGCTTCTAAATAAATATAAAAATATATATATTATATTATATTATATATAATTTTCCTGAAAATGTGGTACAATTTAGTTGGTTTTTAAATGGATTAATAGAGTTCACAGCATACACTCAAGCAAAAAGGTAATTCAGGGTCCCAAAGCTAACCTTACTAAGACAAAAAAACATCTTTAATGGCATTTCCCCAGTTTTCATAATCTTGATCAATCCTGTTTTTTCTTGTTTTTTTTTTTTTAAACTCTAAGCAACAAAATTTTGTCTAAAACTTGTACTGAATTTTCAATGCCAAAGACACAGCTGTCAACGTTACCAGGCTGAACACTGACTATGTTGTCAAAGGATTGAACATTTACATTCTTTTGCTCCTATTTCTATGGTGTTTAATTTAGGATCATGTAGAATTTTGTATAAGGGAATCTATAAATTCACCTGTATATGTTGTGAAAAATGGAAACTAAAAAAAAAAAATTGGGTGTCTGTACATTTTGCTATGTAAAATATGTAGCTGAAAAATACTATTTTAAGAAACTCCTCCCAAATCATATAAATCACACAGACCTTTATTTTACAAAGCTTTGTGGAAACCTAACTATATAGAAAGAAAGTAAACTTTTTATAAATCTCTTTATGTGACATATAGAGAGATATATAAATATTATTTTGTCCTGTTAAAACAACAAATAAGTTAGGAAGACTTCAATTAAAATTAATACATATGGAATTATGGACATGGTTCATTAAAATTTCACTTATAGTTTAAACGTATTTGGAATGTTTTATTAATGAGATTAATGAGAAAAGTCTTCATGAAACCAAGCCTTGCAAAGTAAAGCTTGCCTTACTTTTATGTCATCAGAGTTAATGATTAAATTTAGTGAGATTCATTTTCCTCTGTTTTACATATTTTATTGTTGTTTTCCTATGGCTGTTTATTATGTGTTAAAACACATTACAAAAAGCGTCTGTGTTATCAGCAGATATGTTTAGAAAAGCAATTAACAGGAGGAGAAATTAGTCCTATTAGTCTGTGACATGATCTTTCAAGGAAGGGTAGAAGCCTCATTCCTCACCTCTAGCCTTTAATTTCCTGTGCCCATGCAGAATTTTAGAAATGTTTCGAAAATATTTAACTTTAAATTTAACTGGCATCATATCTGGTGCTTTGGCTAATAGTTCATTCATTTAGAGACAAACTGACTATGAACACCATGTATTTTGAAATAATTAGCATATCTTACAAGCTCATTTTGAGACCCATTTTAGTTAAACCTAAAACCATGGGTAAAATGATTCTTCTACCCCTAAAGCTCAGAAATGTATAAATGATTTGGACACCTATAACAACCATATTTATTTGTATATATTCACTTGGGCATCTTTAACAGAACTATAACATTACTATTTATATTTATTTAGGATTAAGTAGTTTGATGAGTTGTGTATCTCAGTTTCTTAAAGGATACACTTAATAAGGTTTGCAGTCTATTTCATTTTTTAGGAAGCTGCCCGTGTGCTGTCATTGCTTATAAGGAAAGAATATGATATTTGTCATTGAAAATCTCTATTTTACTTTCAGGTCTTCCATGCATTAGGATCATTTTACCTCCATGGAGAAAAAAACACAAATCTTTTTTTTTTTCCTTTATTACAGGTTCATTAAATTATATTTTATCTCCTTTTTATTTATTCAACACATCTACTCCATGAAATTTGAAAGAAATCAAAATCATTTTTTAATTATTTGACCTCCTCATGAACAAATTATTCTCTCCTGGGCCTAAGTCTGTGTAAATCTATTTATATTTTATTTATTTATCTTACATGATGCCTTAGGGATTTATTCTCTTAGGTTGGACTTTAATAATTGAATTCTGCCATGAATCTTAAAAAAAAAAGACTTCCAACAAATTATATATAGAATTTCATGATATAGAGAATAAAATGACATAATTATGCCCCCTAATCAACTGGCTATTTAAAGAAAGCATGAGCTAGAAGTCATTGCATTTCATAGAAAGTGAGGAATGAAGTCAATTGGCTTCAAAGTTAGCAGTGAGCAGAAGGGAAATGAAACTCAACTGATGAAAATTTAAGAGTTTTGGTTTGCTATTTGTATTTCCTGAATTGATATATAGGACATTTATACATATGTGTGTGTATATATATGCATATATGTGTACATGTGTGTATAACACATTAATGCATATGTATTATATTTAAATATGGCTATCCCATCAATCAGATTATCCTTTTTCAAAATTCTCCCCTATATCTAGTAATCAAATAAAAATATTCTCAGATAATTGAACAAAGTCTTCCATCAAATGAAATATTCAGAAGGGAAATATAAAAAAAATCCAGTTATTCATTTCATCCCCTCCTAGCTAACATGTATAGTCTTTAGCGCAGTAAGGAATCAACAGATTTTCCTGTGGAAATAATGTCTTAATGTTTCAAAAGTATGTCAAATGACAATTTAAAAATATGTTTCATCATTGGTAAACATTCCTAATTATAACATGGGAATCACATTGATGGAGACATGTAAATTAAACACTGGAATTTACAACTGGAGTTTCTTTACAGGCATAGATGATGACTAATATACATAGTAAAATGTTCTTTCCTTCCTGGGGGCAGGGTGAGACAGTACGTAGCTATTGGTTGGTGATGATATTAAACACAAAATCCTTTATCAATACACTATTCTAAATGAAAAAAAAAAATTTGAAGACAGGACTGACCTGGTAAATTGGAGGGCCTCACTGTTTCGGGTCTGAATCTGACCCTTTGAAATGTTAGAGGTATAAAAAAATCCATGGTAGCTCCAACACGGGAAAAACAAAACATGGATCAGAGGACCTGGGTTTTAAAATTCTAGCTTTGCCACTTTTTTAGCCGTTGTGATTTTTGGCAAAGTCACATCACACTCACTGGGCCTACCTATTTTCCATTTCAAAAAGAGGAGCATGATTGGAGTAGATGGCCTTGCCAAAGGTCCTTTTTAGCTCTGGATCTAGAATCCTGAGAATAAAGATTCCTCATCTTTCTCCGTGACTTACCAGGGCTTTTCCTACATAGGCTTACTTCTACTTTTAACTTCTGAAGATAAACATCGACATGAATGGTATTTTAAGTTAATTAAGCACTCAAATATATTGTGTTATTTCTAATTATGACAAATTAGTCAGGTTCTTGACTGCTGATGACCATACACTAGCACGTTTATTATCACTGTACATTATTCTATTAAATTTCCAGATGGTTCTAAAAATTGAATATTCCTACATCATTATTTTAAAAGTATCATATATTTGTTCTGCAGTTTATTGGGTTCTTGAAATTAACAAATGTATTTTCAGTGATGAAGGTTTTGTAGTTAGCATCCTTGTTTTGTTTTAATTGTCCTTTTACACTTAATTAAAAAAAAATATCATATTTGGACCACCATGAAATAGACTATAAATTTTCATGTATTTAAACTTCAGCCCTCTGATAGACAAAAAAATTCTTACATAGTAGATGATGAAGCTGTTTAAGATAATTTTTTTTCTTCCACAACTTGGCAAAGATTTAAAATTCTAGCATTCTATAAGAATGCTGAAAGATGGGTGCCACTAGAGTATTGCAGGCAATAACATGACTAAAATCTTAATAATTTTAGTGTGCATGCATGACTTTCTAATCACTGTTCTTATTTTTTAAGTATTTGTAAATTTAGAAAAATGACTTTTATTTCTTAAGAGTTAGTCATATTCTAAGTTTGAAGTTTTATAGTCCAGATGTTTTTGAGTGATGTGCAAATACTGCATTGACAATACAAAAAAAATTCTTTCACATTTGGCTCCAAAAATTCTTGAATAAATAGAACTCAAACTTTCAACACATTAAAACAAAATTCACCCTTGAGCTGAAAGCAAGCAGGGATATTGTCAGCTCTAACACATTTTTGAGACAGTTATCTGTGAGTGAAAACAGGGTATCTAATGAAAGATGAGTTTTAATTCTAACTATAGTGTTTGTTACTGTGAATGTCTATAATACATAAATAAAAATGAGTGTAAATGTAATATATTATTTTATACCGCTGTATATATATATGTAATAAAATAAAAGTAGGATACATATTCTGCCATTCTTCCATGAATGGGTTTTCCACTGCCTCCTGCAGGGCAC
Organism: Dromiciops gliroides; assembly: GCF_019393635.1. NCBI lineage: Eukaryota > Metazoa > Chordata > Mammalia > Microbiotheria > Microbiotheriidae > Dromiciops > Dromiciops gliroides. The sequence continues at coordinate 145,647,343 of NC_057866.1, forward strand.
TGAATAAAAACCAGTGGCACGGATATAGTCCCAAGAAGTAAAAACAAACAAGAAGTAACTTTTCATTAGTAATTTCAGCCTCAATGGTCATAGCCCTAGGGTAACATTGACTTGTGATGAACTACTTTTGGAGAAGCACAACATAAGTTTGTTGAAAGCAAATTTACTTAGCAATAAATTTGAAGACTGGGTAATGTCTCTGCATACCAGACACTCAAACTTTAGAGCTCTTTCTCCATGCAATCGTTCCTTTTCATTCTTTGCCTTTGTTTTGCATCGATATAAAAAGGGTACACAGATGTGAATACAAATGTTTTCATTCCAAGAATATCTAGATTCAAAAATCATGAATTTAAGACAGAAAAAAAACAACCTTTCTCTTATCCAGATTTCTAGAAAGAAAAGCTTTCAAATCTAATGTCAATTTGACATAGGAGGCTGGGGTTGGGAGAGGGGAAACAAAGCAGACAATATTCCTGCCAGAAGTCTTGATATTCTAGCTGCTGGAAAAGCTTTCTGAGGGAAGATGGAGAAAAGACTGTGGAGGTCATAGAGAATCTTGATTTACTCCAAACTGAAGGAATTGCCCCCCTGCCCCCCTTCCTATTCACTCTATATTTCCACAAATCCCAAGTTGTAATCTGACACTTTAAATCTCAGGAATGGACTTTTTAAAAGGTAATCATTAAGTGATAGTAATCCTAGACTGAAAATGGACTGCTGGCAATAATTTGTAAAGAAATTTAGGCTAAAAATCTACATTAAAAATGATAAAAAATTCATTGTCCTTCCACATTCCTATGTGGTTTATCTTACTGACTGTTCTTTAGCTCCCAGAGTATAGGTTCCATCTCCCATATGTCTTGGATTCAATATCAGACCTTATTTTGACCAGACAATAATCCCCAAGCATTTTGGGCCTGCCCCATAAGTTATCCCTCCTCTGTTAGCACTCTAAACAATCACATTTCACTAACTCTTCAGCTAGGCAACTATGACAATAAATAATAGCAATAATGGTAACTAATGTTTATTTTGGAAATTAGATATACTCTCTCACACTTGAATATTTTATTCATGAATATCAGTATTACATTTATGAATTGTATGATCCTGTCCCTTTGTTTCTTAGTGAGGGATCTTCATGAGTTATTTTGGTCAAAATAAATCTATCAGATTATGATTCAATGAGCATTTCCAGTTGGTCGAAACCTTTCCAGAATTTGTTTATTGCTGGCATAGACTTCAAGCACCAATAGCCCAACTCAAGTCCTTGTGAGGCAAGGAAAAAGGGCATGCAAATAGGACTGAGATTTAGACTCCTGAGGAGGCTTTTCCAGGAGTTTGTTGATCTAAATGAATTCTTAATTGTTAGTACTTGCTTTGAATAAGAGGTGTTTTGTGCATAAAACCTTCTATGTGCTTCTGTATACTAAGTACTTCCCTTCTAACCAACAACATCTCTCACCCAACACACAAGCATGACTTCCAGGGGAATTTGGGATATAAATCAATCCCTTTTTCTTTTCATCTTTAAGTTTAAGAAATGGACTCAATACAAAAAAATCCCACGTAAGTTAGATCAAATGAGTTGTCTCCACAAACTGCATATATGTGCAACCACATATATTTAGAATACATGAGAGGGGTAGTTCTATACTTAGAATCAATAAAGTAAATGAGAACTGAAGGACTAATTAATCCTAACTTTAGCACCTATTGGTGTAGTACCCTACACATCATGAAATACTACATTTCTTATAAGAATTGAAAATTACTATGATACAGGTGTAATGGCGAGATAGAACCAAGGGATATTATAAGACTTTCATACTTCATAAATAAGGGATTATGAAGTATAATAAAATCACAGTGTCAATTCACAGTGTTTTAAAAACTAAAACAATGGTGAGATTGAAAATGTTTTATGCATAATGTATATATGCATATACATATGCATATGCATAATGTGCATGTATAGAAATCTATTAAGTAATACAATCACATACATAATATTATATATATATATAGAGAGAGAGAGAGAGAGAGAATAGCTCAAGAAAAAACAAGTTATTTATTACCAAATAATAATCCACACAGAAAAAATGTATAGGGAAAATGTAAAATACCATGGAGTGGTGAAAAGACCAGGAGCAAATAATAAAGTAAAAAGGATTGATTAAATTAAAACATTTTGTGTAAAAAAAGGCAATAAAACCAATCTTTTTTCCTTAAGATAGCTATTTAGATGACTATTGAAGTCTGATACCTGAGATCCTTCACAGTAATGATAATAATAATAATAATAATAAGAACAACAACAACAACAACAACAATAATAAGTAACAACAACAATGGCAGGAAATAGCAAAAAAAGGACCAGGCATGGATACTGACAATGCATGGGTTTAAGTCAGAACTATATTGGCATTTCATAAAGCTCTTACCTATTGGCACTGGAAACTGCCTCTTCTTATGAGAGGGTTTAGGTTCTGTCTAGAGAAGGTGAATATCAAAGCTATTAGGAATTGTGGGAATAAAGGTTTGGAAGGTTGGAATAGAGAAAGAAAAAATTTGTCATTGCCTTAAGTATAGCTATGCCTACTATTAGATGAGAGAGTAATAGTAAAAGAGTGCAAGATGTGAATATTTAAACAATTACAGCCTATTTAAACTGAAAAAAAAGGTTTGTTTTCTTGGGCATAAATATAACAAAAACAATACAGTAAACATTTATTAAGTACCTACTATGTTCAGAGAGTGGAGGCACCTAGGTGGCTCTGTAGATAGTGCTGGACCTGGAATCAAGGAGACCTATGTTCAAATCCTGCCTCAGACATTAACTGCCTGTGTGACCTTGGGCAAGTCACCCTCTGTTTGCCTTAATTCACTGGAGAAGGAAGTGGTAAATCATTCCAGTAACTTTGCTAAGAAAACCCCATTGATAGGTTTGGCATGCTATGGTCTACAGGGTCACAAAGCATTAGACATGACTGAATGACTGAACAACAATGTTCAGAAAACTGTGATAGAAGATGCACAGTTTAGGTAAAACAAAAATAAATAAACAAACAACCCCCCCCAAACCTTTCTTTGCTTTCAAAGATATTTAAGTCCAATAGAAGAATAAGACACCAAGATCAAGAGTAGACACCATTCCATAATAATTGTATTAGCTGTTCATAGAAGTAAAAGTAATGGAAAGTGCTACATAAGTGACAATAATTATGAACTTCCATGAAAGAAAATGTAAATGGATATAAACTTAATTTCCCCCCAAATACTTACAGAGCTATATGCAATGCTTATAGAACACTTTGTGGAGGAAAAAAAATACCTTTCCATAAATTTGTTTTTTTGTTTGTTTGTTTTTTGCAGGCAATGGGGGTTAAGTGACTTGCCCAGGGTCACACAGCTAGTAAGTGTCAAGTGTCTGAGGCCGGATTTGAACTCAGGTACTCCTGAATCCAGGGCCGGTGCTTTAACCACTGCGCCATCTAGCTGCCCCCATAAATTTGTTTTTAAGAAATCAATCCCATAGAAGAATTTAAGTGTGGAGTGCTATGGCTAATTTCATTTTTGGAGGGGGTGTTTTGGGATGAATATTTTTCATTTAGTGTTTTTAAAACCAATAAAAGAGGGTTCATTTTCCTATGCTACATTAATTCCAATTAATATGCACACACATATTTTGGAATTATATAGAATAATCAATGTATGCATAGGCACATCCACACAGAGTCCCTGCATGCATAGGTCAGTAGAGATCATAGATTGTTTCCCTGTATATACAATCCCCCCACTTCTTCATAGACATCATGAATCAGTTATTAACATTCTTACAAAACAATTTTTGTTTTAAAATAGGTTACTTTTTTATAAATACAGATCATGAGATAAAATGACTGGATAAATCCCTTTTCAATGTAGGAAATTGTGTACTTCATTCTGAAATGTCTTCTTTATACTATTCTTACACATCCCAGTGGAATTCAACTTCCTGGTAGGCAAGGGGTATTGTCATTTTTGTCTTTATATCTCCAGTGCATGACACATAGTAAGAGCTTAATAAATTTTTTTAACTCGATTTTCTTATAATAGCTAGTGTTTATATAATGCCTAAAGTTTGCAAAATGCTTTACAAACTATATCTCATTTTATCCTAATAACAAACCTGTCAAGTAGGTGTTATGATATCCATTTTACAGATGAAGAAACTGAAACACACAAAAGTATAGTGACTTGCACAGGGTCACACAGCTGGTAAGTGAGTGAAGCTGTATTTGAACTCAGATCTTCCTGACTTCAGGTTCATTGCTCTGTCCACTGTGCCACTAAGTTACCAGAAATGACATCATAGAAATATTTTAATTTTTTTTTTTTGTGGGGCAATGGGGGTTAAGTGACTTGCCCAGGGTCACACAGCTAGTAAGTGTCAAGTGTCTGAGGCCGGATTTGAACTCAGGAACTCCTGAATCCAGGACCGGTGCTTTATCCACTGCGCCACCTAGCTGCCCCATAGAAATATTTTATAAGAAAGAGAAAATATCTTGTTTCAATTCTTCTTCTGTTCTTAGTGGAATCACTGCTGCCCATTGACTTTTATTTAATCGGTAATCCTTATTATAATGCTTAATATTTAATAGCTTGTAACATCAAAAACGTTAACAATAACTGAAATTTATATGGTACTTTAAAATTTGCAAAGTATTTTACAGAAATGAACCCATTTTATTTTCAAAGTGACACTGTAAACTAATAATGCATTTAGCATTCTAAGGTTTGCAGAGGACTTCACATGAATTATTTTAATTGATCTTCACAACAATCTTGTGTGGCAAATATTATTATTTCCATTTTACAGAAGAGTAAATTGAGACTAACAGAGGTTAAATAACTTGCCAAAGGTAACACAGGTAGGAAGTGGTGGTGCTACTGTTATTGAACCTACAAAGGAAGCTTACATCCTAATACTTTTATTCAACTATGAAATAACAATAATTTTATTCCCCTGTGCAAAAATCTATCAAATATTGTTGTTGGTGTTGTTTGTCCTTCATTCTCGAAGAGGACCATGACATGAGGGTGATGTCATGATTTGCACTGAACTGGATTTAAGTGAGGGAGGGCTGTGCAAGGTCACCAATTTCACTCTCTCCTCCAGAGCTACCTGGGTCCAGTTGCAATATATACTGCAGGATGATGGCCTTGGGTGTTTTAAGGCAATTGAGGTTAAGTGACTTACCCAGGATCACATAGCTAGTAAGTGTCTGAGGTGACATTTGAACTCAGGTCCTCCCGACTCCAAGGCCAGCACTCTATCCACTGGGACACCTAGTCGTCTCTATCAAATATCAAACCTTAAATGGATAGTAGGGGAAAAGCAATTTGTTTCAAGGCCATTGCTATTTGTACTCCTTCAAAGAGATGAGAAGAATAAAATAAATAACAATAACCCTAATTAATATCATAATGCTGTAAAAAGTTTTGCAAGATGCTCATTTGGTACTAGAGTGACACTGTGAAGTCTGTACTCTATTATCATATCAATTTTGTATTGTGGAGGAAGTTGCATGAGAACTCCATGCAGAAAGTAGCAAGCAGGTTGTGGGGACACAATGTGTGTATGAGGAAAACAGCAACTCCTGAAAGAGTAGCTCTGAAGTTTAGGGTTGCTCTCTATCTACTCTGAGGAAGGAAGAAGTAATCCTATTCAGAGAATGATAGAATTCTAGCTAGAATAGATGTCACAGGACATCTAGTTCAAGACTCCCATTTAACAGTTTAACTCCCATTTAACTGAGATCCAGGGAAATAAAGTGATTTATTCAAGGTCACTTGGTACGTGCCAGAGGCAAGATTTAAACCAACATCCTTTGACTCCTGAGCCAATGCTTATTTTCCATTATAACATATTGGCTAATGTCCTCCCCACTCCCAAAGTATAACTGGGCCTTGTGTGAATATCAGGGTCAGCGTTGGAAATAGACAAGATAAGCAGCCATTTTGACTACATTCTGGATAAGTGGACACAGCAGGAAACATTTGGCAGACAGTAGGTGCTTAATAAATGCTTTTTTGTTCGATTGATCCAAAGTTCCATTCAGGCTCAGATAGAGCCCTGGCTTATCACTTTTGGTTTTGCTAGACCTCATGGGATGTTCACACTTATAGTTCTAAGCTGAAATTTTAAAAAAAGATATTGATTGTAAGATCTCCTGCCTAATAAGTTCCTCTGTAAAAGCCTTGCTGTCATAATGGCAAAGATTTCCCAAACAATGAACATAATTAATATAGAAGTTCAAAAGAATGGGAATTTATCCTCAAGAATTTTCCAATTGAGCATAAAAATAAGTTTCACTAGGACTTTTTTCCTCTGTTCAGATATGTAATTTCATTGGCATATGGAATTCCTCAGCAATTTTTTAATGATTTACACTCTTAGAGAGTTGCCTATATCATTGAGAAGTTAAGTGAATATCAGCTGTGGTCTTACGGTCTGTATGTTAGACTTGAATTCAGGTCTTCCTGACCCTAAGGATAGTCTGCTCTCTGCCCCTGGCCATCTCCTCCCACCAAGAATCTTAACCTAGGACTCTAGAGATTTGACTTTCCAGCTAGGGCATTTAATCCACTCGGTTTTGGTGGACAGAAAAGACAGGATAAGACAGAGCTGCCTGAATTCAAGGATGAGTAAAATGATTCTCATCTCAGTTGCTTCCATTCATCTTAGGGCATGTTGATCCCATGTGGTCATATGCTAAATCGCCAGGTCATAGCCAGCAGGCCATTTTGTTATCTGTCCCTTGCTGCATGCATACTCCTTTCCCTCTTTTACTCCTCTCAGTTACCTCAGGAAATAATAACTAAATCAATATTATTACTGCTCCTAGAAAGGACACACAGTCTTCTGCTACAGTATCTGCTTTTTGGCTCTCCTTAAAATCTCTGTGACTACCTAGGAAAGTCCTCTTCCCTGGCCACCAGTGGTTCTAAGGCAGGGATTCTGAACCTGGGCTTCTTGCACAGATATCAGGGAATCCATGACTTTATATGGAAAAAAAATGCATCTGTATTTTCACTAACCTCTTACCGAAATTTAGCATTTCCTCTAATTATTAAAAAAAAACATTGTTCTGGAAAAGAGTCTATAACCATTACCAAACTTCCAAAAGGTTCCAGGACCCAAAAGAAGTGAAGAATGCCTGCCCTAGAGAATATGATATATGTCCCTAAGCTTCTTCAAGGGAGAGGGTAACTAACTTTTTAAAAATAGTTCTATCCTTAGTATCTAGCACAGTGACTGGCACATAGAGATATGGAATGGACCTGTGATTCCTTTGGTATGGAGAATTCTTGATAAGAGAGCTTTCTCTGTTAATGTAGGCTATTGCCTTTTCTGCAATGTATAATGTCAGAGAATTGCTTAGAGCAATGCGAGGTTAAGTGAGTTGCCTAGGATTACACAGCCCATATACTGTCAGAAGTGGGACTTAAACCTAAATCTTCCTGGTTCCCAGTATACCTATGACAACCATATCCACCATTGTATTGCCTTTTGCCTGGCACACCACGTCGTAGGTGGTTAATATATACTTAACTGGTACACTATGTCATACATTAGAGAGAGTGTGGTAAAGTAAAAGAGACAATGAGGAAGACCAAGGGTGTGCTTGAACTAGCTTATCTGACTCATGAGTACAGATTGTCAAATTTTCAGTGTGAGAATTTTGCCTCAGAAATCAGCAAATGCTACTAATCAGTGTTTGATTTATTGTTTGTTTATTGTCTAGGCTTAAGAAAGGGATGGAAAAATGCTGAGAATTCATATTAAACTTAAAAGTGTACTGAGAGTACTTTTTTTTTCTCTAGAGAAATGGTTGGTAAACATACAACTGGAAAGAAGCTGAATAAAAATCCACCTTTGAACTAGGATCATGGTTACAATCATTGACCTTTTTGATCTCAGGTTTCCTGTATAGAGCTAACAATGGTATTTTAAATCTACAGTAGTTTGTCAAAATTGAGAAAACTATATAGGAATCACTGGCTCCACAAACATATACTAAATAACTACTATGTAACCAGGCCCCTCTGCTAGAAATTGCACAGTATCTTGGGGGGAAAAAAATCTTGACTATAAGATCTCCAGCCTAAGTCTGTTCACTTGGCCTGACAGTGGAAAAAAATTATCCAGACAATGAAGATGTAAATTGTATGGAAGTTCAAAAAAATGGGAACTTATCTGTAGGGATTTTCCAGTTGAGTATAAAAGTTATGGGGAAAAGGAGCGATCTATCCATCCATCTATCTATCTATCTATCTATCTATCTATCTATCTATCTATCTATCTATCTGTCTGTCTGTCTGTCTGTCTGTCTGTCTGTCTGTCTGTCTGTCTGTCTGTCTATCTATCCACCAATCTATCTATCCATTGATCTATCTAGCTATATGTATATGTCTTTATGCATATATACATATCTTATGCCCTCAAGGAGCTTACATTCTATCAAAATAAATAAATAAATACATATATAAGTAAAGAAGAATGGAGACAAAATAGATACAAAGTAATTGAGAAGTAATGGAAGGTGAGGGATAGGCAGACAAGAGAAGCTGGGTCTTGGAAGTGGCCTCATGTAGAAGGGAGAGTTTGGGGGCGGCTATGTCGGCGAAGTGGATAAAGCACCAGCCCTGCATCTCAGGAGTTCCTGAGTTAAAATCCAGCCTCAGACACTTACTGGCTGTGTGACCCTGGGCAAGTCACTTAACCCCCATTGCCCCGGAAAAAAAAAAAAAAAAAAGAAGGTAGAGTTTGAGCTGAGTCTTGTAAGGGAACCAAGGATTCTAAGGGTAGAAGTGAGGAAGGGGTGCATTCCAGATGTGTGAGCAGTAAGTTGCAAAGTAATGCTTTTTACATCTTTTCCAATGTAGACAGTAAATGAAAAACAAATATACATTATGTAGATGCTCAAAATCATTGCAATTCTTTACATTTTAAAAATTCTAACTTGATATCATGCTTGATAGGCAATGAAGAAATCAAACAGCTGTGTTAAATCAGACTACATATGTACCAGTCATCCTGGAGCAGAAGAGAGCTTATCTCTTTCATTGTCCTTTAGGTCATTAATATATATGAAAGTACAATTTGACGTTAGCTGGAGTCTTTCTTCCCCTCATTACACTGGGTGATTCACCAAATGATGCTAGTGTGATTAGTGCCTGAAACTTGTGTCCAAATCCGCTCAGGCTGCTCCGGCTTCCGTGGCTGAGGTCAATTTAATTACATTGTGCAGGACAGAAACCAGGCCGCATGGGCATTGCCTTTGCCACCAGCAATTGACACCTGAGTGTTAATGAGCTGGTAATTAAGAGTTGGCACAGACAGACACATTTTCCTGTTTGGGACTAGGGTTACCATATGTTGCTACACGGCTCTGTGTGAAATGCCTTTAGTTCACTTCTAGAATGTATGACTAGCATTAAAAAAAAAAAGACCTTAAGATTTTCTTCAAAATACTTTTAAAAGCCCCACACAACTGCTTTAGTGACCAAAAGAAATGATCTTTCTTACTGTACAAGGAATTATATGTGTATATATAATATACATTATATATACATACACACACATATATATACATATATACACATATAAATGTATATATGTGTATATACATATATAAGCTAGCAATGATATCTTTGCAGTATAATGTGTATTTCAGAAAATTCCAGACTTGTTCAATGTTACTATTTATAATACTAGACCATAATTTTTTAGGGTCTTTGTTTTGGGAAGAGGAAAAAAGTTTTCTGTCAATTATTTTATACATTGTTGTCAGGAAAGCATATATTTGAGTGAGAAGCCTTGTTGCCTATTCGTTTTAGAATAGTTAGTACTGATGTGGGCAGCAGCCTGGCATAGTGACAAAAATACTGCTTCTGGAGTTAGAAATATTGCAGTCAAATCCCAGTTCTACCATTTACAACCTATGTGATATTGGGCAAGTAATTTAACCTCTCTAGGCCCTCAGTATCTCAAAGAAAAAATATATGTGCATGCATGTATGTGTGTATACATGCATACACAAAGTACATAATGCTAACACATGTGTACAATACATGTATATATTAACAGACAACACACGTATATACACACATTTACATGATACATCTGGATTGCTAGATGTGTTCACATATATACATACATATATACACACCTATATGTGTATGCATATATGTATATGTCTTTATATAATGTATATAGGTATGCATGAGAATATATACACATAGCTACAAACAAGCATGCATGCATATCTATATATCTCTATCTCTCTCTCTATATATCTATGTCTGTATGTAGTCCTTGTGATCACCTTCCATTCTTCTGTGCCTATCTACTTCCAGTTACTCCCCCCCCCCCAAAAAAAAAACCTGCCTCCGACTGACCTTTGACTTGGTTAATCTTCCGCTGGCTTTGCCAACACTTAGACTGTTCTCATCAGATGAAAAAATGTATTAACTTCCCTGAATCTTAGTTGTGGGATTTACTTCTCATTTTCTTCTTTGAAAGACTTTGCTTTTTCTATGGAGCCCTCTGTAGGACATATAGCCTTTTATATGCAGATTGCTGTAATTATGCTTTGAAATAGCTTTAAATTCCCAATAGCTTAAACTGAGAACATGAAAGGGCAAATGTTATATTGAGCTGAAGGATATAAAAGTGGCACGTACATCAATCCGAAATGAGATATCGAAATGAACAGCTCTTTACACAGTGATGTCAGTTTTTGACAGTTATTGAAGGCCCTTTCCAACTACAGCGGCTGCTTTGGGTAGTGTGAAAATTCTGCCTGGGGACAGCCTTATCGGTTTGTATTTTTTTTTCCTTTTTAATACCAAAAGGTGAGTAGATGTTAAGTGAAACAAGAGAAATCCACTCTGACAAAAAAAGCTTTAACTCCCTTCCCCGAAGAGTGACACCTGGCCCCAAGTGGTAGAACAGGGCTGGAATCTGATGATGGAATCATCTTCTCCATCTGTCAAGCAAGGACTGGCAGCAGGGATGAGGAGACTACATCTGAGGGAGGAGATAGAAACCCCAGGCCGCAACCTTCACATCCGCAGAGAGCTGCCTGACAGGCGTGGGGCTCCTTTGCACAGGAGGGGAGCTCATAGTTTGCCTGACAGATGTGGCAAGGCTTTGCTTAATGCGTCCACATTCTCCCTTATCACAGGAAGGAAGATAAAAGGGAAACAGAGGAGATTCTTGTCTGTTCCAAACCATAAAGTCCAATGCTATTAAAAACAGCCTGGAAATTCAACAACTTTACACTGAAAGAGTATCTCTTGTCATGCAATAAAAGAATACCATTTTAAAAAGCATTTAAGATAATAAAGCAATAACATTGAAAGGTGGCTCTTGAACAATTCTGTGAAGATGCATGTACAAAGTGAGGCTGGAGAGGGAAGTTCATTTGTTCACCTCAAGCAACTGAGGGGGGTAAAAAAATCTCTTACCAGGTTGTCTAGGAACCTGGGTTGTAGTCCCACCTCTGTACTAACTTCCAGTGTGACCTGGGGCAAATCACTTAAATTTCTTTGTACCTGAGATTCCTTCATTGGCAAAATGAGGGGTTTGGATTCAAGCAAGTGTTCTTAACATGAGATCTGGCAACTTGTGTTCATTTTAAAAAATGATACCTCTATTTCACTATAATTCAGTTTGTAATCCTATGTATTTTATTTTATGTCTTTAAAAACAGTTTGGATTAGAGGCTCTAAAAGGTCTTTCAAGCTCTTATATTCTAGAAGTCTTTATTATATCAGTGATCTGTGGTTTAGTTAGTGTGAACAATGCTCTCTACCAAGCCGAAGGGAACCTGCCCGATAATTTAGTATATGGTTTTAGGAGAAGGGGGTTCTTAGTCTTATAGGATCACAAAGAATTAAGTTGAACCAATTATGTAGAAATAAGTTATCTACATTTATATTTTATTTTCTTTCTTCCTTCCTTTTTATTTTTTATTTTTAATTCATGGCTTCCAGTTTAAGGACTCCTGCTGAGAGTTGCCTGGGATTCAAGAAAAAAAGGGTTTAATCCAAGGTCATACAGCTCCTAAATGTTAGAGCACAAATCTAGAACTCAGAGTTCCTCATTTCACCTCCACTCTATTCACTCTGTCACTATATGCTCTGTGAGTCTATTTTCAAGATTTTAAAAATCAAAATACAAAATAAATTGCAAAATACGAAAATCACACAAGTTCATTCAGAAATGGGCGGTGTAGGAACTATTATTTCACAAAGATATCCCTCATATCAGGTGATTTTAAAACACACAATTATCAAACAGGAATGGCTTTAGTTTCAATGCAGCAAGGCACTTTTTGATATGGAGGACATATAAATAGTCAATTTTGGAAGAATCAGGTAAGAAATGATCATTAATCAGAATTTAAGTAGTAAAGGTTAAAGATGTTTAAAAGTTAAATATTTGGTCTTTTGTCAAGTTTTCTGTTTGTTAAGTTGCAGAAGCTTATGAGTAATGAGTAACTATGTTCTAGCCTCAATTGAAAAAAAAGGAGCAAATTTAGTCATTCGAAGGTATACTGTAGAGAAGGGTAGCACTGCATAGTACAGTTTTGTCAAACAGGAGCACAGTCTGAACCAAATTAAAATGTAATTGAGAAATATTTTACAAAATAAATAAAAATACAAAAAAACCCATAAATAATGTTTATATATATTTTTCTAAGTCAATATATGTAGCCTGGAAGGATCTTTATGAATGGCTTAGTGGTCCATTTCTATTGGGGTTTGTTATCATTGGTGGAGTGGATAAAAAACTGGCCCTGAAGTCAAGTAGACTTTAGCTCAATTCCCACCCCTCACAACTACTGGCTAATAATCCTGGATAAGTCACTTGACTTCTCAATATTCTCCATAACTTTCAAAGATTATAAATTGAATTGTAAACCAAGTGCATTGGTAGATGGAGCTCCTTCATCAAGAGTTTCATATAACAAAGAAATCATAGAACCAGTCCCCATGGATATTATAGTTTTTGAGTAGCACACTAACAGACTAAAAATGCCTCCATTTAAAAAAAGGATTTCAGTGAATTCCATTTATCATTACAAATCTTTCATTTTTAGAACTTTTCAGATCTATGCATTTGCTTAGCACCTATCACCATAAAAGTTCATCACTCAAGAAAATGGACCAGAGTTTAAATGAAATATGTATACTTACCAACTGTATTATACAGCCAGAGATGGGTAATTTAGTTAGTTGGATTCCAAATGACGAAAACAGAACCTCCTGCTTCCCTCTTCCAATTTGTCAGAGATTCAGGATTCGTCAGTGGAGTCAGACACTTCTGATGCATGCACATACATTTTATTTTTCTTCTTCTGAAACTAGTCTTGTATTAACTATGCCAAATGAGCACATATATTGCATGGAAATTTGGTTGAAGTTTCTCATTCATTCACTCAAAGCACATTTATTAAGCTCCTTATATGGACCAGGTCTTATCCAATAATAACGTCTACAGCAGCTTCCTCATTATCTAGTGCTATGGGCACATCCTAATGCTAGTTATTAGTAACTTCATGATAAGTCAGGACAATAATAAATCCATGAAGGGGGCAGCTAGGTGGCACAGTGGATAAAGCACCAGCGCTGGATTCAGGGGTACCTGAGGTCAAATCCAGCCTCAGACACTTGACACTTTCTAGCTGCGTGACCCTGGACAAGCCACTTAACCCTCATTGCCCTGAAAATAAACAAACAAATAAACAAAATAATTACTTAATTAATCAATCAATTAATTGATTGATTGATCCATAAAGAGGTAATGACTGCTACTCAGGGGACAATCAATTTGGTAACCTTAAAATGATGAATGTTAGATATAGAAGGGAACTTAGAGGAGTCCAACCTCTTCACCTTGCAGGTGGCTGAGATTGAGAGAAGTGAATTGACTTTAACCAAAGTTGCTCAGTAGAAGTTAGATCTTGGGGCAGCTACGTGGAGCAGTGGATAGAGTACCGGCCCTGGATTAAGGAGTACCTGAGTTCAAATCTGCCCTCAGACACTTAACACTTACTAGCTGTGTGACCCTGGGCAAGTCACTTAATCCCCATTGCCCCGCAAAAAAAAAAAAAAAAAGGGGTCTTCTTGCTTCAGGCAGGGTTTTTGTTTTTTTCCCCCTGTACTAGACTATATCCTTGAAGAAATTTTCCTTAAAATAAAACTCAAGACAAGATGCTCATGAAGACCCAGTCAAATGAAATTTATTTGTAGGAACACAATTAACTAATCAATACATATTTTTATGTACCTCTACAGAATTGTTCATTCTGGGAATAGTTCATCCTTTGTTTTTAGAGAGAAGCAGTGACATCATGGGGCAATGTTTTGACTTGCAGATGATTTGGTTTTAAGTGAGGCAGCATTGCACAAAATCATTAGCTTCAGTCTCTCTTCCGAGTCATTGGAATCCAGTGGCAAGACAAAAGTCAGGATGAGTAGAAATGGCCCAAGATGCATTTGATGTCTTTAATGACTGATCAAGCCTTAAGTACCCTATAGCACCTGCTTCAGCAGCCTCCATGGCCTTTGGAATGAATTGTTCTCATCTCCCCATCCTACCAGGAGAAGTCTTCACATGCTTGGGGTAAACATCCCAAACTCACTGATGGGTTTGAGGTCGATTAGTTACTCTCAACCTGGTTTTATCGGGGTATAGCCACTGTGTATGACAACTTCTTAGAGCCACAGGTGAGAATTGGTTGAAATATGGACAGCAAAGGTGGATGAGCAGCCCTGAAAAAGACTGGCCAAGCCTTCACACTAAAGGTGCTAGTCCCAACTGAACACTTCACACACAGACACTGGGAATATGAATATAATGAATGAAATGATGCATTCTTACAGATAGTTTATAATGGCAACAACAAAAATTTTCCAGGCTCCTCCATTTTATAAAAGACTAAGGAAAAGAGTAACTCAATCTAGATCAGTGGAATGAAAACATTCTAAGTGAACAGTCAGAGCTTTCCTACATTGGCTCAAATGCTCTTCAGTACTTACTTAGGCTACAGGAGACTTAGAAGCATACCCTAGTCCATCATCCAGTGTTAAGGCAGAATTCCACACAACTGAACAGTTGGACCTCAGCAAAGGAAATTTCAAAATGTATCTCTGCTGTCCATTCTTTTTATTTTGTGTTAAACAACTGGTTTAGGTCATAGGGACAAAAGACTGCTTATAGAGTGATTCCAGAAGATATTATCTCATTGTGCAAACAATATGGCCACTCTTTAAGAGATACTGGTATCACAAGTGAAGGGATCTCACTACCTATTTGGGCAGTCCAGTCCTCTCATGAATAATATGTAGAAAGATTATTCTATTTCTGCCCTTTGGGAGGCAAGTAAAAAAAGTCTAATCCACCATCTGGATGATAGCTCTTCAAATATTTGAAGACAACTATCATGTCCTTGCTAAGCTCTCTCTTCTCCAAGCAAAATATACCCATCTACTTCAATGAATCACATTCCATGGCCTCAAAGGCCCTTCTCCTTCTTGGATGCTCTCCAATTTATCATTGTCATTCATAAAATGAAGTTGTGCTAAGCTTTTCTCTTTTCCAAATAAAACATCCCTAATTTCTTGAGGTAATTTTTACCTGAGATGGCCTTGAAGACCCTTATGCTTCTGGTATGATTTCCAGTTTATCATTGTCATTCCTAAAATGAGGAATGGAGAATGAAACATAATATCCAAGAATACTTTTCCAAACCCCTCAAACACTAGTACCCTATTTTTGAAATGACCTTGTATTTAACAATTTTATATTTATTATCTTTATATTTATATAAGGGCAACTGGGTGGCACAGTGGATAGAGTGCTAGGACTGGAGTCAAGAATACCTGAATTCAAATCCAGCCTCAGACACTTAATAGCTTTGTGATTCTAGGCAAGTCACTTGACCTTTTTGCCTCAGTTTCCTCATTTATAAAATGACCTGGAGAAGGAGATGGTAAATCACTCCAGTATCTTTGCTAAGAAACCACTAAATGGGGTAATGAAGAGTCAGACACAACTGAAATGACTGAAAAACAATAAATACTTACATAAGTACTTAATGTCTTTCTCATTGTAAGTTCCTTGGGGTGGGGGGGATTGTTTCATTTTTTTGTATTTGTATCCCCATAGAACAGTATTTGGCTCATACTAGATACTTAATAAATGCTAGTTGTTCAATTGATTGATTGATTGATTGATATTGTCTAACCAGAGCTGATTAGAGAAGAGCCATCCCTATCTAATCCTGGACACTGTGCCTCTCTTAATGAAGACTTAGATTACATTGGTTTTGTCTGTCATATTACACTGTTGACTCAAGATTGCAATATACTTTTTCAGTCAAACTGGTATTTTATTAGAGTCTGGCTCATTTTCTAGCCTGTCAAGATCTTTTTGGATCCTGACTCTGTCATACAGCATATTAGGTATTTTTCCAAGTCTTGTAAAACTTGAAAATTTGAAAAGCATAGTGTCTCTGCCTTTAACCAATTCATTCTCAAGTCACTGATAAAGAAATAAATACAAACACACAAATGCACACACACATATGTATGTGCATATTATATAGGTATACCTATCATCTATCAATTATCTATCTATCTATCTATCTATCTATCTATCTATCTATCTATCTATCTATCTATCTATCTATCTATCTACCTTTAAAAGAAGATAAGGCCAAGCATAATTCCCTATGGTACCCTAAATAGATACCCCCACCCTCTACTAGAGACCTCCTTCTAAGTCAATATCACACCATTATGACAACTTTTATCTGTATCTGTCCATTTAAGTTCTATTAATTCACTCCTCCCTTCGGTCTAGCTTCTGACCTCATCTTTGTACTGAAATTGCTTTCTCTAAGTTCACCAAAAATTCCTTATTTTCACCCTCCTTGACCTTTATGCATCATTTGACACCGTCATCTTAGATGATCTCTTCCTTTGGTTCTTGGGTTACCTTTTTTTTTCTTCTTTGTACTATTCCAACTTTGTCCCTATCAATGATTCACAATCCTCCTCTTTCCCCTTAAGGAGTAGGGTTACATAAAGCTATGTACTCATTCCTCTTCACTTCTCTCCCTTTTTGCTTTTTCCCTTAGAAATTTCATCTATTCCTATGAGTTCAGGTAGTGGCTCTATACAGATTTCTACCAAATCAAAAAGTTTAGCCCTAATATACTATCTAAGCTTCAGTCCCACATCTTTGACTAGCTACAAATACACTCCAGCCACTATTTTAAAATTATTCTGTCCAACAATGAGTTCATCATCTTTTTCCTAAACATTCTACTCCTTTCAAACTGCATATTGTCTACCAATATCATGATCTTTTCAGTCGGTCATGTTCTAATTCTTACTGTTATCTTTGTTATTCTCTTCTCACCCCTGAAATCCAGCAAGTAACCCAGTCCTATCAATTCTACTCCCACAATATCTCTCACATATGTCACTCTTTTTCCAGTCTTAAGGCCACCAGCCTACTTCAGGCCCAAGGCTCTTTCCACCTGAACTAATGGAATATTTTTTTCACTTGTTTCTCTATTTTCATCTACTCCTTTTTCCCTGATAATCCTTTATATACCTGCTAAAATTATCTTCCTGTTATTCTGATTTGTTACCTTCCAATTCAACATCTTTCACTAATCATCTCTTGCCTAAAGGATAAAATAAAGGTTCCTTTGTTTGACATATAAGGCCTTCCACAATATCTCTCCAAACTACATTTCCAGTCTCAATTCATATCAATCCCCTTCATACATTTAACCTTCTAATCAAATTGTACCACAACCTACTCCCTCATTTCCTTTTACTATTCCTTGCATCTGTCCATTTGCCCAGGTTGCTTCCATGCCGGAATACATTTCATATTCATCTTATATCATTAATATCTTTTCTTATCCTTCAATCTAGGTTCAAGTACTATCTTCTCCATAACAGAGCCCTGATCGATTTTCAGTAGAAAGTGATTTCTGCCTCCTCAAAATACCCCTCCAGTTCTTTGTAACTCTCTTTGCCTTCAATCACACTAACCTTCTGTTATACTTTATTTTTATTCATGTTTCACACTAGTTGTTAAGGTATATGCTATATTGGCATGTCTAGATTATATCATATTACTATTACGAAATGACTGAGAAGTCACTGTAAGAATATTAGCACAGAGATGCATTTCAGAAAAGAAAGCTTGGCCTAGTCATATAACAAGTGGGGTATTCCATTGGTATAAGTGCAATGTCAACAGATATAGATAGAAGTCCTCAGTATTTTGGGTGGACCTAATGGGGGGTATTAAAGGACATGGATAGGTCACATAGAGTGAGCAAGTATATAGATGGGTTGTGATATATACTACTGGATGTTTCATTTTTGCTCCCCCAGAAGATGGAACAGTTCTAGCACTTTCTCTTGATAGATGGCCACTCTATCTTATTTCTCACATATATTTCTTTTATGACATTTTTACCCTTGTTATCCTTCATAATTGCTTGTTTGAAAATGTGTTGTCATATATACCTTGGAGCAATGATGGAAATTGAAAAGAGGCAAATTAAGATTTGATATAAAAATGATCTTCCTAACAAACAGAACTGTTCAAAAGTATAATGGGATACACTAATCATTTTGGAGAACTTTAAGCAAAGCTATATGACCATTTGTGGTTTTTAGAGAAGGAATTCTTATGAAAGTATGGGTTACATTGGTTAGGCTCTGAATTTCCTTCCAATACTTAGTTCTTACTAAATCAGAAATTCTCTAAATAAAAAGGAACAGATTTTGCTTCTATTTTCTATAGCTTGGCATGAATTTTTTTTTTACCCAACTTGCAAATCATTTATAAGAACCACTTCATGACATACTGTTTATGAAAGTACAATGCGAGTCCATATGCATGCATAATTCATTTAGATAAAGAATGCTATGCATTTTTACATCAACATATTATAACTGTCTTAGATTCTACAACAAGGCATAAAATAACAAATGTATTTTTAATTAGAAGGCTGATATACCATTTTTTGATGGGAAAGTAATTTTGCTTCTTTACACATTTAACCTAGTGGCAATATTAGTAAATATTGATATTTATCCCCTTCTAGGAGAATGGAAGATATTCCTTATTTAAAAAGATTATCAGTTACCTTCCTGTATGTAATACATTTCAATAAGGAATTATTTAAGGAGTTAACAAATTATTCTGATGATTGTTCTTGATGAAAAGAAGTTTGAATAAATAGGCTCATAGTTTCTTATGTAAAGGTTATGGTACTTTCTCTAACATTTTCCCTTCATTTTTTAAAAGTGAATTTTATTTTTAAAATTTAATTAATTAATTATTTTTGGGGGGCAGGGCAATGAGGGTTAAGTGACTTGCCCAGGGTCACACAGCCAGTAAGTGTCAAGTGTCTGAGGTTGGATTTGAACTCAGGTCCTCCTGAATCCAGGACCAGTGCTTTATACACTGCACCACCTAGCTGCCCCTTCCCTTCATCTTTTACCCCCCAAAAAATTTCCATCATTTTCCCTTGATCATACTAATTAATTATAACTATGAAGCATATCAATTCATGTACCTAGTCCTCAATCTCTGAAAAGTTAATTCAAATATGGAGTCTGGTGCAATTCAATTGAAAATGGAATTTGATAATTCCCAGGAAAGGAGCCACTTGAATTTTTTTTTTTTTTAGTGAGGTGATTGGGGTTAAGTGACTTGCCCAGGGTCACACAGCTAGTAAGTGTTAAGTGTCTGAGGCCGGATTTGAACTCAGGTCCTCCTGACTCTAGGGCCAGTGCTCTATCCACTGCACCACCTAGCTGCCCCGAGCCACTTGAATTTAAAGGATTCTGTCCATAGAACAATGTTATTTTTTGTTTGTTTTGGTTTTAGTTTGTTTTATAAGAAGCATTCTAATCTTATCATTTGGTAAAAAATAATATGTCAAAATTTAGGCACTGTCATATTAATCATTATGTAGGGTAAAAAAGATCTTGAGAGATTATCCAAACTAATACTGCTGACTTGCCCGGACCGTCTCCACACTGTGGTGAGCTGTGGTGCACTGCACCTCCCTTTTGCCTGAGTGAGACCGACCTTTCCTGAAGTTTTCTAAATTATCTTTGCTTGGAAGACTGTGTCTTTCTGTCTCTTTGCAGGTCCTGTAGTTTCAGAATCCATCCAGAGGCTTGATTTAATGTTCTTTTTGAGGGAACCGAAGGAGAGTTCAGGCAACTCGCTGGCTTCTCTCTGCCATCTTGGCTCCGCCCTTTTTCTAATACACTTTTAAAAGAGATTCTTAAGTCTTTGATGGATTATGACATCTTTAGTTTGGACACCATAACATTTTATTGTTTGTAACAGAGGGTTGTGATTTCTGCTTTGAGAGATAGTTAATCTAGATGGAGAAGTCAAATATAGACACGTATGAAAAAGACAAAGGACATAAAATATGGAAAAATATTGCTATTTTATATACTTTTTTCTAATTGCTTTATAATTATTTTCATGGTTTGTGTGTTCCTGTGTTTTCTCATGCATATATTAAGTAGTTATTAAAATCATGTAGATTATTAGGTATATCAGAGTGATGGAGTATGTTGGTGATGGAGAATTTTGGATTTGAAGTGGGGGAATATAAACTTCTAAATTATCCATGGGTAGATTATTTAAGTCATACCAAATTTATCTTTTTCCCCCTCATTAAAGACTGTGGTGAGAAATAATTACTTAGAAGCCTCAAGGTATAGTGGATAGAATGTTGGCTTTGGAGTCAGGAGAATCCGTGTTCAAATCTCCCTCTCATATGCAGTACATACTAGCTGAGCATCTCTCTGTAAAACATTTAATCTCTTTGACACTCAGTAAAATGGGGATCATAAGAGCACCTATTTTAAGGGGTTGTTGTGAAGATGAAATATATGTAAAGCACCTTAAATATCTTAAAGGATTATAAGTGCTTGCTATTGTTTTAACATCTTTCTTTTATTTAACAGCTTTGTTGTAATTGAGTTGTCAATCATTTATTTTTTATATTAGGCCACATAATCACATATAAAATCCAACTAAGTGAAAAGCCAAAAATCCTATTTTAAGCCACCAGTTTTTGCCCATTTGTAGCCTCTACCTAATAGCTTCACCAAAAATGGGATAAGGGGGTAGATAACTTGGTGAGGCTCTCCGGTATAGGCTACAAATGGGCAAATGGTTGCTTAATAGGATTTTTGAAAAAAATTAATTTTCGCACAAATATTAAGACTAAATCACCTAATGAAAGTTGTAGGATCATGCTCGGCTTATATGTGAATTGTTGAATGTTTAAAGCAACACATTTTTTGAAAGTATTAAAAACTGGGGAAATATGAGTACAAATAAATACAGTTTAAGCACACAAATGGTTTGGAGGACCATGTTAGGAAATTTGAGCTTCAGGCCATTATGGTCCCTCAGCTCAGTTACATATAAATATTTAATAACTAACAAGAGTAAAGCTTTTAAAAAAGTCATCACATATACCTTTTGTTATGGTAAATTACACATAGGACATGAAAGAAGGGTTTTT
Organism: Dromiciops gliroides; assembly: GCF_019393635.1. Lineage (NCBI taxonomy): Eukaryota > Metazoa > Chordata > Mammalia > Microbiotheria > Microbiotheriidae > Dromiciops > Dromiciops gliroides. The sequence continues at coordinate 145,668,999 of NC_057866.1, forward strand.
CTGGTGTGTGTGTGTGTGTGTGTGTGTGTGTGTGTGTGTGTGAGGTTGTACTGAAAAGGAACCAAAGACATTTTTATTGATAAATAGAATTGACTCCCTCAAAATTAGGGGGGGGGATCTGCCATGTGAATTGTGTGTCTCTTAGATTCTCTGTGTAAAGAATGAATTAAACAGCACTATTAAAGAGAAAGGAACTTGATAAGTAGAGAGCTGGAGTCGCTTCCCTCAGAATAAGTTAATTTAGTAGCCTTTGACAAATTTCCTTTCTTCTGTTCCATTTCTTTGGCAGGTTCAAGAGGCCGTATCTGTCCTTACCTCCCCCGAAGGACCAGGATGAAGGTGTTGTTTGAAGGAAAGTTATACTCATGTGTTACCTGAAAGGAGGAGCTCAGAAAACATTTTTTGTTGTTGTTGTTGTTGTTCAGTCTTGTCCAACTCTTTGTGACATCATTTGGGGCTTTCTTGGCAAAAATATTGGAGTGGTTTGCCATTCCTTCTTCCAGCTCATTTTACAGATGAGAAAACTGAGGCAAACAGGGTTAAATGACTCACCCAGGATCACAAAGCTATATCATTGGAGGTAATAATCAATCAATGACATCACAAATCCATTTTAATATTAGAATATTGGAGTAGGTATAGCCTCCATAAGAACTCAGGCTCAAACATATTAGGAATCTAAAAAATAAAATAGCATTTGGTTCCTTTTCCATACCTGGGTTTACTAACAGAAAAAAAGAACTTTTATTTGAAACCTCTTTATTTCCAAGGAAGATGTGTTATGTGAACATTAATGTGATAAAGAAGAAAGCTCTCTGTTCAGTTTAGTTCCAGCTAATGCTTTGTATCCATCTGTGAAACAATACCATTTCCCCTTAGCATGGAAAGGAAGAAGAAAAAAAATAATTTGGGGGCAAGATGGGAAATCTGGAAACCTTTCCAAATTCTCCTAATTGGTTCTTCACGGTGAACCTTCATTATTTTATTTGAAGTGAATTTTCAAGACCATCAGATGCTGCCTGTAGAGAAAATTGTACAATAATATAAATGTTTAAAATTATTTCTACTATATTTTGATATGTTTGGGATTGTACATTGGTATTTAAAAGAAAAAAAATATCAATTGTATTTTTCCTCAATTCATGGAAAGTTTCTTCAACATTTCAGCCACGAGCTAATCCTTTGTTCCCTCTTTCTCTCACAAGATTGTCTTCTTTCTGTATTTAGTGTATTTTCTTTAAATATAGTCATTTAAATGTGTAAATATAATAATGCCTACTATCCACATAGCAATTTAAGGTTTATAAAGCATTTTACATGTGTTATCACATTTGGTCATCACAACAACGTTTGCAGATAGGCACTATTATTAGCCCCATTTTACAGATGTGGAAATTGATGCTAAAATAAATTGTTACTTGCCCAGAGTCACACAGTAAGTGTTTGAGACAGGATTCAAACTCTGCCCTTCTGGAATCCAAGTTCAAAACTAAATAAACACTGTATCTTATAGCTGTCTTTAGAGAGGAATAGATTGATAGCAAGAACTACCTTTAATAATAAACATATGTATACAGGTCCCATGTGTTATTCCCCTACTCAAAAACTTTCTGTGGCTATTTAAAGCCCCTAGAATAAAATTTATACTCCTCAGACTGGCTTTCAAGATCCTCCTAAATACAGCTGCAACCTACCTTTCAAAGCTCATTTCATATTATTCTCTTTGACTTACTCTACATTCATTTTAGAAATAATTACAAATTACTTTTGTATTACTCCAATTTATTAAATTAGGTAATGGAGATAGCTGAATTGTATTTTACTTCATCTAAGGATCTCAACATACAATTCTTGCTGACCTTTCATACTAACCCTTTTTTCTTTCCTCTTTTTTTTTCATAGAAATTTCACATTTTAAATTAGATCTGCTAAGCTAGAGAGTAAGAGGTGAAAATGAGATCATGCAAGTGTTCTCATAATTTTTCAGTTAGAGCCCTTTAAGGAGAGGGAGGTTAAACATCTTGTCCAAAGCCAGAGACTCAATTGTCACTGCCATTTTCCTCTGCTTCTTTTTATGTGGTTAAGGCAGAAAAATGAAACAAGGACTATCTTTTGTCTCAGTTACTTAGAAAATTTCATCAATTCTTTGTTCCCCTTGAACTGTGGAGTTTTGACCAGGGCATAGAAGTTTCACATCTGTGAAAAATCCCAGCTGCCTTTTCTGTGTCATACTCACTATGTAACATAGCTACTTATTTTAAAAAATAGGGCAGTGAAATTTGGGTAAATGACCTATTTAAACATAAAGTTACATTGAATATTTGATAAATTAGGGATCTATTAGGTGGTATGTAATTATTGTAATACCCAATGAAAAGAAATTATTTGACCCTATTATTTCTCCAACAGTGTGCTGCATTGAGACCAATTCTACAACTCACATTAGGTACAGCAACACATTTTTTCTATGTAGTTTTTCATTTGTGCTTATAAAAATATGAGTTACAAGTGTCAATATAAGGATATTATTATAAGCCATTTTCTTTCAAGGACATAATAGGAAGCCCATTTATTGGGGGAAAATGTCTCATGAAATATTTGGCTACATTATCCCCTCAATCCAAGAGTGTCATATTCAAGATGATCGGGGATCCATTGTTTCAATTAAATTTTAAGACAATTAAACAAATAACTTCCCATGTGTAATGCACTGCATTAAATATTAGGATAAAATATGATAAAATATAAGATGAAAGTGATATGGTTTCAGCCCTAGGGAAGCTTATATCCTGCTGGGGAGCTATACAAAATGTGTATCAGTAAGCAAAAACAAGATGCATACATAAAACGTAATACAAACTAGAGTTGAGGGACAGGTTGCTAATAGCTGGAGGGAATGAGGAAAGTCATTGTGGAAGAGGTGTCACATGAGATAGATTTTGAAGGAAGTTAGAGATACTACAGGTTAGAGGTAAGGAGAGGATGGACACATTTCCTATATGGAACCCAATTGAATATGGAAGAGGGATGAAATGTCATAGCATGGTGTGAATGAAGGGGAATGATGCTAAGACTGAGAAGAGTTGGTGGGACTGTTGTTCATATAAGTCATTTTTTTTAAAGTAATACACTGGGGGGCAGCTAGATGGCGCAGTGGTTAAAGCACTGGACCTGGATTCAGGAGTACCTGAGTTCAAATCCGGCCTCAGACACTTGACACGTACTAGCTGTGTGACCCTGGGCAAGTCACTTAACCCCCATTGCCTGCAAAAAACAAAACAAAACAAACAAAAAAAGTAATACACTGTACTTTAAAAAAATACTTAGTGCTCCACTGAGTTATTTAAAGTCATGGTCACTGAAGAGTTTTCATTTAATTTGTCTCAATTGTTTCATCTAAAAATAGATGAAAAATTCTTAACCTACTTAATTAGACTTTTTGCGTAATTAATGAAATTTGCAAAGCACAGAGTTTTCCCTTAAGTACTAATCTAACTTACAGAAATCTAAAGATCTGTCTTTTTCTCAGTTTAAGGATGGGGCCTTCCAGTGTGGAAATTCCTTTTTATCAATGCTGTATAGTTCTAGAACTTAGTCCTATAGAATTGTATGAGACTTAGAAAATTTAAAGTACTCAACTTGCCAAGAGTCAAAAATACTTAGTGTCAATCTACCTTAAACTAAAGGAATATGAATGCTTTACGTTTCAGTCCTTGAAGTTCACATCTGACCCTCTTATTATACTAGTATCTGGTTTGTTTCCAAAACAGTGGTGGGGGTGGTTGGTTTCTTCTTCCACTAACGCACATTTTCATTATGTATTTTTAAAAATGTAATGAAAACATTTCTATTTTTATTAGGCTCGCTGACAACACCTTTTTCACATTATTTTATTTTTAGCTGGCTAAGTTTAGACTTGACAATGTGCCTTTTAAAATTCAAAGCCAAATAATCAGACCTCTTTCTTCTCATTTTCGATTAGCTAGAGGTTTTGTTACTTTGAGTAGAGCAAAATAGAATCAATACTAGCTAAATGCAGTCCTGCTCAGGCCATCCTTGAAGAGCTACCTTTCCTATCTGGCAGCATTGCAAATCCCCCATGAATTTGGCCAGAGAGGAGACACCTTTTTCATCCAAGGATCTGTCACTCAGCTAACAGTTAATTTTCATAAAAGGAAGAAAAATAATAAAGCAAAAATCCTTCATTCTGAAAGGTAATTTTCATCTTCTTAGGATATATCATTCTATTGGGCTACAACCGTTCTATGCACATTGAAGCAAGATATTTTGCTGCTCTGATTGTAAAAAGGACCTCTGTAGTCATTACAGAGGGCCGGCAAATCTTAGTGGAAAAAGCACAGAGTCTGTCTTCCTGGTTTGACTCCTGGCTCCAGTACTTTCTATTTATGTGATGATAGGGAAATATGACCCCATCTTACCATCATTAGGGAGGAGTCAAATGCTGATGTGATTTCTGCCTGAACCAGGAGGTAACCCTCTCCAGCAGTTTGACTTTGCTGTTGTCAAGCAGAGTTACACAAGTTATGCTCCTTTGCTATCTTTATCCAAAAAGTCAGAATATACAATACTTGAACAACCTTTCTCATGGGGTTGTTGTACAAAAAGAGGCTCATTAACCTCAAAGTGCAAAAGTAATAGGACTTCTTGTTATTAATGTCTGGATTATTAAGGCTAAGAAAAACCTTTACGTCCGTTATAAAATAATCTAGGGAATTATGTATTTACTTTAGTAATAGCCACGATACCTTATTCTTTCCTTAATATAGGTATTAGGGTGGGCACCGAATGTGTATTAAAAGAGAGAGAATGTTCAATTCTCACCTCTGCCCATACTGCTTTAGTGCTTCTGGGCAAGTTAATGAAACCTCCAAGGCCATGAATGACAGAGTAAGGGCTGATTCACACTGAGAGTGGAAATTCTTTTGCCAGGAATTTACTATACCAATACAATCATGTCTTCCCCTCCAACATCTGGACCCCTCCAATTCATAATTACTCTAATTCTAATGGAATCTGTTGTAATTGGGGAAAAACCTATGTTTTTTAGGCCTAGTCTTTCTTGGGATAACTACTTCAGTTTGATGCAATAGGATCCTTTCCCTTGCCTGGTATATTCACCTTTTCTGAACTCTTCCAGAAACCTTCCATTCTAGAAACTTCCATTCGTTTTGAAAACTCAGTGATTTTTGTTTCATACTATTTTTTCTGCTTCACCTCTTGCTGGTTTTGTTATTGAGATGCTATTTGCCCCATGAAAGGCCTTTGGTATAAATATTATATACCTCTATTTTAAAGAATGGTTTTGTTAATATATGTTTAACTAAATAGGTGTGTGTTGTGTGTGCGTTTGTGTACTAAGGACTGACTTTTATATGTTATTTTGTTGTCCTTGTCTTTAATATCATTGTTTTTTCTATAATTTATAATTTACCAGTTCAATACTGAGGATATCTTTAAAGAACTACCATTTAGGGCTAAATATTTTGCATATATTTGATTTATTACTAATTTTATTGTATTGATGTCTATACAGAATATGCTCATTCATTCTTCCTTTTTCATTTATGATTCTCTTATATCCTAGTATATAATTGATTTTTTTTTTTTTAGTGAGGCAATTGGGGTTAAGTGACTTGCCCAGGGTCACACAGCTATTAAGTGTTAAGCGTCTGAGGCCGGATTTGAACTCGGGTACTCCTGACTCCAGGGCCGGTGCTCTATCCACTGCGACATCTAGCTGTCCCTATAATTGATTTTTATAAAGGTACAGAAAATAGCTGAGAATTTTGATATTCTAAAATATTCTTATTTGGATTTTGATCACCTCATTATTTGGGAACCCTTGTCTAATTCTTCCCTTTTTCTAATCAAGAAATGATATTGTCTAATATTCTTACACCTATATTACTGATTTGTAAAGGATAGGATGATTTTTTTTTCACCTCAAATCATCACCTTCACCTATTTTTCTTCTCTTTTTTTCCCTCCCCATCTTATTACTCATTAGATTCTTTATCTCATTGGTACTCTATGCCATCTCACTATCATGCAGACAATATGTAGTTTTATTCTCAAAGATAAAATAGCAGCAGCAGCATCTACAACAGTCTCCTCCCATACCCTATTCATGTCCTTGTATAGTCCTATGTACGAGAAAAATACATTTAATTTCTTAGCCTTTATTTACCCCCTAAAAGTATTTATATTTCTTGTCTTTGTTAATTTTTTTAATATACTGCTGACCTTCAGCTTCATTTGAAGATATGACTCCAATTGTTTGCTTTGATATTAAGATTTTTTTCTCATTGCTTCACTTTAGTATTTAAATGTGGCTTCTAGCACATTAGTTTTTTGTTTGTTTGTTTTTTTGTGGGGCTATGGGGATTAAGTGACTTGCCCAGGGTCACACAGCTAGCAAGTGTCAAGTGCCTGAGGCTGGATTTGAACTCAGGTACTCCTGAATCCAGGGCCCGTGCTTTATCCACTGCACCCACATTAGTTTTTTCTTTCATTTTATTGTTCTGAAATTTAGCTATAAAGCTTGTGGGTTATTTGAATTCATGGTTTCTGTCTGTTGGTGTTTTGTGGATTCTCTTGGTCTGGATTTTGGTGCATGATTTCAAAATTTCTGGATGATGTTTCCGTATTATTTCCTGGAGCATAGAATCTGAGATTTTTTTTCTTGTTTTGTGGACCTCACATAGTTTTCTAATCTTATATTATTTTAAAATATCATTCCATTACTTTTTCTTCTGGGTTGCATTTTTTTTCTCTTCTTTTTCTTTGTCTTTCTTCAGATATATCTTTATCTTTTATTCTAAACTCACTTATCTTTAGGTCAGCTTGCTGACTTCTTCCTAAGTCAAATTCCAACTTCTATCCTGATATCTTCTATATTTTCAATGAATTCTTTGTTTTCTTTTTAGTGATTAAAGAATTACTTTCAGTTGTTTCATTGTCATGTCAGCAGCTTTAGGTGAATTTGTTATAATAGCTTAATCCCAGTGTATTGTGACTCAATTACTTATGTTACAAAGTATTGTAACTCTTCATTGAGATGGCTCTTTTGTTCTGTTCTTGTCAGTCAAATTTTATTCATCTTAATCACTCAAGGCTTTACTATGGTGTCTTTATTGAAAATGCGTTTCCTACCAATCCTTTTTTGGAGGTCTAACATTGTTGGTTCTATCCTTAAGTTCTTGTTGTCCATAATTTGCTTTCTTATGCCATCAGAGAAAGCAATATTTCTTTCCCACAGAGAGTGAGGGGTTCTTAGTTGAAATATTACTATATAAATACTTTGATTGGCCATGATTATAAGGCATATTCTTTACTTGTACTAATCACATGCTTATGAGGTCTACTGTCCTCTTTCCAACTCAATTTATTCAGTCTCAAATCTAGTCTCTGGAAGCTGGTAGGTAATAAAGGAACTAGAGAATTCTTTTAGATGTTGTGGAGAGGTGATACTTTGAGAATCCTTTTTACATGGGCATCTTTTTCTCCTTTTTTCAATTGGCTACCTTTCTTCCAGTTTTGAATTATTCAGAATTATTTCCTTCAGTTCTGAATTGTTATAACATCTGATTTTCTCCTGCATCTACTTTCTTATTCTCTTTCTCTACATTCATCTCTTCTTTTCTCCTCAAATCTTGTGGCTGTTTCTTATTATTTGGCCTCAGTTTAGCCTGGTGATGGAGTTCTCCTTAGTTCAAGTTAATTATAAAAGCCAATTTCCAAAAATTGTCTCAGACACATGTCTATTCCATTAGTAGGCCAATTGCATTAGAGGTGGGGATTCTGAGGAAGGAATACACAGAAAGAGCATTCCATTCACACTGAGGAAGAAGATTCCTTGGGTAGATTACTGATGGATTATTTCTCTTAAATACCAATAGGTACTTAATATGTGCCAAACACTGTGCTAAGCATTAGGGGGTATAAAAAAAGGAAATTAAAAAAAAACCCATAGTCTCTCCTCTCAAGGGACCCAGAATCTAATGCAGGAGACATATGTTAAAGAATACATACAGTGTAAATGGGAGGTAATTGCAGAAGGTGGCACTGGCAGGGGAGGACTAGAGTAAATCCTCTTGTAGAAGGTAGGTTTTGAGATTAATCTTGAATGAGATCAGAGAAGCCAGGAGGAGGAGGTGAGGAGGGAGCATATTTCAGGTGTGGGGCAGAGCCTAGAGTTGAGATATGGAGGGATTGAGTTGGGAGATGAATCATCTTTTGAGAACAGCAAGAAGGCCAACAGGGAAGAGACTAAAGTATAAGGCTCGAGAGGTAGGAAAGAGTCAGGTTGTAAAGGGATTTCAAAGAAAAAAATATATTTTATTTGGTCTTACTTGTAATAAGAAACCACTAGAATTTGTTAAGTGGAGGGTGTATGTCAGGGTCATACCCACACTTTACTAAGATTACCTTGGCACCTGAAAGAAGGATAGAATAGAATGAAAAGATATTTTCTCAAATTACTGCAGCCATAGGCATCATAATATCTTCCTGGATGGTTATGTTTTCTGTCAGCACAGGTGAAGACTAGTATGTTTCTGTCAGTTGTAGATGACCATGGATCAGGTGAAGACTAGGTACAGAATTTCAGGAGAAGATAGGGTGCAGAAATGGGGAGAACACCAGACTGATAAGTTGATTTTTATATAAGAATTACTTTGTAGTTCACTTTATTTCACTTTTTTCTTCTTTATTTATTTTCCAAAAATGTGTGGCTTATTACATTTACTATGGGCAGCTAGGTGTTGCAGTAGATGGAATGCTTTGTCTGAAATTAAGTAGACTCAACTTTGTGCGTTCAAATCTGACCTCTGATACTAGCTGCATGACCCTGGGCTGGTCCCTTAACCCTGTTTGCCTTGGTTTCTCATTCAAAAATGATCTGGAGAAGAAAATGGAAAAGAACTCTAGTAGCTCTGCCAAGAAAACCCCAAATGGGGTCACAGAGAGTCGGACAGGACTGAAAAAAGACTTAACGACAACATGTACTATTTGGATGTTGGGGGTGGGGAGAGTGCAGATATTTTCCTAAGATAGCTCTCATTTTACCATCTTCCTACATAATTTAAACAGAAGTGTTTTTTTTTTGTTGGAATCAAACTATTATTAAGAGAACTACATGTCACTTTATGATGACAATACCATACTTATTATTAATTGCACATCTACTTGGCGGAGAAAACTTTACTAATTAGTTTAAAATTTTCCCAAAGTTTAAAAAGTACCAAATCTTGCTAGCAGAAATCAGTTAATTAGATTAGCTGAATCATCCTTCATACAGGCACTTAATCCCCTGAACTGAGATTTACCCTGAACATTCCCAATGAAAGAGAACAGGTTCAGAGTATACTCTATAATTAGATTACTTATCTACCTGTATGTCATCTTTAATATTTATTTCAAAGGGTTTTCATCTTGTTTATGCTTTTATATGTTGTATTTTCTAGAAGTATATGACCTTTCACATTAACTAAAGCAAATTAAATATAGGAAGAAAACCCAGTCCAATAAAATAACTTTTTCCCAAATGAGACAATCTCATTAATATCAGAGAACTAGAGAATAATTCTATAGAATATTCAATTTGGTATGGCCTTTAGAGATAATTTTGTCTAACCTTCTACCCAGTGCCAAAAAAACTACCTTTTCCAATTTGGGTTGATGGCTATCAAACCTCTGCTGTACTTCTGTGATGGAGAGTACACTATTAATGATCGAGCTCATTCCACTAATAATTTATATAGTGAACTGAAATATGTCTTCTTTCTTTTATACTTTTCCTCTCCAATGCTTTTTTTTTTTTAGTGAGGCAATTGGGGTTAAGTGACTTTCCAAGGGTCACACAGCTAGTAAGTGTTAAGTGTCTGAGGCCAGATTTGAACTCAGGCACTCCTGACTCCAGGGTCGGTGCTCTATCCACTGTGCCATCTTGCTGCCCCACTAATGCTTCTTTATAATTTGGTGATGCCTCTAAATAATTGATGACTAGTCCAGTGGAACTAGCAGAAACATGTATGGAAAGTTTTTTGATTATGGAAGCACCGTTGAACTCTGTTTACCCTTGGTGGGATCAGTTTAGCTGTCTGGTGAGACTCATCTTATTGACAGCAAGGTGATCATTTTTCAGCCACATTTCAAAGTTTGGGAGAAGTGCAGGGTTGTAATCTGTAATAGTAGAGAGAATATTGACACTGAAGATGAAAGTGGGGCTTGTTAAAGTATTAAAACAGAAGATAACTTCTACCCATCAAAATGATTTCTGCTCTAGGGAACAACAATGTATATAAGGGCACTTCTGAAACTTCTACATGCTAGTCCTTCAATTATCTGAAAACAACGACATTATTTCCTTTTAGTCTTTCCTTTGTTCTGAGTAAACAACCCTAGTCCCTCTAATTATTCCACATATGATATGGTTTCTACCATCCAGGTTTCCATTTCCTGTCTGTACTTTCATTTGTCAATGTCTCTTATAATGTGGTGCCCAGAGGTAATCATCATACTCCAAATATGTGTGCTGAATACAGTGCTGAATACATGTGCTGAGAACAGAGAACTTTACATTAATAATGCAATTGGAGTTTAATTACAAACAAAAGTTTATTACCCTACATATTATTCTAAGGAATGACTCTGAACCAGTCAAATAATATAAAAACTAAGGATGTTTCAGAAAGCACTCATTTTGAAATACTCTTGCTTCCTGAAGGAGAGCACACAAAAGGTACTCTTTCTTAAAAGGGAATTCTGCCACAAGGTATATTAGATAACTAGTAATTAGGCATACCACTATCCAAAAGAGAATTATTTGGCAAACTACAAACTAAATTATAAATGCCCTGAGATTGTATGTTCCCTTGAGTGTGGAAACTATCTTGTTCGTATCCCTCACATAACTAACAGAATGCTTTACACAGGGAATGTGATCGGTAAATATTTGAAGAAAGATGAAAAGGAAGGAGAGAAGGAAGGAAGAAAGGAATGAGGGAAGGAAGAAGGAAGGAAAAAAGGAAGGCAGGAATGAAGACTCATAGGATGATAAATTGTCTTGTTAGGAAATATTCTTCCTCTCGTTAAACATTTTGGAACCAAAATACCACGTTTGAGGATAAGAGGGAAAATGATCCTATGTTTCAGCTGTTTATGGTTCCATCGAGATATCCATACGTGTAAAGATTGCCATAGAAGAGGTTATACAATGTCTTCCATGAATATATCATTACCTGTACCATTTCAAAGGGAATTAATCTTCATTTGAGACAAAGCAAACAAAAATCACTTGCATGTTGTTTCCTTTGATGTTTGGATCCATGGCTATACCCAAATGCAATTTTATGATTTTTTTTTTTTGCCAGAATGATTAACAGGTTCCAGAGAGCAAATTTCTATTGACTCTCTGGATCACATTTCAGTTTCTAAACCTATTCATTTTTTTTTTTTACCTCTGTTCAAGTTTGGCCATAAACCTGACAATTAGTGCCATTCTTTTCAGAAAATGATGATAATGATAATGTGCACTTACCTTTGGGTTGGCAGCCCTACCTAGTGGTTAGATCTGAAAGTGAAGTCTTCTGTGTTCTATTCATGATTTCTGAAGGCGATTAGCATCTCATCTAAAATAAGCTCTTACATAATGAGACATTAATGAGTACCATTTAGTACATTACTGTTACAAGGCATAAAATAGTAGCCTAGTCTCCTGGAAGAGGGAATGTGCCTCCCTGAGTCCCCGACTTGCTTCTAGGGAGTGATTTAAATCCTAGGGAGACTAGAGTACTTTATGGAATGAATTTCCATACATGTTCTAGATTGTTCCAAGGCATCACTGTGTGAAGCCTGAAATTTGCCTGGCAGCAGCAAATTTCTGTTTATTCTGAACTAGTTCAGTAGAGAAGGGACTTGATAGAGACTGTTTCACTACAGAAATAAAGAAAATGAAGCCTCTTTCTTTTTCTGATAACATGTTAGGTAACCAGCTCCTTTTTGCTATCGTGTAACTAGAATAAAAACCTTCACATTTTATTACTTGAGTTATTACTACTTTCAATCCAGTTTTCAGTGATTGGCACTAATTACTAATAATTATTATATAACAACTTCATTGCTTTATTGTACCTTTTAATCCATTTACATGGAGGTACAAAGACATTTCAGATTTCTTTCATTTGCAAACTTTATGTTTCTAACTTTCTTATACTTGATTAAGTAAATGTTTCACAAAATAGAAAAGTCCCTTATCACCTAAATTCACAAGCATTTATTAAAGGGTTATTATATGTAAGTCACAGAGGATATGCTAGGAATGAAATGTTGCCTGCCTTCAAGAAACTGACTTGCTACTGTATGTTATATGTGTACGCAGAAGAGGAAAAACATTGTAAATACAAAGAGTTTTTCTTTCCTTTTCTTTTCTTTTTCTTCTTCTTTTTTTTTTTTTTGAGGGGAAGTAGGTGAGTGTATTAACAACTGGGTGAATGAAGAGACTTCCTGGGTTAGAAATAGCTTCCTGGGGTAGCTAGGTGGCGCAGTGGATAGAGCACTGGCCCTGGATTCAGGAGGACCTGAGTTCAAATCCAGCCTCAGACACTTGACACTTACTAGCTGTGTGACCCTAGGCAAGTCACTTAACCCCAACTGCCTCACCAAAAAAAAAAGAAAAAAAAAGAAATAGCTTCCTAATAAGACTCTTGGATTCCAGTCTGCCTGCTCTCTAATCTATCCTCCACATAGGTAGCAAGATAATCTGTTTAAAGCTCATAACGACTATGTTCCTTCCTGGCTTGGGACCTTCTTTGGCTTACTATTGCCTCTAGAAGAAAATGAAAACTACTCAGATTTTCATTTGATACCTTCATAATTTGGTTTCTGCCTATATTCCCAGGCTTATTTAGTAATTTTCATGTTCCTACAATCAGCATTCCTATTCAAGTATCAAAGATGCTAGTTCCTTGAACTTCCCGTTCAACCTAATTTGAGCCTTTTCCATAGGCCTAGAGCTTTACCTCTTCAGCTCTGCTTATTAAAAGGCAGCTAGGTGGAGCAGTGGATAAAGCACTGGCCTTGGATTCAGGAGTTCCTGAGTTCAAATTTGGCCTCAGACACTTGACACTTACTAGCTGTGTGACCTTGGGCAAGTCACTTAATCCCCATTGCCCAGCCAAAAAAAAAAAGTCATAGTTTCCTTAAAGACAGCTCATGAGTCATCTTCTGTAGGAAATCTTTTTTGCCCCCAATTAGGGCTCTCAACCCAAATGATTGCAACTGTACACAAGAATTTATATGTCCTATTTCCCTGTTAAATGTAAACTCTTTTAGGAAAGAGGCTATTTTTCATTTTGCGTTTGTGTCTGCAAGGCCTAGAATATATTTAGCACTTAATAAATGCCTGTTGGTTTAGTTCTCTTAGAATTCTTCCACAATACATCCTTGTTCTACTTTTGTGGGAGCTAATGTCTCCTAGCAAGCAGAAATTCAGATTATCGTGTTTAGTGCCTACATTTGTGATCTTGAAATTGAGTTAAGATTTTTTTCATCTTTTTTTCTATTGTGAAATAGGATTACAACCATTCCAAATGATAGAATCATTGATTTAAAACTAGAAGAAGGCTTACAGGATTTCCGCTCTAACCTCTTATTTTGTGAATGAGGAAACTGAAACCTGGTATTGTTAAATGATTTTCCCAGAGGCATACAAGTCTTATGTGGCAGAACTATAATTTGAACCCAGGTCTTCTGACTCCAAATTCAATTATCTTTCTTTTAAAACAAAACTAGAGAATTGCAGAGCACCCCATCCTCTCCAAAACTGTGGATAAAAATATAAATTTATAGAAGTCTAGGGAGACAAAGTATGTATTTTAAAAATGCAGATCCCACAGCAAAAGAGTGTTCCAATTCTTTTCTTGCTAGCAATTACACAATGAACTCCTTATTGATAAATATTCAACAAGTTAAACGCCATCAAGTATTGATGGGAAATGCATGTTTCAACAAGTTTAGAAATAAACCATTCTTTTTTTGAACTTGTTATAAAATGTCTTTTTTGTGTGTTCCCATTTTGCCTTTCAAATTCCTTTCTAAAGTGAGAAGATGCAAATAATTTATTAGTTTCAATTTAATAATGTGATGATACATTTTGTTTTATGTGTGAACTTTTTTTTTTTGGTTTGCTGTATTATTCAGAAATGTGGTAGAGTGGAAAGAACTCTGGGCTGAATGTAAAGAAAACTGGTTTTGATAATTGTTATTGATGTGATTCTGCACTATTCATGTAACTTCCCTGAGCCTCAGTTGTCTCATATGTAAATTAGCATAAGGATAAGAATTCTTTTACTTTTTTATTTGTATCCCTATTATGCCAGGCCCTTAGCAAATGCTTGCTAAATGCTTGTCCATTGACTAGACTTTCTTGGTTTTCAGTTGTCTCCTGTGTAAATGGGTAAAAGAGCAGGGATTTCCAATTTTATATTTGTATCCCCAAGTCTTAACACTGTGCCAAGCTTGTAGCAGATGCTTAAAAAAGTGTATGATTGACTAGTTGGTTTTGTCAACAAAGCACTGAATGAATCACAAAATATAGAAACAAAAATATGGAATAATAATAAAAAGAAAAACAGAATAAAAAGAAAAAGAAAAACAGAAATTTGTGAGCTGTTATGAACAATTGGGAGCAGCTGTAACCTTCAGGAGGTAAGTATTTATTCATCCTAGTATAGAAGTGGCTATGTGGGTTCTTAAAAGCAGTCCCCATAGATTACTATCTCAGGCACTTCCTGCCGGGCTGTAAATAATATGAGTAGGTGAAGAACCCTATATTTGTCTGTCATTCAGGAACCAGGCTTCCTCAGTCTGGAAAGACTCATCACTAGTTGGTACTGTAATGATTGGAATGATGCCACCTACTGGAGACTTGCTGTGGGAAAGCTCTGCCATGAGGAAAATGCCTCAGAGGGCAAGGCCATGTGGCTTTTCCTTGGCGTCAGGAAATGACGTTTGCTCATGGGTGCTGTCTATCAAGGCTATCACCCAATCAACTTGAGGAGCCTCCTATTTTCTGGGAGGAGACAGGAAGGAGGAAAGAGAGCCTGTGTGGAGAGCTCTTGCTCTTTTTGGTTCCTGACTTGATGGTGGTCGTGGCGGCAGAGGACTTCACAGGAAATTTGAGGAAAGATAGGAACGCCAGGCTGTTGGAATTGTGTTCTCAATCTTTTTCTTTCTATTTTTCAATAAACCCTTGAAAACCTAAACTCGTTTTATCAGTGATTTTAGTCAGTTTCCCCCAAAACTGGGGGAACAGATTAGAATCCACATTTAGAATCTTAAATTACACAGTACACTGAGTTAAATTCTTTTGGCCACAATAACTAACAAAGACCATCTACTAGGTCACAGAATAGATATCATCTATTTTTTAGAAGCAACATCTCACATGGCTAAAATTCTGTTTTTTTATTCCTGTTAAAGGATGAGCTATAAAACAACATAATTTCTTACCTTCCTTAGTTCTAAAGGCAATTTGAAATGAAATATTTTAAAATTTTCAAACCTAAGTTTTTCTGTCCTCGCCCACCCCCAAAGCACTATCAGATATATTTTTAGAGATTAAAAAAAAATCACTGAATATAAACAATAGAAACTGAAATAAAAAAGTAAAAAGTGAGCAATCTGAAAAGGAGAATGGTGCAATGAAAAGATAAAAACATAAATAAGTATAAAGGAAATATATACAAATATATTGAAAAAATTTAAATACAAATTAGCTTGTAAGAGTACTAGGTGTTGTTGGGATAGGAAAAGACATCCTTCAGAAAATTATGTCTGATTCATCTACATTTAGAGATCTTCTCATCTCATGTATTCCTTTTTTAGATGAATAAAATGAGTTCAGAGATGTTTACATGAGTTATCCATTATCATCCAGATTCTAAGTAGCAGAGCTAGGATATGACTCCAAGGCTTCTGATTCCACACCCAGTACTATTTCCCCTGTCCTATGCAGCTTTGAGTTCCAAAGCAAGTGACTTTTTTTTTTTTTTGTGGGGCAATGATGATTAAGTGACTTGCCCAGGGTCACATACGTAGTAAGTGTCAAGTGTCTGAAGTTAGATTTGAACTCAGGTCCTCCTGAATCCAGGGCTGGTGCTTTATCCAATGTGCCACCTAACTGCCCCCAACAAATGATAATTTCTAGAGACAACTACACCAGTGAATGTCTCAGAATTATTCTTATTGACTTCAATATGGAACTAAAATTAAAAAAAAATCAGCTCCTCCTTTTGCCTAGATAGTAAAAAACAAAAACAAAAACAAAAATAACAAACCTCACAATAATAGGTTGTTTTTTTTTTGGTGCCAAATTTCTATATTTATTTTTCTTCATTAATTTACAGTTTTAAAAAAGAGTTTTGCTTGTTTCCATGACCACTGGCCATAGCTAATCCTAACCTTCTGAGCTGAAAGAACCTTTTAAGCAAAATCTCATAACCTGAGGGTAAACTGCTACAGGCCTCCAGATGACAACAACCTGGCCCATTAAGCAAAAAAAAAAAATGCTGTAACCAAAAGACTTAAAAATATTTCATGAATATTAAATCACATACTAATAAAACAAAAAGTAAAAATGCCATTAAGAAATCTTTCAAGTTTGGAAAGAAAATGGCCTTGAAGAAACTGGCCTAATTTTGTATGGAGAGATGTTGACCAGAGAATACAAGGTGGAGGACCACAACAGAAAGCACAGCAGCAGTGGTTTTCACAGGAACAAAGGAACAAAGACTTCCTTTTCCCTGTGTTGGTGTTCTGGAACAAAGGCCTGTTTAACTCCAATGCTAGTTACAGCTACAATAGAAAAAGTAAAAAAGAAGAAATCAGGTAAGGTGCCAAGTATGATTCCATGAATTAGTCATTATGCCAGGCTTTTGAAATTCCATTTTCATACTGTGAGAAAAGTATTTATACCATTGATGCCAAAAGTATTATGTATCTATAGTCATTTCTCCAATGTGTATGCCTCCCTTCTCTGTATCTATGGTCATGTAGTTGAGTTCTATTTTGACATGTCTTATAAGCCAGTGACTGTGTATATAGCCATCCTAAAAGCCTTTTTTTCTCCCTTCCATTCTCCCTATAAATCAAAATAATACTTACTGTCATTTGTTCAAAATCAGCATGAATATTATAATTAAAATTCAATGAAAGCTGCAGCCATAGGTAGGAGATGTGAATGATGAACAATTCATACTTAACAGGGAAATTTAAGCATATTCTATCTTAATTATTCCTTAAGATGAAGAAATTTGAAATCAGTTCTTCACTTAGACCTTCATGGAAAGTCCACTCTTAGAAGTGCTAGGTAGAAAGCAGCTAGAAAATTGAGGTTCATGAACTCTCCTTTCAGGATAAGCAGGAGTATCTCACAAAGCCTTTCTCTTTCTTTCTGCTTCTAGGAATGGAAGATTAGAGAAGGAATAAATTCTGCCTTCCTCTCCTTTCCTTTACTCTTATTCTGTAAGTCTAAGGAGGGACTGAACCATTTCATGGATAGTTTTTATAAACTACGGGCAAAGAGCAGTTCTTCAGACAAGATTTCATCTCTCCTACCCACCCTTAACCCCACCTCCCTTAATAGCCAATCGTCTCATTGAATTAGTCAAAGTCATGAGGACAAAGCAGGAATTACCTAAGCCCTCTCAGCAAGATTCTAGGATATCATCTATCTATCTATCTACCTATCTTCTGTATATCTACATACATACATACATACATGTATACACACACAACACACACACGTGTGTGTGTGTGTGTGTTGTGTGTGTGTGTGTGTATTTCCTGTTGAGGGTACCCTTCTGACAAAGGTCCATACTCTGTAATCTCATCAGGTTGATGAGAGAACTCATAAAATCAATCAAAGACTGCTAAATACTTCTTGTCCCAGCAAATGAACTGGAACATCTTGTAGGATAATGGTCCAGCTATCCAATTCCAGATCATTCTCTGGGACTGCTTTACAAGCTGCTGCTTGTTCTCCAACTTCTTGGAGTCAGAGATGAGAATTGGGTGATAGGGTGAATGAGCAGCCCTGAAAAAGCTCAGCAAGCCCTTACACCAGAGGTGCTTGTCCTCACTGAACACCCCATATACCTCCCCCCAAGATATGTAAACCCTCCCCAAAAGGTATAAGATTGATTGAAAATCAACCCTGTGAATCTTGGATGGGCTCCAAAATGTTATTCATGGCCCAGGATGCTCATCTGAGTGATTTCATCCTCAAAGCCCAGCTGGCAATGAATACCTCCCCCATAAAGCCTTCAAAGTTTAGAGGGGGCACTGCTCTACTTTCAAATAATAATTGTCTGTCACTCATATGGTGTTTAAAATATACTGCCTTATATACCCCTGAAGAGATCAAGACAGAAACAAAGTTCTATATGCTAATATATATATATATATATATATAATTAGTAACATTTTTATTCATATTACCACTATTTTGGGGAAGAAAAATACAGGTAACCATTTTTTCCAGTCATTGTAATGTATCATTCTGTAATATGAAACAACGAATCTGACTGTAGCAGGGTTTTACTAACTCACATGTAGTGATTCTACATATAAAAATTCTTGTGGAGTATGGGGATGATGCAGGGTACAGCAGTACTCTGGCAAGTTATCTTGGCATTAATCCCCACCCCAACCCAAAATATACAAAATTTATCCTGTTACTGAGTTCAGACCCTAACTAAAGGATATGAATGAGAATTATCTCAAAGAGTACTTCAACATTAAAATATTACATGAATTAATTTCTTTCATTAATTAGCTCTGATACCCATTCGCAGTTAACTTTTACTTTATTCTTTTCCCAATATGACTTTTTCTCTCCTTCTGTTTCTCTTTTCTCTCTGTCTCAAATCCCAGACTAAGACCAGTATAAATGTTACAAGTCATATAATTTATTAATAATAACAAATACTCCAAGAAATATATAAATATTTCAACTATGTATTGGCTGGGAAAAAGGTCACAGCTAGCATCACCTCTGTGCTCTTCTAAAATAAGCAAAAAGAAATTTTAGACTAAAAATCTCACCATTTGCTACAGTTACTGACTGAAAAAAAATCCATAAACTATCGTCTAACAATTCAAATTTTTTCTGGATGTTAGTATCTTCCCCTAGGAATTCTCCATAGAAAGTCTTCTGAGAATGAGTCAAACTTGGTTCTCTGAAAATATCTCTCTAGATTAATTTGAAAATGACAATTCTCTACATGTTTCTTCAGGAAAGAAGTTCTTAGTTTTCTCTTACTCTTGCATTTCGCCTATCAAAAATGATAGTTAAAAGGTGAATCGCCAGGATTCTCTATTTAAGGGATCATGACCAGAACCAAAGTTTCTTTGTTAGGAGCTATTTAAACTAGTGTTACTTGAATGAGTCAGAGAAATATTGGAAAAGTTTTAAGTATCAATTCAGAATGAGGTAAACAGAAATAGGAAAATAATATACAGTATAAATATACAAGTAAATAATGTGGATTGGACAAAAAACCAATAAAGTGAAATCAAATGCTGTTGAATCATAATAACCAACCTTGTACCTGGAGAAGAAATGAGGAAATGAACTACTCTCTTTTAGTTGAAGACATAAGAAATGATGATTGAAAAAAATGTAATATTTACATATTATCAGACACATTAGTTCTTTTGGTTGATTTTGCTCAGACTTTTTTCCCTTTTTCAAAAAGGCCAAGGCTCTTCAGCATAGGTTCAAGGAAGAGGAAAATATGTAGAAATGGCTGTGATGTAAAAACAAAAGGCCTTAAAAGACCTTTACAAGTCAGCCGTCAATAAGGGTGGGTAACTTCTTCCCAAAGTACTGGGACTTCATACTACATCTCCATTCTGGACCCCACCATCTTTGATAGGTGATTAAAATGAGCATGTTGTGAAACCACATAGACCTTTCCTTCATTGGAACTTCAATTTTGAAATCACAAAGGACTGGAATTGCAGAGACACTTCCTTAACTTGTAGAGCAATTTAAATTCTTAACTAAATGAAAAAAGGCAAATAGTAAGATGTTTGCCCATCTCTGATTTTCCTCCTACCTTCCTATATTGGAAATCAAAATATTTAAAGGGTGCCTATTTTATGCTATGTCCAATGAGTGCATGTGTGATTAAAACATGTTTCTACATGAACCTAGAGGAAATTGCCTAATTTATTATTTCTAACTTAATTTATCCTTGCTGATATATGAATTTACTTATGACAGGCAGTGTTGCATAGTGGGTAAAATGATGAACAAAGAGAAAGAAAAATCTGGGTTTGAAAACTGGAGTCAGAATGACCTGAGTTTAAAACCTGTCTATGATCTTTCTGATTTGGTGAGCCTGGTCAAGTCATTCAACCTCTCCTAACCTCAATTTCCACACTATAAAATGGGGATAATAATAGTATCTATACCACAGGGTTGTTGTGAGAAATGCATAGGATAGTTTATATAAAATACTTTGCAAACCATAGAGCTTTAAGGTCTAATGATGTTTTAGGTAATCCACTTAATCTTTCTGAACTTCAGTTTCTTCATCTGTGAAACAGAGACAACTATAACAGGGTTCTTATAATATTTTAATGAAATAAAGTATAAAAAAGTTACAAACCTTACAGTGGTATTGAAATACCAGTTTTATTTTTTATAACAATATAACAATTGGGACTAATAAAATGAGGAAACTTTTCCATAAAACTGGATTCATGTGGCCCTATGTCCCATTGAAATACTAATATAAAAATGATATTTGCCACAATGTGGACAAAAATAAGGTGCCTTTAAGTAAAACATGAATTTGGATTTTCATATTTGAAAAAAAATTCTAGGATCTGTATAAACCAAATAAGTTAGAATGAGTTCAAATATAGTATCAATGACATTCCATTCTGTATAGAAATAAAAGGCTAAGTAACTTTCCCACAGGATGTTGGTGGCATCCTTATGACTATAAAGCCTCACCCACTTTGCCTATCCCATCCATTCTTTGAAAATCAACAAAAATACCACCCTCTCCAGGAAATTTTCCAAGCTCCTGTTGTGTTATAAACAAAATTCAAAGTAAAAAAAAATCCCCACTCTTTCAGAACTTACAAAGCATTTTATTTTATAGCTCTAATATGCTTCTTATGAAATAGTGTGTTATAGCTGTTTCAGGTGGTGTCTTTTACCCCTTATTTGGACTGTAATATCCTTGAAGGGAAGGATTATGTCTTCTTGAAACTTTGAATATCAATCATTGACTAGTATAGTGTTGTGCATACTTATGGAATGACTTGCAACTCTGTTCATTAGGGGTTAATCTCTCAACTGACCTAGAATTCAGTCATTGTGTAATGTAATAGATAGTCTTTGGAAGTTGCTGTGACTGCTGTCGCTCACACAGATACCCTGCCATTCCAGGCTTCCCAACATTCAGCCTCTCATCTCTTTTCTGGGCTGCTGTGATCTCTTCCTAATTGTTCTCATTGCTTTTTGGCTCCCTCCTCATCAATCTACCCTCCACATGATACTTCTAAAGCAAAGTCTGTCAGTATAACTTCCTGCTCAAAAAGCTTAAGTGGCTCCCTATTGCCTCTAAAATAAGATGAAAATTTCCATTTGGCTTTAAAGCTATGTATCTTCATTCTTCCTTTACAAATGTATTACAAATGACTTCCTCTCATGCAATTTACTTTATTTACAAACTGGATTACTTGATGTGTGTTCCTTGTACATAACATTCTATCTCCCATGTAGTTTGTTCTCTATGCCTACAATGATCTGCCTCCTCTTCCTCTCTAGAAACTCCCAAATTATCTTGTATTTGCTCTGTATATATCTTGTATTTACTTATATGTGTCCATGTTGTATCCTCTGATTGAATGGAAACTCCATGCCTTTAGTATAGTAGTTACTTAATAAATACTTGTTAAAATGACTTGAACAACCAAAAGTTTAATCACATGACAATGACAGTGTCCAGCCTCTCTGAAATTTGTCGGCCTTATCATCAATCAACAGACATGCAATTCATCATCTGGTAGAATTGGAAGCTTATGGGATGATAGGAGCTGCCAGAGCTGGTGCTCTACTGGACCAACTTTTAAGGATACAAGACCACATCCATGTCACCATGAGACTTCAGGTTGGGTTTTCAGTCTAGCACTCTTCACACTATAGACAACTATTGTTTGTTGTTGACTCATTGATTGATTAAGGCATCTTATAGGTGCCTTTATCACTTTGGATTTTATTGGATTGGGGATCTAAAACCTGAAGGGGCCTCATCATCTTGTTCCACTCTCATTTACAGATGAAACTCAGGTCATCAGAAGTTAAGTGACTTGTGTCAGCTCACACTGGTTGTAAATAACAGTGTTAGAATTTGAACCCAGCTATTCTGATTCCAAATCTCATATTCTTTTCCGTTTTGCTATACTGCCTTTCAGTTTCTTTACCAGTAAAAAGAAAGGATTTGGTAAAATAAAAATCGAAGGTCTCCCTGTGCTCCAAAGTTCTGTGGGGCTATCATTCCATTGAAAGGAAAAGCTGCTTCAGCTACATTAGTTTTTTCATGTCCACAGGGTATTATTTTGTAAGTTGCTGAAAGTAAGACACTTTTTAGAAGCTGGACTAACTTGCATATAAGTAAGGAACTAAACCCGGTCAGGAAATCTTGCTCAGTGTGTGGCTAACTTAAAAACAACATTTTCTCTGAGTATTGGCTATAACCAGAATATAACATAATTTTTACAGTGCCCCAGTCATCAATGCAAGACTCCTCTAAGTTATTCTGACATCCATTAATTAGGCAAAAAGAACCAGAAGCAAATAGGCACTTGAAATATTTGAATGGCATATTAAAATGGCAAGCAATTAAATGGCATTGACCCCAAAGTCTGACCTATCAGCTTTGACTATTGTTGTTTCACAATTCTTATTCTTAAAAATGGTATTCACTGAAGGGAAGCAGTAGTAAATTCAACAGAATATCTGAGAAGCATTGCTTTGTTCAACTTGGAAACAATCATTCTGTCAGATAAAATGAGAAATTTAATTGGTAGAGAAAGCAGTCTCAGTAAAAGTAAAAAAAGAAAACTTGAAGTTGTGATGCAAAAGGAGGAAAGGATATAAGTAGGTATTTATTAATGTTAATACCATTTAATTCAACTGAATAAACAATTATTAAGTGACTACCACATGCCAGGCATTATGCTAGGTGCTAGAAATAGAAATACAAGTCTAGAAGCAGAGTCAGGAAAAAAAAAATCTCTACTCTCAAGAAACTTACATTCTCCTGGGAGTTCCAGGAGGAAAGGATGGTAGAATATGTACACAGAAAAGGAGACAGTCTAATAGAAGGCAAAGGCTCTGAACATAGAATAAGAAAAATTCTAGCTGTGTGACTTTAGGCAAGCCACGTAATATCTCTGTGTGCCTCAGTTTTCTCAACTGTAAAATGAATCGGTTATACTAATAACACCATAAAACCTAGCTCTCAGGGTTGTGATAATCAAATGAAGTAGCACATGTAAAGTGTACTGAAAACCTGAAAGTCCTTTATAAATGTTATTTGTTATTTGTACACTAAACATAAAATAAATATATAAGCATATAGTAACAATAATGACACATTTCTGAAGTGCAATAAAGTTTATAAAATGTTTTTCTGACAACTCTGTGAGATAGGAGCAGATATATTAGATACTTATTCACCCCATTCTTTAAGAGATGAGAAAACAGAATAAGAAAGGAAAATTGACTTACCTGGGGTTAAATAATGTTAGAATCAAGTTTAGAAAACATACCTCTCTTTCCTCTAGGTCCAGTTCATTCTACTATACCCTGGTTTGTCTTAGCAAGAGCAAAACAGATGTTTGTTTATTGAATGAATGGACACATGCCAGAATGGACACAGCTTCCTAGGCCTCTTTTAATCTCATAATTATATGATTGGATCGCAAAATTTAGAGAACATTTTAAAAGCTTTGAATTGATAAATTAAATTTTTTAACTATAAAGGAGTTATGAACAATATTGACAGATGCTTAAATATATAAACAAAGCAAGAAAATGTGTCACTATGATATATAGAAAGGATGATGGTGGTGGTGGTGGTGGTGGTGGTGATGGTGATGATGTTGGTTAGGTTGTTTGTTTCTGTTTTTCCAACATTTTTTAGTCATGTCTGACTCTTTGTGATACCATTTGGGTTTTTCTTGGCAAAGATACTGGAGTGGTTTGCAATCTCCTTCTCCAGTTTATTTTCCATATGAGGAAACTGAGGCAAACAGGGTCAAGTGATTTGCTCAGAGTCACACAGCTAGTAAGTGTCTAATGCCAGATTAGAACTCAAGAAGGTGAGTCTTCCTGACTCCAAGCCTGGTGCTCTATCCATTGTGACACCTAGCTTCCCTTGGGAAAGGTATCCATACCAAGTATTTCCTTAACAAAATAGTAATAATAATAATTGCTGACATTTATATAGTGTATTAAAGTTTGCAAAGTGTTATCTGTGTTATCTCATTCGAACCTAATAGCCAATCTGTGCAATGGATGACATTGTTATTCACGTTTTACAGATGAGTAAAATGATGCTCAGAGGAGTTAAATGGCTCGTCCAGTCACTTAGCTAATGTGTCTGAAGAAGGATTTGAATCCAGTTCAGTATATTACCCTGTCTATACAATGCTGCTTCTCTAGGGGAAAATGTGTGTAAACTGTCTTCAAGTTTTAGCTCTGTATATCTGTAATTTAATAACGTTGCCTTGGAACTACATTTCGAGTTTACATGGCTATGCTGCCTCTTATAGGAAGAATATCACCTTGAAAATTGTGTTATCTTACTTGAAATGGCTTGTAATATTAACAATTTGATTTTTATTTTTCTTTCCTTTAAGTCTCCACACATTCTTAGTGATTCTTTTGGTGGTAGAGTATGAATAAGAACCATAACTGAAATTATATAGCAACTTAAGGTTTGTAAAGCACATTCCATACATTATCTGACTGTTGCTCACAAGAACCCCAAAAGGTAGATTCCTAATATATTAGCTACTTTTAGTTCTATTCAGCAGATGAGAAAACTGAGACTGAGTACTTAAAAGACAGCTACTCAGTGTCAGAGGAAGGGTATGAATTCAAGTTATGCCAACTCCAAGTCCAGTATACTAAACTTCCTCTTTGTAATAAAATACTAAGAAATTGGTTTTCTATTTCCATTTTATAAAAGTGGCTTTAGTTATGAAGTCTAGGAGGAAATACATTTACACAGCCATTATTTCACAATAGTATGGTAATTTCTTTTAGAATGAATGAGTCCATAGGCAAATTTTTATGGGTTCTAAGATATGGAAAGATGAAAACATAAATAAGAAACAGAAGACAGAGGACAGTTTAAAAAACTTCTTGCTTACTACAACCTAAAGGAAACCTGTCAAGGTTAGGAGAATTTCAAGGGGTCTTTGCTCTGTACAAGCTACAGTCTGTAGAAAGTAAGGCATTAGCATGCAGGAATTTTATGTTACACTCCTGGTTTTCAACTCTGAAACCAATTTTCCCTTTGGTACTAATTATACATCCTCTTGGACACATATAAACCCTGACTGTATAACTGTAGGGTACAGAGAGGAAGAGAATTGGGCCAAGTATGTAAAGAAATGAATCTTCAGGGGATATGGGAAACACAATAAAATTCCTGCCAAAACATGAACATGCTACATTTTTACTGCTCTTATACCAGAAATAATTCTATTGATCTAAGACGTTTTACTAAAATATGTTAAAAGCTCCAGGTAGAAAACTCCATGATTAAACTTTTTTCCCCCAGGTTTCAAGATGCATATTCAGTTTATATACAATAGATGAATATTATAAGGGAAGGTGTTATGTCTGTCTGCTATAATCTGCCAGGACACCCTTTTCTCAACTTGAATTAAATTCTAGAAAATTATAAACAGGGTGCCAGGCACAGAACCATCACTAACTGAAGGCTGAGTTCCGTTCTGACCTTTATCTTTTAAAGTGATAACTCTCCAAAATTGTGAAAAGGTTAACTAATCCCTTCAAAGGTCATCTGTCTTTAAACAAGTTCCAGTATATAAAGTCTTTTTTTGGTCATTGTAGAACAATTCATCAATAACTCATTGTAATACCACTGTTTCTTCTTTAGGCTTTAATGTTTTCTTTTCAGATTAATTTCCTTTTATTTTTCCTTACTATAAAAATCAATTTATTTTCAAGTCAATGAAAAGATTATTAGAAAGTGTTGTGGGGTGATAATGAGAGGCCCTAATCAATTTGATGAGAGTGCAGGGCATTGACCTTTGGTGGTAGGCTCCCCTCAAGGAGGTATGCATGCATTTGCTCCCCTTCCCCCGTCCTACTAGGAGAAGAAAATGGAGACTGGAAGGAGACTTTGTGTGTTGCCCATACAAGCTCAGGTGACCCGAAGGGGGAACTAACAGATTGTCACTTCCTTTCTAACCTTCTCCCTAGCTGCTTTTTTTTTTTTTCCTGAACAGAAGTAAGGACACAAACATCTCTGAGAAGGAAGATTCACTGCAAATTTTAGTATTCTCAAAAGAGTTCCTTAGTTTAAGAGTGAGACACCGGCCTACTAAAAAGTGAAAATTCCTCAAAAGCTATTTCTTGGAACAGAAAGAGGATCCTCAGGAGACTTTGCTGGAACGAGAGGACTAAAGCCATACCATGGGACAGAGAAGGAGGGCAAGAGGAGAATAAGGGATTAGGACTTTATCTGCTTTACTGTTTCCATGAAATTGTTTGGAAAATGCAGACCTCAAGTGAAAGGAGCCTATCTGTTCATCAGTCCTCTCTAGGGCCTTCACCTTCGGAAAACTTTAGGGATAATGGGCTGAATGCTATATGTTCCTGGATTCATTCATTAGCTCATATGAGTTCTTTGGAAGATATATTTTATTGAGAGTGTTATGGAGAGGCTATCCCATGTCTTTTACTCAATGCTCATATTTTACTATGCCACTGCAGAATCTGGGGCCCACTTTTGGGGAACTAGAAATGAACCATGCCTAAGCTTTATTTTAGAGACATTTCTGAGAGAAAAAGTGGGGTTGGGACACCAGGCAAAAAGAGAAAAATCCCCTTTTGAGATTTGCACTAATGTGCAAAATGATGTCTGTAAACAAAATAGGGCAAACAAATATATGATAGGAGCTATATTGCTTCCTGGAGTCTTGGCATGGGGTCTGAGCTAGCTTAAGATCCCACACATGAAAGTCAGGCCAGCTTTTCCTTAATAAGTATGGAAACTGGGGTAGCTAGATGGCGCAGTGGATAGAGCACTGGCCCTGGAGTCAGGAGTACCTGAGTTCAAATCCGGCCTCAGACACTTAACATTTACTAGCTGTGTGACCCTGGGCAAGTCACTTAACCCCAATTGCCTCACTAAAAAAAAACCCCAAAACAAAACAAAACAAAACAAAAATAAGTATGGAAACTGTTCTTGAGATTTGATTGGACCAGGGGATGATGCTTGAACTTCCTGGTCACCTAAAAGTATAAAAGAATCCTCCTGCTAGGCAGCCAGGGTCCTTCAGATAAGAGTCCCATATCCTTTCAAGCTGACTAGACTCAGAAATCACAAGAGCCTGTTCTACCTCAGTTAAGTAGCATGACTATGTTGTGTCCTTTCTGTGTTATAGCTAAGTGAACCTCTTGTTGTCAAACATTAATCTATCTTTGTTGTATTTCATTTCAGTTCCAAACCAGGAGCTTAATAACAGCAGCAGCAGCAGCAACAGCAGCAACAACATTTTGTAGAGAGTTTATTATGTGCTGTTCTAAGTGCTTTATAATTATTATTTTGATTCTCAGATCAACACTAGGAGGTAGACACTATTGTGCTATTCTTACCCCCATTTGACAGATGAGGAAACTGAAGCAAATAGCAGGTAAGTGACTTGTCCAGGATCACACAGCTCGTAAGTAAGTGTCTGAGGCTAAATTTGAATATAGATCTTCCTGACATCAGTCCCAGCACTCCATCTACTGATCCACCTACCTATCCAACAATGGCCTAAAGCAGATTGCCCACTATGAAGGGAATCTATAAGACATGTTCAAAGAATAGTGAACAAACCAATTTGGATGAAGTAACAAGTTGTGTTTGAAAAAAGTTGAGAGTAAGTTTGAAAAGACAGTTTGAGGGCAGATTGTGGACAAGATTGAAAGTCAGGCTTAGAAATTTCGACATTATTCTATGTGCATATGTAGTGGGGTAGGCACATTTACATGTATAGATAGGCCTTGGTATAGATAGATAAAGGACATTTTCCTCTCTGCTGACACAACTGTCTCTTTTGTGGGCCATGGAATAGAAAATATAAGTGGGCAGATACCCGCTGTTTCTCTGGTATCTGTCTGGATCCTCATCTCTTAGAGCCTTGCCTCAGATTTCTTGACTGATTCCATCTAGGGCTTAAAGTGAAAGATCATTTTCAAACAAAACTTTGTAAATTTAACAAAAGTTGCTCATATCTCCTCTCACCCCATTTTCTGTTAATATTCTCATCTCCTTCCAAATTTTGCATGTCACAAAAGTAAGATACATTCATGTTATACAGCATAGTATATTTGTTGTGTGGAATTATACTTTCAATGATGCAATATTAAAACTCTCAAGGAATTGTCATTCGTGGCATTCTAACCCCCAACTCTGTTCTTCATCATTTTTCCCTTTGCCAAGGGAAGAGACACTCTGAGAGGCCCTTTGAAGAGGATAGCTATTAGGCATTCTCTCTACTGACAGATGTTAAATGGGAAATACACCCTCACCATGTGATGAGTACTTCATAAGGTCATAGATTTAGAGTTAGAATGGATGGATGAAAAAGGTCATTAATTCCATTCCCTCATTTTCTAGCCTGGCTCAGGAAGATGGCTAACTGGCTCCTTTGGTATTATTATGGGAGCTGGTGATGCAGTGTATAGAGCATCAGGCCTGGAGTTAGAAAGACTGACCCATATTCCAAAGTTCAAATCTGGCATCATATACTTACTATCTGTGTGCTCCTGGGCAAGTCACTTAATCCTGTTTGCCTCAGTTTCTTCATCTGAAAAATGAACTGGAGAAGGAAATGTCAAACCATTCCAGTATCTTTTCTAAGAAAACTATAAGTGGGGTCATGGAGTGTTAGAGAAAATGAAAAGGATTAAACAAGAAAAAGGAGTCATTCCTTCCTTCTTTTTCTTCAGAACACAGATAGGACCTTGAATTACTCCCATAGCCTGAGGCCCCACAAATGCATGCTGCAAACTCACCATACATATTGTCTCTCAGGTGAAGTTTTCCACTCATCCTGGTGGCTGATGGCTCATCAGGTAGATTGCAAATTACTAGTCTTAAACTCTATATGCTGGAGAAAAGAGGAAGTTCCCTTTTTCCTTTGTCACAGATGAAGTAACTTCGATTACAATACTTTTGCCCAGCAGGCTTGCTAAGCATATCATTTCTCTCTGGTAGACCTCACTGCTGTGGTAGGTGGAGTAAGGGAGTATAGTTGGAATGATACTTGGATCTGGAGCCAGAGGACAGTTCAAATTCTGGCTTATGACCTGTTTGAAACCTTTGCCAAATTCTTTCTCCTCTTTTGAACTCACTTCTTTTATAAGTAAAATGATGAGGACTGGATTAAGTGATTTCTTTTTCAGCTCTAGAGTCTGTGATCCTAGTAACAGATGAAATGCCAGGACCAAAACACAAGACCTGAGGAACAAACACAAAGCTAGAAAGAATACATGAGTTATCATTTTAGTGTGTTTTTACATCTGGAGAAAATTTTTTATTGTAGTGGTTCGTTAACTGGGTCTCTCTCCCCTTAGGAATTCCAAAAAGAAGAAGGCCAAGGCATGGATCCTGGAAGGAGAAAATAGAAGGGAGAGAACCAGTAAGTGTCAGCTTTAAAACAAAACAAAAATCCTAAAAGATTTGTCATTCTTTTCTAACCAGTCCTTGCAGTCTTTAGAAAGGTTGGGAATAGGGAAGTAGGAGGAATCTCAGACACTGTCAGCTTTTAGACTCTATCATTAAATTTACTCAGCTTTAGGAATGTTCCTAATCTATTGACCTTGTTACATGGGCATCGTTAGGAAGAATCTTCCAGAAAAGGTCAGCTGTTTGTTTTTTTTCTCCTCCTTCTAGTTCATATTGATCTAGGGTTTCCGCTAACTTTCTTGGAACGTCTGTTAAGAATTTAAAAATGCCTCAGGATAATTTTCAAAGACTTCTTTTACTGATGCCTGTGATCATTATGAGAAACAAATAAGATCTATTAAAATATCAGTGACAAAGTATAAAATTTGGTTCATCCAGCCACAGAAGATTTGCAGTTGCCACAGCATGGAATAAGTCCCCATGAGATAACTCCCTTAACCAAATCAGATCACAGCCTTTAGGACTTCATTACATAATCCCAGGTTGCTGCACAAGGAAAAGGAAGGGTCAATGCCTTGTCTAGGTTTACAAATGTAGGAAGTATCAGATGTGGGATCTGATCACCAAATTACCCCATCTACCATGCCAAAATATCTTTTAAATTTTATTCAAAATTGATTTAAAAGATAATTTTAATTGATAATACAAATTATTCCTATTACAATTAACATACTGAAAGTAAATAAGGTAATCCAGTTCTAGGATTTCTCTATCTCTAACATTTATTTTGTTATTCAAAACTACTTCATCCCCAACTAGTAGCATAGATTTAGTTTCCTTCCTTGTTATGCTCAGCCATGACTTATCTTTATGTTCTCCCTATGTTCTTTACTTAACATTGTACCTCAGTTTCTAGAACCGTCACTATCCAATTTCTTATTAAGGAGAAATCTAATTGACTTTAAAGAGACCCTGCCTGCTTTTTTTATAGCCATCAAATAAAACAGCAGACTGACAAAATGAAATATGTAATAAAATAAATTGCAAACCTACATGGGAATCTATTTGAATTAGAAAAAGTACTGAACAAATGAGCAAATGTATTACATGTTTTAATATTTTGTCAGCTCTGTTCCATTGCATACCAGTGATAACTTTTTACAATTACTAAGCTTCTAGAATTAAAAAAAAAGTTATACATTGCTGAGACAATGATATTAAATTGTCTAAATCTCACTATTTTAATTATAATTATATTGGACATACTTTTTTCCCCTTGGAATTTACCTATCTTAACACACCAGTAGTTGAGCATGAAGAGAGAAAAAAGGCTCTTTCCTTGGCCTTTATATATGAGCCAGTGTGGTGCTTGTTCCTAATAGGTAGAACTTATATAGATTAGTTTATACTCTAGTTATATGGAAGAGGATGAGTACTGAGCCCTGTCATTAGCACTATCTATCTGTATGACCTCAAACAAGTAGATTCTCATATCTCTATGCCTCAAATTAGGGCATTGAACTTAAACTCTAAGTGAGAGGGGGAGGAAATAGGAGGCATAAGCATTTATATAGTGCCTACTATGTGCCAGGCACCATGCTCAGTGCTTTACAAATATCATCTCATTTGATCCTCACAACAACCTTTTGAGGTAGGCACTATTATTACCCCAATTTTACAATTGAGGGAACGGAGGCATATAGATAGTAATTAAGTGACTTGCCCAGGATCACTTGCCCAGGATCACATAGATGATAAGTATCCGAGACCAAATTTGAACTCAGGTCTTTCTGACACCAGGCCTAGGCTCTATTCATTGTGCCCTCAGCTGTAATACCTAGGGCCTTTTGACCTAGGTATTACAGGTTCTATAACTCTGGGAAGTAAGTTACATTTAGGAGGTCACATATAAAGTAAAGTTTTACTTTCTTTATAGGGTAAATTTGTAATTAAGGCATTTCCTAGGTTAATAATATACGTCCTCCCTCAATCCTTCACACCACCCTCCTCCCCTTTCCCTCCCTTTGTCCCTACTGGAGAAGATTTGGAGATTTTTTTAATTTACTTTTTTTTTTGTCAGAACTTGTATTTCATTCATATATACAACTCCTCATGTGCAAATTCTCTTCACTGATGCTAATTTAGCAAACCAGCTGCAATGTATTGTCTTATAAAGTTGCCTGGGGACACTGAAGTAGCCCCTTCCCGGAGGAAAGGGTGTTAGTTTGAAGGTCAGAAAACCTGGGTTCAAATCAAGGATCACTTATTATCTACATGACCTTGAACAAGTGAAGTATAATGGATAACGTGCTAGACTTGGAATTAGGAAGTCCTGAATTCAAGTCTTTATTCAGACACTTATAAGTTGAGCGATCCTGGCCAACCTCTTTGAGTTCCAGTTCCCTTATCTGTAAAATTATGGGAGTTAAGTCAATGACACCTGTGGTCCATTTAAGTTCTAAATTTATGATCCTATTATAGGCCTTCCTCACCCCAAACCTTGCCTTCCATTCACTATGCTCACTTACTCACTCACTCATGAGTATATAAGAAAAAATATTCCATATTCTTTGCCCCACTGCCCATGTACTTGTTGATCTTTAAAGCAGAAGATGCTTTATTTACCTATTCACCTAGGGAACTCTATCTATGTGGCTTATCTGCTTGTACTGTTGTTTTGAGTGCTTAAGAGTCCTCAGGTTGTGATTTGCAAAGTTTCTTTGCTCTGCGATTCTTGGAAAGAAGTCTAAACATGAATGGTTAAATTTTTTTTTTAACAAAAAGAAAGGTAAACTCTGTCATGTAGCAATTTGCACATTAAATTCATTCCGATTTTGTAGTTTTATTAGGGACATATATTCCCTTTGGCCAAAGGTAAAAGGCTTACCGCAAAACTCTGATGATTTATCTATTCACCCAGAGGGGTCAATTTGCTGCCTCAAACAGGCTGCTTCCTGTACTTTCTATTTTCCTTCTGATTGGATGGCAAAAGGAAAGCATTTAGGATGACTAGGAAGAAAGCAGTGAGGTAACTGTTAGAGCAGGGAATGAAATGTTTATAGTGATTTTTTTACTTGAGGCATTCAGTTGTCTAAACCCTAGCAATAATGAAAAATCATCAAAAACAAAAACAAAAACGCCCAAATCCTTTTGCTTAAGTGTCACAGCCTAAGTGTACAACAAATTTCTTCCTACACTATGACATTGTATAGTTTAACTAAAGCATAGGAAAGAAAGCTGGGTTGGCCTTCTTTCTCAGTTACTTTGCAATCTTATTTTTGGAAACATATCCTATAATAAAGTCTTTAGACTGACCTGCAAGGGTGGGGCAACTATACCTATGTTCCATATTTGAGAAAAGTGATGTAGAAGAGTGGGGTAAAGGCTCAATTTGTCATCTGGGAGACCTGGCTTCATGTCCAGACTATGACCTATAACAGCTATGTGACTACAGTCAAATCACTTGATATCTTACTGCCACAGACTACTGTTTAAAACTTTTACCTTGTAATGAAGCTGATTATCTGTATTATTGGAGGGAGTTTCCATATCAGGAATTCCCTCTACTATGAAAGAAATAGGTAGAGTAAAATAAACAAACAAACAAACAAATAAATAAATAAATGGATAAAAATAAATAAATAAATAAATAAATAAATAAACAAACAAACAAACAAACAAATAAACAAACAAACAAACAAACAAACAAACAAATAAATAAATAAATAAATAAATAATTAAATGAATAAATGAATAAATGAATAAATGAATGAATGAATGAATGAATGAATAAATAAATAAACAAATAAACAAATAAATAAATAGATAAATAGATAAATAGATAAATAAATAAATAAATATATATGTGTGTGTGTGTGCGTGTGTGTATGTGCATGTATATGTGTATGTGTGGGTATGTATATCAGACTAGATGCTTCATTAAGGAAACAATGTTTCTTAACGAAGTGTGGGGGAAATAAGAGAAAAAAATGTGATTTGGGAGATACTCAAAGGCTCACCTGGAGATTAATTTAAACTGATTGAATTAAGTGAGAGTGATTGACTGCTAATTAGCCTACTTCAAATTAATTAGATTGTAACCACACCTGGCTGGCCCTTAAAGAGGTATTGTTCTCAGAAGCTAAAAGCTTTGAACTTAATTCGAGACCACCTTCAAGTCCAGTGAACCAATGGATTTGTATGACGCCTACCAATCAGCTTGAAGCAGTATGTAAGGACTGCCTCTTCTCCAGACCTATAAAAAGCTTCCACACTCAGTTTAAGGCAGTTTGTGGTTGAAGAAGGTTCGTGATGGAGGACTTGAGGAAGAATCAGACCAGGCTGGAACTTTAGGCTAGATAGGCCTTTTCTTAACTCCACGTGTTCTTTTTTCCTAATACCTATTATACTTTAATAAATGCTTAATGGCCAAAGACTGGTGCTAAAGCTTCTAATTTAAGGCAACCACACATTAGACTTTTTAGACATCATATTTAGATTTTAAACATCACAGTATATGTGTAAAGATAATATAAGCATATACATATATCATATATGCATGTGTGTATACATACATGTGTCTATATGTCTATGTGTATGTATGTATGTATTCAGCCAAATAGAATACTTTAAGTTTGGCTTTGCTTTGTTTACAATCTCAGAAAAATAGTCTCATTACAACTGAATCACATTCATCCTGGCACTTTCCCACATCAAGAAGATCACAGTTACTTTCTATGTGCTAGGCATTATTCTAGGCCAAAGCTTCTTAAACTGTGGGTTGTAACCCTGTATGGGGTTATATAACCGAATGTGGGGGTTGTGAAAAATGTGGCAACCTTAAAAGATTATGTATAATATCTATTTTATATACCGCTATACCCAGGGTAGCATAAAAGTTTCTCATGCAAAAAGGGGTCATGAGTGGAAAAAGTTGAAGAGGCCTTGTTCTAGGCAACAGAGATACAAAGAAAAAAGCAAAATAGTCTTTGTCCTCAAGGAGCTTATGTTCTATTGAGGGAGACAGAAAATGCACAGGAATATATATTTAAATATGACTACAAAGAAGAGAAATGAGGAGGCACCCCAAATCTTTGCTGAAATAGGTATATTTTTTCAAACTTTTATGGATTAATTAGTCTTTCTAATTTTTGATATTTGTCTACTTTTTTTTCTTAGAAAATATTACTTCTAGGGGCAGCTAGGTGACACAGTGGATAGAGCACCAGCCCTGGATTCAGGAGGACCTGAGTTCAAATCCGGTCTTAGACACTTAACACTTACTAGCTGTGTGATCCTGGGCAAGTCACTTAACCCCAATTGCCTCACCAAAAATATATATAATATGGGATGGCTCTCTGTAAGGGAAAGGAGGAGTTATACTGGGAGAAATTCTGGTCATGTAAATAAAACAAAAGAAAAACAAAATGTACTTTAATTAGTCAATGAAAAATATGTACAAAATAAATACAAGGCTACTTTTTTTTTCAGATAAATACTGACAGCTGGCAGTTTAAGTTCCACAAGACCAGAAACTAAATTTCGTAGTCTTACTCAGGACAATAGAACTTCTTCTGCCTATTGCTTTTGTTCTTGCTAATGGACTTTCTTTAATAGAAGACTGCACAAGGAAATCCTTCTCTAGGCTCTAGGTTTCCTGCCTGCCATCTATCTGGAAAAGCCAGAAGCATGATCTTATTTCTCCAACATCTTCTCTTTTCTTGACTTTATGGTTGCCACATTTTTCACAACCCCCACATTCGGTTATATAACCCCATACAGGGTTGCAACCCACAGTTTAAGAAGCTTTGGCCTAGAATAATGCCTAGCACATAGAAAGTACCTGTGATCTTCTTGATGTGGGAAAGTGCCAGGATGAATGTGATTCATTGACTTTCCACATTGCCAACTCAACTTAACTTTCACAGTAACTTGACAATTTAAGCTACTAATTCACCACTCTATCAGAGCAATAGAGGCATGGATTTGGACTCAAATCTTGTAGGAGTTTTGGTGGTGAGGCTGAGGGTTTGAATCTCTACCAGGCCACTTACTGCCTCTTGGCCTCAGTTTCTTTATATGTAAAATAAGGGATTGATCTAGAAGCTCTCTAAGGTGCTTTCCAATTCTAAATCTATTAACCATGCAGACTATTAATAGCCCCTTTCTCTTCTTCTTCTTTTGGTCTGGGAAAATAAAAATTTCAGAATGAATGAATGAATAAATGAGTGCAAAAGTGTCTCCTTTTCCCAATTAATTTTTGTTTGGGAAGACAAAGGTTTTGCAATGAATGAATAAACTAAAAAGCAATTATTAAACACTTACTTCAGAGTAACTGAAGACATAGGACTGAGTTGCCTTCAGAAGCTCCCAGTCTTTATACTAGTTTGGGGCAAAAGAACAGATAGACATAGGAAGCCTCTGAGTAGCTTTTCCTAATACCCTTGGTTATTAACATTTTCTTCCTCCTCAAGTTATCTAGTGACAGGTTGTATGGTTTACTTCAGTTGAATCAAATCTCTTTGAGGGCAGGTATGGTTGCTACTCTGAACTCCCAGGAATTGCCATGGCACTTTGTATATACTTAATGAATATTAACCACTAGGTGGCATTGTCAGCCACTCTGCTGATCCTTTTTAATAGGCATTCTCAGAGCCATTTAACTGCTATGTACCTTTGTTTTCTCATCTGTAAAATGAGGGGTTTGGATTATATATGTCCTTGGGACCTCCATTTTAGGAAGGGGTGCAGAAGGTCTTCATTCTCTAGTTTCTGACTTCTAGATTTCAAATCCATTCCCCCTAGGTAGGCCTTCATCACTATCACTTAACCCTGCTTCCTTTTCCATCACTTTTTGTGTGTGTTGTCTTTCCATATTTGAATGTAGAATTCTTGAAAGAAAGGATTGTCTTTCTTTTTGCTTGTATTTTTATCTTCAGTGTTTACCAGAGTTCCTGGCACATAGTAATGTTTTAATAAATGATTCTTTCTTTCTTTTTCTTTGAATCTTTTTTGTCTTTCTTCCTTTCTCTTTTTTCTTTCTTAATACTTTCTCCTTCCTTTCTTTCTTAATTCCTTCCTTTATTTTTCTTTTCCTTCCTTCCATCTTTCTTTCCTTCTTTCCATGTATCCTCTAGGTTCTTTTTTCAGCTCTAAAACTATTCATCTATGAGCAATACTATTTTCTGGAACTGTTTGGATATAAATATTTCATAACTAATCTTTATGCAAACAGGTGCCCAAGAGGTGATGGCCCAACTTCCTCACAGTTACTCAAGTAGGAAGTGGAAAATTCAGGATTCAAACACAAGTCTTCTGAATCCATTTTCATCACTAGACCATGAAATGAGATAATTTACGATTTTCCAGGGTAGGAAGAACAGTCAACATAGAGTCACAAGAGACCTTCATTCAAATCTTATCTCCACTTTTATTAGCTATGTAACTGAGAGTGGATCTCTAACCTCTCTGAGAAGCAATTTCCTCCTCTGTAAAAGAGTAATCAAAGCACCCCAAATGCCTTCAACTCCAACCTCCTCATTTTACAGATGAGAAAACTATAGCCCAGTGTGCTTATGGCTTTGTCCAGTGTTAAGTGAATAACAAAGTCAGGGATTGAACCGAGGTCCTCCGACATCATAACAATAACCATTTCCACACAGAAGTAATATAGGACAATTCAACAAGTATTTGTTAAGGGATAGTTCCTGTCCTCAAGGAGCCTACATTGTACTGCAAATAATGTACATAAAACACTTTGCAAACCTTAAAGAGCTGTATAAATGTCAGCTATTGATATCATAATTATTGAACATTGTAGAATATTAGCATGATCTGCACACTGAGAACTAGTGAAATGGCCAGTTGAGGTCTTCTAAAAATACACAAACATTTGTGTGCAGTTTGTAAGTTAAATCCAGTAATGCTTACAGAGAATTATTGTACATAGAAACACTATTAGTAGCTAGGGAACTTTAGCTTTTTGCATGACTGGAGTTTACATTGCATCAACTATGAAATGAGCAGTCTCATTTATGAATGACTCTTAAACAGAAATACATACTTTGATGAAAGTGAGAAACCCAAATAGGTGGAAAGGTTTCTTTATTTGACCTTAACAAATGCATATTATATGAGATTCCTAATTCTAGCTAAATCCACTGTCAGTTTGAAACTCCATCTCATGTTCATTGAAAACCACTCTAAATTACTTCCCCAGATCAAACACTCCCTGAGATCCAGATAAAAATAAGATTAAGCAAGCCCCAGTGAAAAGCCTAATTAGTGTTTTTCACCTTCACTGTGGAACAGGAGCAGAGATATGATCAAAAACATGTAATGGTCAGACTTGGGCAAGTTTGTGGGCATTATCTTTCATCTAATAAATCACTATTCCATGTTACTTTCTAAGGTCTACTGGTCTGGATTGGAAGAAGTTTGCAAATCATAGGCTTGAAAGAAGATTGCCAAGTAATAAATTTAAAACCTGATGCCTGACAAAGAATTTTTATGATCCTAAGTGCATGTCTATACATAAAAGAGTTTTTGAAATGAAAGGAAGTAATTCTAGAAATTTACATTAAAGGGCAAAAAAGGAAAACTTGATTTGTCTCTTAAATTTTCTTTATTAATTCTCATCAGCCTGCAGAGGTGACCCTCGGTACCCCAAGGCCACGCCAGGGAAGAGTGCATGCTGACAATTCCTACTAAGCTGAAAAGTCTTTGCATACAGGTATAGTAATGGCTGATAAGCCTATCATCTAAAAGCCATCCTAGATCAAGTCAAAGAGGTTTATCACTAGTGTGTCCACAAGGTGATAGACTTTTCAGTCACAATGAGATTTATAAACCATCTCCTAGAGTGTGTGATCTGTGTGAGTGGAGAGACTACCCACTCTGGCAAAACAAAATCACAAATATTTGTGGAATTGAGTATCATTTTAGTCACTAATATTAATGACATAGTATTAATAATAATATATTTGTTAAAACAGTGCATTACTAAGGACGGTGGGTGGTACAGTGCTTAGATTGTTGATCTCAGAGGCAAGAAGACCTGAGTTTGAATCTGGTTTGGCTCTTACTATTTGGGTGATCCTGGGCAACCCATTTAACCTCTGTCTGATTTTCCACATATGTAAAATGAAGATAAAATAAGCAACTATTTTATAGGATTGTTGTGGGGATCAAATGAGATAAAATATGAAAAAAACATTGCAAATTTTAAATCATTGCTATAAAACCTTATGCTTATGTACTTCTTTATGCTTTCCAAAGTGCTTTCCTGCATACTCTCTCAATCTTTTTTGAGACTATTCAAAGCAAAATTCAGATCTGTTGTAGAAAAGAAGCAGTATTTTACCTTGTTTGCCGCATGGTTTGATGGATAAAGGAATAGCTTTAGAAGCAGAAAGAGCTGGGGTCAAGCCCTTCTTCTAACACATGCTACCTGTCTGACTCTGAGCAAGTCATTTGAACCCCCTCAGGGCTCTAAGCAATTCTCTGAGATGGTAAGTTACAAAGCATCTACTAATGTGGGAGAATTCTCTACCTGAATGAAATTACAGTTCTGAGAATTACCCCACCACATCGCAACAACAAAATCATCTTAAATTTTTCAAACATAATTTAAAAATGGAACCTCTTTTGAAGTTATCTGACCTGGTAGGCTGTTTAACAAACTCAACTGTGGTTTGCTTTGCATTAATTCTAGAAGTCATCAAGTGCAGTTTGGAGTTATAATCAATGATCTTCCTCCATAAGATTATTTGGAAGATTTGGTGCTGATAGTTATTGCTTTGCTATTGTGTGTTGGCCTTCCCATGGTTTGCACTCAGCAGGACCTATGAGCTATTTCTAGTGATGATGGCTTATATTGCAATACCCTAGTCTTGACCCTTTCATCAAAGATTTATAAATATTGCCTTGTGAGCAGGCTGCAGATTTGCATTTCAGGAAACCAGAGAGAGGGCATTTTGGAGAGCAGGTCCTTGCCTCTGGAAATCTTTCACCTGACCTCTTTAGCAAAACCCATTGACCTTCAGGGCCTGGTGCAATACTAATCCTTTTGCTCTGACATTTCCTAGCAGGAGGTCAACAACATTTCTTCTATGCTGAGAATTTTAACTGTGGAGATTAGCTAAAATGCTGAGTTTGTGTTTTGTATGTGTATTCAAGGACCATAGAGATTTGGGTACCTTTAACAAAATCTTAAAAAATTAAATTCTTCAAATATTTAAAGATTTATAAAACAAAAGAAGTCTTCCCAACTATTAGAAGTGAATAAAAGCAGAATTGTTTGCCTCATTAGGTAATAACTTCCCTGTCCTTATAAATATTTGAGAAGAGACTTTATCATTCATGATATACCCCATCAAGTTGGGTGGGTCACTTGTGAAGGATTTACATGGACATGGACAAGAATTTTGAAGAGGTGATGAAATAAAATGAACAGATAGGGATAGATTGTAATTTTCAGCACTGGAGGGAGTCCCCAAATGGATTATTTCCATGGGAGTACTGAAGTTTTGGAATGTCCCAAGTAACTACTCTGCAGAACCTTTGAGTTCTTTATAATGAGGGTGACTTGGAACCCTGACCCTTATCTGATCACGTTGCTTCTCTATTAAAAACTTTTCAGTAGATCCCTATTAGTCATTGGATAATATTGATCCTCTTTAACCTGACAATCAAGATCTTCAACCTTGTGCCACTTTACCTTTTCAGAATTATCCCACATTTTTATGTACCATGTGCAATACGGTCTAGTCAAACTGATGACTTTTCATTTCTTTATATGTATTGTGATCAGCTCAAATGACTTCTTTTTCATGAAATCTTTCCTGATTCTCCCAGGCAGTAATTATCTTCTATTTAGACCTAAGCACTTGATTACTACCACCCTTATGTGATTATCATGTGCCATTTTATCATTTAATCCTAACAACATTTATCATGTGCATTTGGGTTAGAATTAGGGTTAGGGTTAGCATTAGGATTAGGGTTAAGTTAGATACTCATGCCCTTTTCCAGATGTATGCTTGGTATTGCTATTTTTGCATATCAATAAATCAAGAACCATTTATTAAGTCCCTACTCTTTGGCAGGTAGTATGGCATAATGGATAGAGAACCAGTCTTGGGACCAGGGACCTGGGTTCAAATCCTTCCTCTAACACATATTGGCTCTGTGAGTCTGAGCAAATAATTTCAACTTTCAATGTCCCAGACAACTCTTAGACTATAACTTGGACAGAAGCTGTTGATTTGTATTGGGAGAGGGTTTTCCTCACTTAGTAGTTCCTTATAGCATAGGTCTATTCTCTATCATTTTGTTCCATAAAACAAAAGAGAAATAATATTTATCTTCAATGACCATATCTATTTCATCTTTGTATCTCCCTCAATCCATAACACTTTGGTGTATATACACCAGGTACAGAAATGTCTGTTGAAATTAAGGCTGAGTAATTGTTAAGGATTTCATTCAGAGAATTCATTTACAATGAACTAGAAAGTTTCTAAGGTTCTTTCCAGCTCTTTGATAGTATACTAATATTTTTCTATATGTTACAAAATGCAGGGTAAAATCCCCCAGAGATTAACATTACACAAATGCATATTTTAAGTATATGAAGAGAAAATTCAAAGATAGAGTTGTCCAATGTTGTAATAGGTTGCCTTTGTGAGGTACTGAACTCTCTATCATTGACAGTATTCAAGCAATGACTGAATAACCATCATTCCACTGAATGGAACTTAGATTAGATAACATCTTAAATCTCTTCAACAAATTAATTCATCAAGTATTTTTAGTACCTTTTATTTGGAAGACATGGGTATACAAAGAGGTAAAAGTATGATGTTCTGTGCTCTCTGTGAGTTTACAACTGAGCAAATCAGTTCCTTCCAGTTACATACTTGGTGTTTAACAGAGTATTCCACATAGATCAGATCCCAAATAGATGCTATTTGTTGAGAATGATTACGGTCAGAAGACAAAAGGATAGGCAAAGAAGGAGGTTGGAAGGTAATTGAATAGATAAGCAAGTGCAAGTTGTCTTAGACTTTGCACTAACTTTCACTTGTGTATCAAATCTTAATGGCTATCATGAAAAACACTCAGATGTTGGTAGAAATAAGCAGGAAGAGAGACTTAAGAAATTGGGTTTAGAAAAATGTTCTTGGAAAGAACAGTGAGTAATAAGCAATACAATTCAATAGAATAAGGGAAATAATTTGTATCATTTTGAATGAAAATATGCAGATATACAAATGAGATGAGTCTAGAGCTGGGTTTTGAAATTGTCACATACAAAAGAATCATCTCAATGTCTCCCTCGAACATAGTAGGAAGAGTCAAATTTCCCAAATTGATTTTCCAAATTATTCCTTGGGGGATACATTATCATTCTCTAACTCAACAAGAGGTAATATTGCAATAAAAATCTTTCCCTCTGTACCAACTTTCTATCCTACTTTTACTCTGTACTGATGAATTAAGTTCAATTAAACAAGCACAAATTACATTCCCATTAGGTACAAGATAGTATTCTAGGTGCCAGGGATACAAAATCAACAAAGGAATAATCCCTGCCCTCTGTAAAGAGTTAATTGTTATTTGAGGTTTTTATGCCTTGGTGTGCATTGGCCTGGGGCTCCGCAAACCGCATGGTGTTCCACCCACTGGTTGTAGCCTTTGCCATGGCACTGGCACCTCACGTCATCACCACTCGCTGACGCCTACATGGGCCTGGCAAAATTATAATGATTGAAAGCCTAGTGGGGGCAGTCATTTGACTGTCAGAGTGGCCATCCAATTGGCTGGGGGCTGGGGGGCTTCTGGGATTGGGGGAGGAGAATTCGCCATTCTAGTCGGATGCTGGAAGGCAACAGGATCTCTGTTGTGTATTCTCAGCTGATTCCTGGGCGGTGGTATTTCTTGAGGTTGTATAATTTCCCTTTCCCCATTTTATTTCCTTTCCCTTGATCCTACTGATCCTGTTTGTGTTTTTTTTTTTTTTAAGTTCGTTCTTGTTAAAATAAATCCTATTCTGTTTCGAGGGAGGCTGCCGGTCTCCTTCCTTGCCCCAATATTTTGGCAAGCCACTTAGCTGAAACTCCCAATTAAAAATTGGTCTCCACACCTCAAAGAGGTTAGATTCTACTAGAGATCCATTCTACTCAGAATCTTGAGAGACAGTGACTTGCAGAGATGAAATTCATTTAATGTGAATGAATTATTTTAGGGCTCATGGTTCAATTTAAGGTTTTCTTTTGAGTCAGAAAGTTATTATCTAAAGAGGTCTGGAATCAAAAGGTTGGAATTTAAATTTTGCTCTGCCCCTTCCTACCTGTATGACTTTGGAACAGTCAGTGAACTTTATGGGCTTCATTTTTTTTCATCTGTTAAATGGTGGGGGTTTGATTATATGACGTGAAGATTCCTTCTAGATCTAATTTTATTTTCCTTTGCTCCCTGAGAACCCTATGATTAGGTTATTTCATGTCCCTAGTTCACGATTGACACTGTAAGGCTAATTAATGCCTAGCAGGAGACAAGACCATTTCAGGACATAATGTATTACCAGAGAATAAGAAAGGAAATTAAACCATGTGAACAATGCCAAGTCATGCAGGGCTTGTTGCAATTTCTGCACTCACATTAACATACATACGTATTCACATTCTCACACACACACACACACACACACACATACACACACAGAAACACACATCCCCTTTCCCAGATGTATGCTTGGTTCTTTCCCTGCTACCTATCAGCAGGGAATAAGGGGCTGCCCAGGGAAGACTAGCAGCTCTGGTATGTTGTTCAGGGCTGATCATCTACCTTTTGTGTTCACTTGTCACCCAAGTTTCACTTCAGGCTCCAAGAAGCTGTAGCATGTGTGGCAGCCCCTTCCTGGTAAAATTGCCTTGACAGATGGGTTAAAACAGGGTGAGGGTAACCAAAAGCCTCCAATCCATCAGTGAGTTAGAGGAATGTCTACCCTTATCATTTGAAGACTTCCCCTGATGGAATGGGCAGATGAGAAAAATAT
This sequence comes from Dromiciops gliroides, assembly GCF_019393635.1. Classification (NCBI taxonomy): domain Eukaryota; kingdom Metazoa; phylum Chordata; class Mammalia; order Microbiotheria; family Microbiotheriidae; genus Dromiciops; species Dromiciops gliroides. The sequence continues at coordinate 145,713,039 of NC_057866.1, forward strand.
GTTTCTATGACCATGAAGGCAGTTGAATCCGGCACTGTGGAACATTTAGAGTTTGGTCAGACATCAAAGATGCCAAGGTCATCCACTATATCCTGGGCTGTCTCCTTTCATCTGGATGTTTGTCTTGCCACTGGACTTCAATGATTCTGTAATAGAGTGAAGCTGATGACTTTGTGCCACTCTGCTTTACTTATATCCAATTCATGTATAATTTGAGACATCACCTAGTAATATCATTGATCTTCTTTGAAAACAAAGGATGAAAAACAACAATCTACAAGCAATGCAAATCTATCTCATCCTCAAAAATTCCTATGACCTACTACTATCCTACATAGTTCTCTCTTCCATTTCTGAATCAAACTCCTTGAAAAAGTGGCTCGTTCTTATCTCTGCTTTCCCTCTTCTCACTCTTTTCTTACTCCCTTTTAATCTAGTTTCAAACTTCTTTACTCAACTGAAATTACTCTCTCCAGGGACAGTTAGGTGGCTCAGTGGATGAAGCACTGGCCCTGGATTCAGGAGGATCTGAGTTCAAATCTGGCCTCAGACACTTGACACTAGCTGTGTGACCCTGGGCAAGTCACTGAACCTCATTGCCTCTCAACACAAAAAGAAATAACTCTCTCCAAATTTACTAATCTCTTTTTATCACTAAATCTTAACATTTCTCATCATTATTGATCTTAAACCTCTCTGCTGCATTTGACACTATTGCTCATCTTTTACTTCTGGATGTTCTTCCCTCTATGTTACACTGTCTCTTCTTTTGGTACACTGCTTTCTCCAAGTATTTTTTTTTTCCTTATGTGTCTGACTATTTCTCAGTATCCTTTGTCATGCTTGCTAGTTATGGATATGCCTTGAGGCTATGTTACTTTCCCTCTTCTGTTTTCTCTCCATATTCTTTCTTGGTGATCACCTAAGCTTCCATCATGTTATCATGATCTATATGGTGATGACTCACAGATATTTATATCCTGTCTCAGTTTCTTCCTTGAGCTCCAATCCCTTGTGACCCATGGGATATAGCTGAACATGTGTTTTCCTGTTCCTCAATTATGATACTCCCCTCTCTCATCTCAGTACCTCTGTCTGAAATACACTCACTTATTTCCATCTTATATAATCCAAACTGTGAACAGTAAATGTGTGTGGACACCCTACCTGTCCCCTTATAGGGAAAGCTAACTAGGACAACAGTTTTAACAGTTTCAGGGATTAAAGATTTATTAAAATATATTAAAGGTTAACAAGAGAGAACAAGTGTCTCGAAAGAATAGGAAAAGCCTAACTACCTCAACCACTTCCCTGGTCTCAGCTGCCAACCCCAGGAGGTTCCAACCACCAACTGACAAAATCAACTGACAAAACCAACTGCCTCACACACTGCTTCAAGCTGATTGGGTTGAGAGTGGGTGTCATGTTGATGTGAGTAATTTGGGACACTGAACCTTAGAAGGTCAACCCATGCTCTCACAGCATGGCGCTCCTCATGATCTCACCTCAGCAGGGGGTCCCTGATAATATTCTCACTATACTTCAAGATGCAACTTAGACAATATCTTCTTCAAAAAGGATCCTCCTCTCACACTCCCTAAAGCCCTCAACAGCTATGTGGCTCCCTGTGTAGAGTGCCGGCCTAGGGTCAGGAAAATCTGAGTTCAAATTGACCCTATCAGTTACTACCTGTGTGATCCTGGGCAAGTCACTCAACCACTGTTTCCTCATTGCTTTAACTGTAAAATGGGATAACACAGACCTACCTTTCAGGGTTGTTGTGAGCATCAATGAGATAATAGTTAGTACAGCACTCACACAGGGCTTGGCATGTAGTGGGTACTATAAAAAATGCTTATTCTTTTTCTCCTCATCTAGCTATCTATCAATTAATCTATATCTATCTATCTATCTATCTATCTATCTATCTATCTATCTATCTATCTATCTATCTATCTATCTATCTATCTATCTCCCTGTTTATATACCTCTCACATTTGATTGGCTAATTGATTACCAACTACCTTCGTGTATTTTGTAAAAGATTTATAGGCATTATTTATTCAACTGATCCAAAACAGAACTCCTCCATCCATTTATCATAAACTTGCCTCCTCCTCCTCCTTCCTTTTTCTTCTTCTTCTTCTCTTCTTCTCTTCTTCTTCTCTTCTTCTTCTTCTTCTTCTTCTTCTTCTTCTTCCTCCTCCTCCTTCTCCTCCTCCTCTTTTTGGTTCTGTTATAGCAAAAAATTTCAAGACAGACACAATTCAATTCCTCTACATATATGTTTATATGTTGCACACACAGCATACACACAGAGTCCCTGCCCTCAAAGAGGTTTCCATGTGAATTGCCCTTGGCCTTTTGTAGGCCCCCAATCAGCTTCACATGTTAGAATCCTCCCCAAACTTTCCTAAACAATATTTTCCTCTGGCAAATCTGCTATACATTGGCAATGCAAAATCACGAATACAATTCATGGAAAAGTGAATAAATATGAAACCAAATCAAAGCCATGGTTTTTTTGTCCAGTTGAATTAATAATGGAGTGGGATATTTTCTCAATAAAATTCAATGACATAATCACCATTAATTTCTCTTTCATTAGATTTTCTTTAATTTTGGCAGTTTCTCTAAAGGAAAATAAAGGTACTTGAAGTTATAGAGATTATATCACCTCCTATCCTAATTCTGTTACATTTTAACACAAAAGTGTTTTATCATATTTTTGTATTTATTGAAAATATCGATGAGTGTTCCTACTAACGTCTATACTTCTATCCTTTTTATTTGCTGAAGGGAAATTTTTGAATAACTGCATTAATTAAAAATTCTAAAATAATTTAATGAAATTTAAAATTCACATATGCATACATAACAAGAAAAAAAAAGAAAAAATAAGTCATCAAAGCATCCCAAGGCTGTCAAATACAACTTCAATAAACTATTATTCATTAAAATTCCATTTTACTTATGAATATATGTACAAAACATATTGTCTCCCGTGTACTTGAATTATTAAGCAGTACCTATATGTTATATACATGTGTGTATATATGTATGTATACATAACAGAATGCGTACATGCATACATACATGCTATAAAGGGGCTAAATTCTAGCTAGTCTGTCTAAAAAATCTAATGAGTGATCACCAGATAAATTAGAAGCTTTAGTAAGAATTTAGACTTTAAGCAATTATTAAGGAGAATAAGAATTTGGTAGAAGAGAGAGAGAGAGAGAGGCCTAGTTTCATCTATCAAAGGGAGAGCACATTTGGCTCCACTTTCCATGAGAGTCCCAGATGAAAGAGAGCAAGAGAGCCAGCCTCACCCCTTTCTTCCTACCACAAGCAAATGTCACTTCCTGATGCCAAAGGATAAGCCACATGTTTGCCCTCAGACGCCTTCTCCTCATGGTGGAGCATTCCTACAGTAGCTCTCCTACAGGTGGCGTCATTCCAAGTTGTTACAATGTATATATGTGTGTCAATGCTGGGTTAGACATATGATTGTGATTCTATAATGAAATTCCTCTTGGCATTACTTATACCATCTTATGTCTGCTCTACTTGGGATCTCACCTGAGTAGTAGAGTCCTGGGTCTTCACAAGCCTTTTTTTTTCTCCTTTTCTTCCCCCTCACCGTCTCTTCTTGCCTGCAAACTCTATACTGGGCTCTTATCTTGACCAGGCCCAAATAGACTTATATAGGTTTATGTTATAATATGAACATATATACAAATATTCACACAGTTGCAAATGTGGTATTTATTTTCATGTCAACCTGATTATTTTCCATAGGATTACACTGTTTGAAAATAAATTTTTAAAAAGAACACAAGAAGAATAGATGTTATTAAACAAAAAAAATCCACAAGAGAAAATATTTCTAACCTACAATTGGTGGTTCACAGCAATACTGCTTTGGTTAGTGTCATTTCAAGTGATTTGAGCAAATTTTACTATTCTCATATTAATTACTAAACAATTGGCTAAAATCACTCCTTTAAAAATCAGTGGCTTACCTGGAGTCACAAAGCTAGGTTAGTTCCAAATACAGGACTAAGACTAGAACTAAGGTGTCTCAAGTTTGGAAAAGCAGAAAATTTTCTATTAAGTCACATTGGCATATGGCTTTACTACCTAAAATATACAGTCATATATGTTGCAATTATATTATGCTAGTAATTTTTGAAAATATGGAAGTATTTAGACTAAAATAATAAATATAGCATAGACAGCCAATTGTGATACAACAACTGAGGTTGTTATTTTCTTGTTTGTTTTGGGGCTACCAATGTGGGGAAAATGATCACCTCTTGGTGCTGACCTGATGATAAAATTCTCTGACATTAGAAGTTGAATCTGTCACATGTTTCATACTTGAAGTCTTTGTAGCTTTGTCACATAATAAAAAGTATCCTGTATTTGGAATCAGAGAGCCTGGGTTTGAATCCTAGAACAGCTAATTACTAGCTGTGTGACCATGGGGGCACTATGAGTAAGTCTTTTAATGTTTCTGTTAATCAGAAATTTTTTTGCTAATTTCTCTCATCTATTTATTGTCTAGACTAAAGAAACTGATGAGTAAAATATTAGTAATGTAGATTAGACTGAAAAGTATGTCATGCATTTTTACAGAGAAGTTTATTAAATCTTTGCTATTATACTTCTGAGGGGTAGATGAAGGAGACATAAAGGAATAGATGTAGAATCTGGAATAAAGTAATAGATTCATGAAGGAGACAGAAGGGATAGATGTAGAATCTGGAATAAAGTAGGAGAAAAAAGGGATAATAAAACTAATATGATAGAAAAATGAGCTACAGAATGTTTAGATCTGAAAGGGACTTTAGAGACTATCTTATTTCACCTCATTTTTATAGTAAGAAACTGAAGATTCAGTTAAAGGACTTGATAATAAATCATTAACAAAACTTTCTGGGACACCCAATATGGGCCAGGAATGTGCTAGGCACTAAAAATGCAAAGAATATAGACTGAAACTTATAGAACATTAAGTTTGGGACTACAGTTTATGTTTTATGTGGCCCAAAGGGGAAAAAAGGGTATCCGATTTAAATGTCAGTGTTGTAAAAATAATCAAACTATTTAGAGAAAATTTTATTAATGCTTTTTATTTCATACCACAGCCGTTTCCTTATGTCATCACCCTTCTCAAGTATGAACTTTCCCCTGTAATAAAAAGCAGTTTAATATAAGTCAAATGGAATAGTTATCCTTTTTGATGGGGCTACAATATTCTGTCCCTGTGCTATAGTAGATAGAGCCCTGGGTCCTGGAGTCAGCAAAATTTGGGGTTCAGAGACATTAGTAGCTGTGTGACCCTGGCCTAGTTGAGTAATCTCTCTCAATCTCAGTTATCTAATGTAAATGGTAATAACTTAGGTAGCTATTTACAGGGTTACTGGGGAGGATTACAGTCATCGATGTGTGAAGTATTGTAAACCTTAAATAATTTTATCAGTCAATAGTATTTATTAAATGCTTCCTATGTGCCGGGCATTGTACTAACTGTGGGAATACAAAGACAAACAAAGGAAACAGCCTCCTACTCACAAAAGTCTTGCATTTCTATAATATAAATGTGGAGTGATGATGACCAGAAGGTGGGAAGTGTGTTTCTTCATCTGTTTTCTGCAATTATGATGTTTATTATAACTGCTGAAAAATAAACACCCCTAATTATTATTTCATTTCCATTATTTTAGTCATAGTATTTCTTCTGCTTTTTTCATCTCTATCAGTTCATATCAAATCTTCCTACATAACATTAAGTGGTTAAAATATGAACACACATGTATACACATATATGCCATTTCATAAAAGGGAACAAATTATACTTCATTAGATATGGTAAGCAGATTATACCATTCTTTTTTTTTTTGGTGGAGAAATCATAGGATGAGTTATTTTTTGTTAAACCTTAGTAAAAACAACCCAATGCATTATTTTCAAATTTCTAGTATTATAAGCTTTCTAAACTTTAATGAAAGACATGACAATGAATCTTATTTGCAAACACAATGGCAGCATCCCACAAGAAGGGGGAAAAAGTACAAACCCCAAGTTTAGTAGTTGTGGACCTGTTGGTGGCCTTCTGTCAAATAGATGAACTCTGATATATCACAAGGTAGAAACCTAGTCTACTTTGTGATGCCACAGATAATTGCAGGTTATGAACATAATTCCAGGAGGGGCAGAATCTGGGCTAAGTTATTTTCTTTTTGAGAGTTTGGCTTTCCCATAAAGTCTATTGTATAAAAGAGGAAGGGGAGCTCTTTTTATAAATGATGCTTTAATTCATGCTAATTTCCATTGCAGATTTTAAAAGTAATATTTTTCATGACCCAGGACAAGGAAAACCTCAGTTCAGTGATGTATTTTTGTATAATAGTTTATCTGGCAAATATTTTTAATGTTCTTAAAGGATAATTTACCTGTCAATGCTGCTCTACCCTGGCATACAAATTAGGGTCTGCACAGAAAATATTTAAGTGCAGAAACAGCAGGGGCATTAAAGAAGTCAGCTGACTCTAGAAATGGTTCCATTGTATATTCTCAAAAAATGAAAGAATGTGTTCTTGGTCCAAAGATGCTAGAGCCTTTTTTTCCCTCCCATTTTATTGGAACATTTACTAAAACACATGCTTATACCCCATAGAAATAGATGCCAGCTGCATGGTACACAATGAACTAGAAAACTAATAGAATACCTTCTAAAACAATAGCCTGTGACTATGGAAAAAGGAGTATCTTTGTGAGGGCTAAATGATTCATCTCATTCTCAGTTGTGCCAGGGGCCCTTGCTTCTTGGTGTACAGAGCTCCCTTTCAGTTTATTTCATTGTATTGTCAGTAGGTCTAGGAATAGACTGATCTTTGTTTCAATTTGTTATTATATGCTTATTCCAGCTTGATCTCAGGCCTAGCTCAATCATGGTATAGTGGCAGTCACACAAGTAGAAGGAAACCTGGGATCATTAGAAGGTCATTGATTTCAGTCCAGATCGAGTCATCAAAAAGTAATTCATTTTTCCTTCAAACCATAATTATGTATAACGCAAAAACATCTGGCAAAGTTTAAAGCAGATTAGGTTAATTAAGGGGGGATTCTAATTTGAAAATGTTTCTCTTTTTCCTGTCAAAGAGCAGCCAAATGATGTCACCATATTTCAAATTCATGTTCATGCACAATTTAAGGTGAGAAAACCTTGGTGTTCCATGGCCTTCATTTTTATGGTGAATATAACTCTTGCCTCAGGAATGTTTTTGAATATTATTTTTGAAAAGCATGAAGTAACTTAATTGTCTAATTAACACACACCTATTTTCCATCTACTTAATTTTTTTTGTCATGATATAACTCCTTCAAATGCCTCAAATAAATTTACCTAAGTTTGTCTGGACTCATTTCTAATTTTCTACTCAGTTCTGGTCTTTTCACTAGAAATACTTGGAAGTATTCTCTTCCATTGGATGCTTTAAAAATGTGGTGAGAAAGAGGTATGCACTGGCAGAAAGGCAAGGGTAGAAAGGGGTAAATTATTTAATGTAAAAGAGAAACAGAAAAGCTATTATGGGGGAAGCAGGAGGGGAGTTTGTGAACCTTATTCTCATCAGAATTGGCTTAAAGAAGGAATAACATACACACTTGGTTGCATATAGAAATCTATCTTATGTTACAGGAAAGTAGGAGGGCAAAGGGATAAAAGAAAGGGGTTTCTGATAGAAGGGAGGGAAGACTGGTGGAGATGGTAGTCAGAAGCAAATACTTTAGAGGATGGAAAGGGCAAAGGAAAGAGAGAGTAGGATAAAAAGAAAAATAGGATGGAAGGAATAAATAGTATCATGCCGGTGGAAAAAAATTTACACAGCAAATTTCTCTGATAAAGGATTCATTTCTCAAATATATAGAGAACTGAGTGAAATTTTGTTTTGAATTTACTCATCTTTTCTGCTTTCAATTATGCCTTATGCCAAATCCAGGCTCTGTCTCTTATAGTGCTTTTCAGTGATGTCTTTGGTCCTCCTTGATCTAATCCTAAGTCTCCTGAATTATTGATTTCTCCTCTAAATCCTGGTAGCAGGTTGTATCTTTGAAGTTTGAAGTATAGTATCTTTAAGACCCTTTCGATTTTCTCAGGAAATAGTATTAGGGACCTCAGATCTCCTGGACCTGGGCTGTTGTGGTCAGCATAATACCAATCATCACAACACTGTTTGTGGTTCTTGATGTCCAGGCCTTCCAAGATCCCCCAACTCTGGGCTTGGTTACCATCATAGGACTTTTCCAGGGAAGGCCTCAATACTTTCTAGCTCCAGATACAGAACTCTGTGTACAGGTTACCTATCTTCTCTTATTGTGCTTACATATGCATTTATAGGCATCCTTTTCTATTACTGGGGGTGGAAGAAACTACTTACTGTAGTTCTAAGTTGGATTTCTATTTTCCTTTTTTTAAAAATTGGATTCCTTGATGATTTTTTGGCTTGACACAAATTTCAGGGTTTTTCTGGAGTAAATATATGGAAAATGGTTGGTCAAAGTCTCTTGTTCAGGCAGCTGCCTTGAGAAGAACCCTTACCTACTTTAACTTTTCTTTTCTTTTTTTTTTTTTTTTTTGGTGAGGTTATTGGGGTTAAGTGACTTGCCCAAGGTCACACAGCTTGTAAGTGTCAAGTGTCTGAGGTCAGATTTGAACTCAGATCCTCCTGACTCCAGGACTGGTGCTCTATCCACTGCGCCACCTAGCTGCCCCAAATTAGATTTTTTGTGTGTGTTTGGGGAGGCAATGAGAGTTAAGGGACTTGCCCAAGGTCAAGTGTCTGAGGCCAGATTTGAACTCAGGTCCTCCTGAATCCAGGGCTAGTGCTTTATCCACTGTGCCACCTAGCTGCCCTTCCCCTACCTACTTTTGATGATACTAAGCAGCATTTTAATAACTTATTTTTATATGGACTTTTAAAATTTGATAATGTTTTACTTACATTATTTCATTTAAGTCTCCCAATGACCCTTCAAAGTAGTTACCATAGACCTTTATGTTTTTCTGATGAGGAAATTGAAGTTCAGAGAACTTAAATAACCTTAATTCAATTTAGCAAATATTTATTAGATGCCTATTAGATGCGAACACACCGTATGATGCATTGGGGGATACAAAGACAGTCCCTGCCCTGAAGGGTTTTTTTAAGCATGAAATATAGAATTTACATAAATACTAAGTACATATAAGGGAATATTAATTAGGTGAGTATCTGGAGATGAAACAGGCCGAGTTTGACCATATGAGATCCAAAAGGCTAAAAGAGCTATCATAGGTCTATCAATTGGAATCAGTAGTAAAGTAAGTCTCCCAGTAGAAGTATAAGCTGAAGGGCAGCTAGGTGGCACAGTTGATAAGACACTGGTCTTGGATTCAGGAGGAACTGAGTTCAAATCCAGCATCAGACACTTGACACTTACTAGCTGTGTGACCCTGGGAAAGTCACTTAACCCTCCCCACAAAAAAAGAAGTAGAAGCTGAGTCCATGGGGGAGTCATGAGGAATGAACTTCTTGAGTCAGCTAGAAGTTGATTGAACCATCAAGAAAATCGCAAATTAGAGCAAGGTACTATCCCAATTGAGCAAAGCAGAGAAATTTGTCAATCACCAGTGTCACATAAGGAAATAACCTTAGTATGGACTCCAAAAAAAGAAATAGGTACTTCTTAGTCCAAGAGTATCATCGTATACCACAAATTTATGTGCTCGAAGACCATTATGTTTCAAGTTTGAGCCCACTCTCCCCAAGCACCAAAGATGTGCAAGATGGAGAGAATGTCTCCAATTTGAGGAGAATGGGGTCTTTTTATATTTTGCTCCTTGCTATATCTTCTCAGTAAATATCCTTTTATGAAAAGTAAAGCTGAAAGAGATAGACAGTGAGAGAGAGAGCGAGAGAGAGAGAGAGAGAGAGACAGAGAGAGAGAGAGAAAAGAAGGAAGGAAGGAAGGAAGGAAGGAAGGAAGGAAGGAAGGAAGGAAGGAAGGAAGGAAGGAAGAAAGAAAGAAAGAAAGAAAGAAAGAAAGAAAGAAAGAAAGAAAGAAAGAAAGAAAGAAAGAAAGAAAGAAAGAAAGAAAGAAAGAAAGAAAGAGAAAGAAAGAAAGAAAGAAAGAAAGAAAGAAAGAAAGAAAGAAAGAAAGAAAGAAAGATTTCCATCTTAATGTTTTGGATGGACTTGTTTCTCTGCCTTATATTTTAGTGAGCTTTTCAGCAGCCTGAGCAGAAATCCATACAGTCTACAGTCCTCAGCCTCTCTGGTATTTACTTGAAAGCTGAAACAATTATCTAGAAGCAGTGAGAGAAGTGACAATGGAGATAATCAGTCTCTCAAGGCCATAATGTGCTCTCTGTATGCATGGTTTCAAGTCAGAGTGGCAGAGAAGAAGACTGAGGCTAATGCACAGGGCACCTGCCATTACAAACCTATAAAAGAATGTTACAATGCTTCAACATTATTTACCAAATGAATGGTGCAGTGGATTTCATCAAGTTGAAATCTAATTGCTCTGGCCTTTTGTCTCTCTAATGGAGACTGTCCCTGTTACTGCTGATTCAGAAATAAATTCTTTTCTACTTCCATGATGGCTCAGCTTCAAATTAAACAGAAACACTATCATGGGAGATATAGGCATGGAGACTCCTCAGATCATGAAAATTCAGAATCTTGCTCCTCCATTTTAAAACATTTCAAGTACTATTCTTATATGATACTAAATTCAATTTCTGGTAAAAATATTTAGTAAAAAAATGAAAGTGGGAACAAATTTGCATTGAAATAAAAATTCAGTAGAAAGATATTTGAGTTTTGAGTCAGAGGACCTTGGTTTGAATCCTGGCTCTTCTATTTACTAGCTTGGTGTTAATTACTATAGTCTTTCTGGGCCCCAGATTTCTCATCTGTAAAAAAAAAGACATTGGATTAGATGACCATGAGATGCCCTTCAGCTCTAAAACTATGATCTTATGATATATGATCATATTCTCTGTGATCTAAGTTTATTGATAGACTGTTCTCTTGTTAGCCTCCATGCTGATTCAAGACCATCCCTAGAGACCACTTATTCCTAAATCTCAAACTCTTCTAATTACATATAAAAATCTCTCAAGAATAGAAACTGTAGTTTCTGACTTTATAGCCCTATTACCTATCACAGTGCCTCATATACTGTAGATTCAATGTTGGTTGACTTGAATACTATGATGGTTCTGTGACTTCACTGATAGGAGCTCCTTCCATTATGGTAAATCAAAACACGGACATGCGTGTTTTAGCTGTATGGCAACAACAACAAAAATTTAATATTTGTTTTATAAACTTTCAGACTTGTAAAATGCTTTAAATACATTGTGCATCCAAATACTCTTGGTGGGGCCAAGATGTCGGAAAGGAGCAAGGAAGTTGCCTGAGCTCTCCTTAGTTTCTCTCAAATACAACATGAAATAAAGCCTCTAAACAGATGCTGGAACTACAGAATCTACAAAAAGACAGAGAGACACAATCTTCCAACTTGAGATAATTTAGAAGACTTCAGGAAAGGTTGGGTTAAAGGGGAAGCAAATTCTAGAATTATCAAGTAAAGGAGAAAATACTGCAGACAGCCAGAAAGAAACAATTTAAATACAATGGAGTCACAGTAAGGATTGCACAGGACCTGGCAGCTTCAACCTTAAAGGATCAGAAGGCTTGGAATATGATATTCTGGAAGGCGAAGGAGTTTGGATTGCACCAAGAATCACCTATCCAGCAAAAATGAGCTTTATTTTTCTTGAGGGAAATAGGGGACGTTCAAGGTTTCCTGATGAAAAGACCAGAACTGAACAGAAAATTTGATCTTCAAATACAAAGAGAAGTATAAAAAAGTAAACAGGAAAAAAATTTATTCAATAAGGTTAAACTGTTTACATCTCTAGACAGGAAGAGAATTCTTATAACTCTTGAGAACTGAATCTCTATTTGGGTAGGTATAAGGAATATACACAGAGGGTACTGGTATAAATTGATTTTGATGTGATGCTATAAAGAATTTAGGGGTAAAAAGGAGTATATGGGGAGAAGAGCAGAGGGGAGGTGGAATGGGGTTAATTACATCACATGAAGAGGTGCAAAAAACCATTAGAGTAGTGGGAAAGAAGGGAGGGGTGAGCATTGTTCCAAACTTAGTCTCATCAGATTTGCTTCAAAGAGGGAATAACATATACACTCATTTGGATAAAGAAATATCCTTACCCTTTAGGGAAGTAAAAGGGTAAGGGGAGAAAGGGTGACACTGATAGAAAGGAGGGAAGAATCAAGGCAGGAAAGGGGAAAGAAAGGGGAGAGGAGCTGATAAAAGGGAAGGGAGACTGAAGGAGGCAGTGGTTAGAAAAAATGCTGGTGAGGAGGAATAGGGTTAAAGAAGAAAAAAATGTACAAAGGGGGAAATAGGATGGAGGGAAATAAACAGTTACTAATCATAACTGTGAATGTGAATGGAATGAACTCTCCAGTAAAATTTAAGCAAATAGTAGAGTGGATTAAAAAAACAGAATCTTGGACCCTGGGCAAGTCCCTTAACCCCAATTGCCTCACCAAAAAATTTAAAAAACAAAACAAAACAAAACAAAACCCAAAACCAGAATCTTACAATATGTTGTTTACAAGAAACACATTTGTAGCAGAGAGCTACACACAGAGTAAAGGTAAAATGTTAGAGCAGAATATATTATGCTTAAGCTGAAGTAAAAAAAAAAAAGCAGAGGTAAGCAATCCTTATCACAGACAAAGCAAAAGCAAAAATACATCTAATTAAAAGTGATAAGGAAGGAAACTGCATCTTGCTAAAAGGTACAATAGACAATGAACTAAAATCAATACTAAACATAAATGCACCAAGTGGTATAGCATGCAGATTTTTAGAGGAGAAGATAAATAAGTTACAAGAGGAAATAGACAGCAAGTCTATACTACTGGGGGGTGGGGTTGTCTTAACTTTCCCCTCTCAGAACTAGATAAATCTAACCACAAAATAAATAAGAAAGAAGTTAAAGAGGTGAATAGAATTTTAGAAAAGTTAGATATGATAGACCTCTGGAGAAAACTGAATAGGTATAGCAAGGAATATAACTTTCTCCATGGTACATGGCACATATCCCCAAATTGACCATGTATTAGGGCACAAAAACCTCAGAGTCAAATGTAGAAAGGTAGAAATAGTAAAGGTATCCTTTCCAGATCAGGATGCAATAAAATTACATGTAATAAGGAGCCATGGAATGATAGGCTGAAAATTAATTGGAAACTAAATAATATCATCCTAAAGAATGTGTGGATCAAACAAGAAATCATAGAAACAATCACTAACTTCATCTAAGGGAATGAAAACAATGGGAAAACATATAAAAACTTATGGGATGCAACCAAAGCAGTTCTTAGGGGAAATTTTATATTTCTAAGTGTTTACATGAGTAAAATAGTGAAAGAGGAGATCAAAGATGTGGGCATGCAACTAAAAAAGCTAGAAAAAGAACAAATTAAAAATCCCCAATTAAATAGTAAATTAGAAATTCTGAAAATCAAAGGAGAGATTAATAAAATTGAAAGTAAGAAAACTATCGAATATAAATAAAACTAAGAACTTGTTTCGTGAAAAAAAATTAATAAAGTAAATAAACCTTTGGCTAATTTGATTTAAAAAGTAAAGAAAGACAAGGGACAGCTAGATGGCTCAGTGGATAAAGCACTGTCCCTGGATTCAGGAAGACCTGAGTTCAAGGCCGGCCTCAGACACTTGACACTTACTAGCTATGTGACCCTGGGCAAGTCACTTAATCTCCATTGCCCCGCCCCCCCACCAAAAAAAAAAGAAAGAAAGAAAGAAGAAAACCAAATTACCAGTATCAAAAATGAAAGGGGGGGGGCAGCTAGGTGGTACAGTGGATAAAGTACCGGCCCTGGATTCAGGAGCACCTGAGTTCAAAATCCGACCTCAAACACTTACTAGCTAGCTGTGTGACCCTGGGCAAGTCATTTAGCCCTCATTGCCCCCCCCCCCACAAAAAAAAATTTTAAAAAATGATAGGGGTAAATTCACCACCAATGAAGTGGAAATTGAAACAATAATTAGGAGGTATTTTGCTCAACTGTATGCCAATAAATGTGACAATCTAAATGAAATGGATGAATATTTAGAAAAATATAAACTGTCAAGATTAACAAAAGAGGAAATAAATAAGCCCATTTAGAAAAAGAAATTGAACAAGCCATGATGAATTCCCTAAGAAAACAATCTCCATGGTCAAGTGGGTTTACAAGTGAATTCTCCCAAACATTTAAAGAACGGTTAGTTCCAATACTATAAAAGTTATTTGGAAAAATAGGTGAAGGAGCAGTTCTACCAAATTCCTTTTATGACCAAATATGGTGTTGATTAACTAAACTAGGCAAAGTTAATTCAGAGAAAGAAAATTGTAGACCAATTACCCTAATGAATAACAATGCAAAATTCTTAACTAAACATTAGCAAGAAGATTATAGCAATTAATCACCAGGATAATACACTATGACCAGGTGGGATTTATATGAGGAAAGCAGGGCTGGTTCAACATTATGAAAACTATCATCTTAATCAACCATATCCACAACAAATCTAACCAAAATCATATGTTTATCTCAATAGATGCAGAAAAGACTTTTGACAAAATACTCATTCCAATTAAAAACAATAGAAGGGGCAGCTAGGTGGCTCAGTGGATAGAGAGCCGGCCCTAGAGTCAGGAGTACCTGAGTTCAAACCTGGCCTCACACACTTAACACTTACTAGCTGTGTGACCTTGGGCAAGTCTCTTAACCCCAATTGCTTCACTTAAAAAAAAAAGAAAAAAAAACAATAGAAAGCATAAGAATCAATGGAGATTTCCTTAAAATAGTAAGCAGTATCTACCTAAAACCATTAGCAAACATTATATGTAACGGAGATAAATTAGAGGCCTTCCCAATAAGATTACAGATGAAACAGGAATGTCCATTATCACCTCTATTATTTAATATTGTACTATAAATATTATCTTTAGCAATAAGAGAAGAAAAAGGAATTAAAGGAATTAGAATAGGTGAGAAGGAAACAAAACTATCACTTTTTGCAGATGATATGATTGTATACTTTAGATATTCCTAGAGAATCAACTAAAACTTACTTGAAACAATTAACAACTTTGTCAAAGTTGCAGGATATAAAATAAATCCAAAAAATCATTAGCATTTCTATACATGAACAACAAAGCTCTGCAACAAGAGATAGAAAGAGAAATTCCATTTAAAGTAACTATAGACAATATAAAATATTTGGGAGTTTACCTGCCAAGACAAACCCAGGAAAACTATGAACAGAATTACAAAAACCTTTCCACACAAATAAAATCAGATCTAGGGGCAGCTACGTGGCGCAGTTAGATAGAGCACTGGCCCTGGAGTCAGGAGGACCTGAGTTCAAATCCGACCTCAGACACTTAACAATTACTAGCTGTGTGATCCTAGGCAAGTCAATTAACCCCAATAACCTCACACACACACACACACACACACACACACACAAATAAAATAAAAATCTGACCTAAATAATTGGGAAAATATCAGTTGCTCATGGATAGGCCAAGCTAATATAATTAAAAAAGAAATTCTACCCAAATTAATTTACTTATTCGGTGCCATACCAATCAGACTACCTAAAATTTTTATTTTTTAGAGCTAGAAAAAAAATAATAACAGAGTTTATCTGGAATAACAAATGGTCAAGAATATCAATGGAATGAATGAAAAAAAATGCACAGGAAGGTGGGCTAGCTGTACCAAATGTGAAACTATACTATAAAGCAGTAGTCATCAAAACTATTTGGTACAGGCTAAGAAATAGAGTGGTGCATCAATGGAATTAGTTAGGCACAGGAGACAGACACAGTAGTAAATGACTATAGTAATCACTGTTTGATCAACACAAGGACTCCAGCTTCTGGAATAAGAACTCATTATTTGACAAAACCTACTTGGAAAACTGGAACATAGTATGGCAGAATCTATGCATAGACCATCATCTTACATGGTATACCAAAATAAAGTCAAAATGGGTACATGATTTAAACATAAAGGGTGATACCATAGGTAAATTAGGAGAAGAACAAATGGTTTACCTCTCAGATGTATGGAGAGGAGAATAGTTTATGAACAAACAAGAAATAGAGAATATTATGAAATACAAAATGGATCAATTTGATTACATTAAATTAATTTTTTTTGTACAAAGAGAAGCAATGTAGCTAAAATCAAAAGGGTAGCAGAAAGCCGGGAAACAATTTTTACAGGCAGTGTTTCTGATAAAGGCTTCATTTCAAAAACATATAGGTAACTAAGTCAAATTTATAAGAATGCAAATCATTCCCCAATTGAGAAATGGTCAAAGGATATGAACAGGGAGTTTTCAGATAAAGAAATCAAAGGTATCTATTGCCATATGAAAATGCTCTAAATCACTATTGATTAGAGAAATGAAAATTAAAACAACTTTGAGGTACCACCGCATGCCTATCAGAGTGGCTAATATGACAAATAAGGGAAAAAAAAATGAATGTTGGAGAAGCTGTGGAAAAATTGAAACACTGATGTTGGTGAAGTTGTGAACTGATCTAATCATTTTGGAGAGCAATTTGGAACTATGGCCAAAGGGCTTTGGGACTGTGTATACCTTTTTATCTAGTAATACCACTATGAGGTCTGTATCACAAAGAGATCATAAAAAAGGGAAAAGGACCTACATGTACAAAAATACTTATAACAGCTCTTTTTGTGGTGGCAAAGCAATGGAAATTGATGGAATGCCCATCAATTGAGGAATGACTGAACAAACTGTGGAATATGATTGTGATAAGTACAACTATGACATAGCTCATGATGAGGGGGATGGACATGGGATGCAAAGTGAAGTGAGCAGAATCAGGAGATTATTGTACACAGTAAAAGAAATATTGTAATGATGATCAATTGTGAGAGACAGAAATTCTGATTAACACAGTGATCTAAGACATTTCCAAAGGACTCATTTTGAAAAATAAATGCTTTCCTCCTTTAGAGATAGAACTGATAAACTCTGACTTCAAATTGAAGTGTGATTTTCTCATTTTATTTTTCTTGTTTAGGTGACAAAGTGTAAAGAGCACCAGGACTGAAGTCAGGAAGTCTCATCTTCCTGTGTTTAAATCTGACATCAGATACTTAAATGACCCTGGGCAAGTCATTTAACCTGTTTGCCTCAGTTTACTTATCTGAAAAATGAACTAGAGAAGTAAATGGTAAACTACTCTAGTATCTTTGCTGAGAAATTCCCAAATGTGGTCACAAAGGGTAAGACATGACTGAAATGACTAAACAACAACAATTTTTAAAAATATGCTTAATGTAGAAATATGTTTTTCTATGATTTCACTTTTATAATTGAAATAATATTGCTTCCTTTAGTGGATGAGGAATAGTTTGGAGAGAAGGAGTGAATTTGGAACTAAAAATTTAAAAATAAATGTTAAAAATTGGTAATAATTTAAACAAGAATGTAAAGAAAGGGGTCTTGGGATCAAAATATTTGAGGATTTCTATATAGATGACGAATTATATTTATATACCACTTTAAAGTTCACCAAATGTTCTTACAATAGCCAACCCCTGAAGTAAATTATTAAGTATTGTCATCATTTTACAGTTGAGGAAACTTAAGCTAAGGGATTTTACATAATTTGTTCTGCTTCATACGACTAGCAAGTATCAGAAACCCAATTATATCATGACTCCAAATCCAGTGCTCTTTCTAGACTATTTTACTGGTGACTTCCTATATGCCTTTCTGGTTCCATGGAGCCCTGCAGCCCTTTCACAATGAGATCAATAGTCACTCTAAAGGAACTGGACAAGCCATATGCACTATAAAAACAATGCAGGTGAACAATACCTATTGCACAGACCAAGACCTGCAATTGGATGAATGGCTCTTTGAGTTATTCCTTTACTACAGAGATCATGGGCAAACAATTTAATTGGACAATGAATTAATTCTATGAAAAACTAAATTTATATTTTTATGGACTCTACAATATTCCATTTCTTTAGGGACATTTTGGATGAAATAGATCTTTTTGTTATAAATAGGAATTTAATGACTATTTTTTAACATATCTCCAAACTACCCTTTCCTCTCATTAATTGGGAGAAATCATTCTTAGTTTAGAGAAACTGACATAAATGGCATTAGGAACTCAAACTGTTCTTAAATTTAAGACATTGTATATGTATTTGAGGGTGAAAAGGAAGGGTGCCTTGAACACCAACAGTAGGCATGTAATTCATATTTGTTGAACGAATGGATGGATGGATGGTGGACATTATTGTTACCACAAAAGTCATTGTGATTAATGACAAAACCAACAGGAAAATAACAATTATTTCCTGTGGTAACTTTAAAGTTCATAAGAATATAAATTAGACGTAGAGCAACCAATGTAACAATATCTACTCTATATGATGCATCAAGACACAGATCATTCAATAAGAATTCATTTAACATCTACTATGTGTCAGCCACTATGCCTGACATTGTGGATAGAGAAACAATAATGAAATAGTTCCTGCCCTTTAGAATCTTATATGCTATTGATATGAAAAAAGCATGTGGTTTTCATTATAGCCAATTGATAGATTTTGTCATTTATATCTCTACAATATCTTCTCTTATATATCTAATTTTCTCCATTTATACACCCACCATTCTAGTCCAGGTTGTTAATAGTTCTTGCCTAGACTTGTACAATATCCATCCTCGCCACAAGTCTCACCATTCCATTCCATCTTCTACATAGCTACCAAAGTGACTTTTGTAAAGTGCAGACCAATGACTTCACATGCTAATGGGAATAATGCTTGCCTACTCAGTGGGGAAAGGGGGGAGAGAAATTGGAATTGAAAATGAAAATAAAAATATACTAATGAAGCATAGACCATTCTACCAATACCCCCACCTACCTACTCACTCTCCCCCACTTGCCTTCTGTGATTATTATATCTAAAATCAAATGGAATTTTCCCTGTCATTTGAAACTTTTCTGATCTTTCCAATCTCCTTAAATATTACTCTCCCCATGCCACTCTATAGCCTAGCTCTACTGGTCTACTTTTTCCTTACACATGATACTCCATCTTCCATCTCTTTGACCAATATATGCCTAGAATGTTTTCCATCCCATCCTCACTTCTGTTTCACTAGTTTCCTTCAAGATTCAGCTCAAATGTCACCTTCTACAGGAAACCTTTTCTGTTTCCTCAGGTGTGACTGCATCCTCTTACATGACCTTTGTGTGTATCTTGTACTTACCAACTTATGTGCTTGTTTACACACTATTACAGTATAAACTTCTTCAAAATAGGGGTTGCTTTCTTTTCCTTTTATTATCAGTGCTCCTCACTGCGTCTGGCACACAGTAGGAGCTTTATAAGGGCTTATTGCTTGATGATAATAATGATAGCTCATATAATCATAATGTTTTAGTTAGCAGAGCACTTTCCCTATAGCAACACCAGGAGCTAAGTAGTGTCATCATCTTTATAGTTATTTTATAGCTGAGAAAACAGTGAGGTTCAGGTAGGGAGCCAAGATTCAAAACCATTTCAACTATGAGAGATTCCTTTCTTCACAAGGCAGTGGGAAAGGGTGATAAATTTGGAGTCAGAGGGTCTAGTTTTACATTTTTGCTCTGCCATTCACTATCTATATGATATTGCTCATCATTTTATTTCTGCAGAACAGATTTTTTTGTCGATCCCTCATCTACAAAGTAGGAGAATTACACTAGATGGTCTCTAAAATCTCTTCATGTTCTATTATTCTAATATACTACATTCAATTTTTTTTTTGGTGAGGCAATTGGGGTTAAGTGACTTGCCCAGGGTCACACAGCTAGTAAGTGTTAAGTGTCTGAGATCGGATTTGAACTCAGGTCCTCCTGAATCCTGGGCCAGTGCTTTATCCACTGTGTCACCTAGCTGCCCCCAACATACTACATTCAAAGGTGATTATATGCTTTAACTCAGAGCTATAACTAGCAAATCTAGTGCTCTAGGCAAACATTACTGAGTAGAGGTCATAGGTAGGAGCTATGAGTCTTAGAGTTCGAGGTGCAGGTTCCTTGTAAGGAATTTTAATTCCTCAGGATACCAAACAGTATGGCTGGAAACCCCAAAAGAATATAATTTAAAAGAAAGTCAATATTGGCGAAAGGAATAGGTCAAGGCTGGGTCTAGTAGAAGAACACTAGGGATGTGGCCAGCATTAGGAGATGTAATCTAGTAGCTAATTTTAGCAATAATTCTTGTTAATGATATACTGTTTAGTTTTTTTCTCTAGCCAAAACTGCTGTCAGGAATCCCTAAATTTAGGTGCCCTGACATAAAGCCCCCGTTTCCCCATCATTGTTATAATTCTGACTTGGCTTGAAATGTCTTTTTTTTTTTTTCCAGAAGGACATTGCCAGTTACTGGTACTTCCAATGAATATCTTCTAATCTCTGAAAGAATTTCCCAAAGGACACTTGTGTTGTGTGTGCTTTTGGCCTTTGAAGTATTAAGGTATTAATGATTACATTACCATCTTAGCCAGAATGTGTAAGGCATAGCAGATGAGCAAATATTACATTCATTCTGATGCTAGCCTGAAAAAAATACAAGACAGTACTTTTATTCCAGAAATACAAAAGCTTCTTTTTCCCCTCCCTACAACCTTTCACTGGCAACACAAATCTATGGTCAGCTAACAATTTTCATATAAACTTTCTAATGTGTTTGGAAAGCATTGAGTTAGGTTCTCAAAATAACATCTTTACAGAAAGAACACTATAGAAATTCTCTATGATGCATTTGTAGTTGGCTTCCCAAATAACACCCCCCCCACCTTAACCTTTGTTCTGACTTTAATAAATAAACAAGAGGGGATGGTTTTGGCCAGGCTTTTAAGAAAATCTCACTGCTTGCTATGAATAAAACACCAAGCTCCCCTTTCACTTGCTGCCAAGGATGTTTTCATTTGGTGCACATATCCCATGGCTACCTTCAACTGCAGGCAGAGTTATTTAAGGATTCATCGTTATCTTCCCTGGGAATGGCATTCCTAAAGGCTAGATGCATTATTTCTTTAAATGTAAACCCCACTATTAGTGTCAGCGATGGCATCTTTGGATTTATAGAGTGATTTGAAGTGCAGTGCTTTTGAACTGAGTTGGAATTGTATGATTCTTTCTTACTTCTTGAATTTGTTACTCTAATGTACTAGATAAAATCTTAAAAATGTGGTCAAGAATAAACTCTTCTACTTGCAGCCAAATAGTCCATTACTTTAATATCTTGTCCTCTTAACACATTCAAAGATGGTAATATTTTCTGATCCAGGAGATAATTCATTTCTGTGGAACATTACAGAAACACCCAATACTCCTTAACATTCCAACACTTGGTGGGAACACGAGCAAAACCCAACAGTGACTAAATCATTATCACCATGTGCAGTGGCCCTCGGCCTAGGAATTAAGGGGGAAAAAAACAACAAACTAAACTAGCTCAGTTACTCTTCTTCATGAAGCATTATTTGGATTCATGCAGGTTCTGCTTATTGTCCTCTGTCTGTCTCTGCAGGGTGTATTGCTAAGGAGGTGAAGGAACAGTCTCCACTCCAACTAGGTTTATTGCTCAGCAGAGAACCATTGATCAGGAGCTGGCAACCTTATCTGTGCTCAATATCTCCAAATCATTGTTTGGTGTCTGAATAATGCTCACTGAAGTGACATTCTTAGTGAGGAGTTAGAGATGAAAGCCCTATTCCCTAAACAATGCTCTGTATCTATACATGGTACATTCCCATACTTTAAAAAAGGATCATGATGATATGAAGAGAATTATTTGAGCCTCAAGGAGGCAGTTTTACATTCTCCCCTCTTTAAAACAAAACAAAACAGAAGAAAACAGTGGAGTATTTCTCATAGCATGCTCATAGAAACTTGATGTTTGTTTCACAACTTAAATAATAACCTGATTTTAATATAAATCCTTTAATCAACAAATATTTATTAAATTCCTACTATATTACAGGATAGTGATATTAAGCGCCTACTAACATGCTAGAGATTGAAAGCCAAAAAGTGAATCAATTTCTGTACTCAAGGAGCCAATATTCTATTGAGGGAAAACAATATTTGTAATACATAGGAATGAATAGGTTTCTCTTGTTATTGCTGTTCTTTTTCATTTGTTTCTGAAGAAGACTAATGACATCATAGGAATTGGATTTAAATAAGGCAGAGTTGCACAAAGTCATCAGCCTCACACTTCTGGACTCATCAGAGTCCAATAGTAAGATAAAAATCAAATTTCCTTAAATGAAGCAATAATATTACACATATGTATAAAGGGTTCTATGATGACTAACAATGTAAAGGGGAATGAAAAGAGAGAAGAGAATTTGAGCGATGCATTGACAAAAAACTAAAGGGGGCAGTCCCCCTTAGGAGGTGGATATTGCAAATGGTGTATGCAATAGGAAAAGGAAAATAGGAAAATGTCCATTTAAGTCTTTGGAAGTCTTTTCTCAGATGATTCTTGGGATGTATTCTGGGTGTAGTTCTGGCTTCTGGTCATACTTGACATGCTTGGGGTAGACATCCCTCTAATTCACCCAATGGGTTTGAAGCCTGTTGTTTACCCTCAACCTGGTTCAACCTGTTTGCCAAGATGGTTTGCACTAGTGAGAGTTGGGTGATAGGTGGATACCAATGATGAGCAGCCCTCAAAAGGGCTAGACAAGTCCTCACAGCAGAGGTACAGTAGTACCTCTGAGCACCCCATACACCATTCCCAATGTTTTGATATTGTTTTGGTAAATAAATACAAAACGCTAAGTTCAAGATAATTTGATTATAGACACATAGCTTCAGGGATCAGGAAAAGCTTTAGGTAGGATAGAGTACTTTTGCTGAATTTCAAAGGGGGCTAAAGATCCTAAGAGATAGAGGTGCTAACAGAAAACATTTAAAGTATGGGGAACAAAAAGTGTAAGCAAAGGCTGGTTGTTGTCCTTCATTTCTGAAGAGGACCAAAATGACATCACTATGTTAGAGTTCAGTTATAATGGGTTCAACTGTAACTGATCAAACCAATATGAGTTCAGAATGCTCTTCCACAGGTAGGGCACAAATCCTCCATGTGAACATTTGATTTGGGTTCTATTAATTTGTGCATCTTGCATTTCTTTTGAATTACTTCAATTCTGCTTTGCTCATAGAGTACAGTACTATCTTTGATGAGAGCATGTTATGCTGGGCAGTCCTGTGCCAGTGTCATGTAATGTGCCATGTCATGTAATCAATTTCAAATTTCTTGAGACCTTGAGAGTGTCCTTATGTTGCTTCTTCTGACCACCATGTGAGCACTTGTCCTGTGTGGGTTCTCCATAAATAGTATTTTATGCAAGCATATGTTTGTCAACAATGTGGTCTTGCTGTTGTAAAATTGATGTAAAAAGCTGATGGACTTCTCCAGGCAACCAAATTGTCATAATTTCCATAAGCCTTCATGACTTACAGTATCAAAAGCCTTGGTCAGATGGACAAATGTTGTGTACAAACTTCTTTCCTACTCCTGGGATTTCTCCTGGAGTCATCAGGCAGAAAACAGGATATTGATCTTTGTTCAGGGAAGACTAATTACACTGGTGGAATGAGGACATGAGAACAATTTGTTCCAATAGCCATGAAGGCAGCTGAAGCAGGAACTGTGGAGTGCTTAGACCTTGGTCATACACTGAAGATGCCAATATCATCCATTGTAAGGAAAGGCATGGGCAGAGGAAATGGAATATTAGGGTTCAAGAATAGCAAATAGGACATTTTGGTTATAATGCATAACATATAATAAAGGGAGTACTGTGTGTTAAACCTAGAAAAGTAAATTGGAATCACATTATGAAAGCTTTAAGTGTTGTACAGAAGAATTTGGATATTCTTCTAAGGAAAGTAGGGAATCAATAGAGTCAATGATGGCTTTTTTAAAGGTGTTTTTTTGTTTTGTTGTTGTTGTCAGGGCTTATGACTTTAATCAATCAACAAGCACTTAGTAAGTATCTAAGGACTGAGCTCAAGGTTGGGGTTACAAAGGCATGAATGCAATGGTGATAATATAGATTTAGAGTAGAAGGGGCTTCATAAGTTATCTAGTTCAACCTCCTCAGTACAACCCCTTCAGTTTATAATAAAGTAAATTGAGGCAGAGGACGTTTAGGTGACAATGTCTAGGGTCATGTAGTTTTTGAATATGAGGTAAGATTTGAAAACAATTTTTACTGACTTCCAGACTCCAGCACTCTATTTCATGCATTCAGAGAAAACGATTACTTTTAGTGGGAGGGCTACTGAGCCCTTTTCATTGCTGCTTTCCACCTTTGGTGTCCACCTGATTCATGAAGCTCTCATCTGTGGCTCCAAGAAGCTATAACATACACAGTGGCCACACCTCAGTAAAACCACTAGGATAGATGGGCTAAATAAGGCTGAGGGTAATCAAGGTGAATTAAGTGGTGAATTAGGGTAGTATCTACCCCAACCCTATAGAAAACATCCCCCCAGCAGAATGGGCAGTTGAGAACAATTTGTTCCAATAGCCACAAAGATGGCTGAGGCCAGTGATGTGGAGTGAGTGCTTAGAGCTTGGTTAGACATTGACAACACCAAGGTCATCCACTGCATTCCCTGCTATCACCAGTTGTCTTGAGTTTTGTCTTGACACTTTACATCTATGACTCTGGAAGAGGGAATCAAGCCAACAGTTTTACACAACTCTGTCTCATTTAACTTCAATTTATGTGTGACTCAAAAGACATCACACAGACCATTTTACCATTTTTACCTACCTCAAAGTCCTGTAGCAATTGGCAAGTGATGGAGCAGTGGATGTAGGTACATTGGGATCTTTAATCACAACCTACATAGGTGCCTGAGGCCATAGCATCATCTTATCATTGGACTGAAGGAGCACTGGTATTTGGCATGCTCTTTTGTGTCTGAGCAGCCTTTTGTAAGGAGGGCACTGTTTACTCCTTGGCATGAGGAAGGGGCTACAAAAGATGCCCTAAAATTGTCTGCTTCACCCAACCTCAGCCTGCTTACTGTGACAGGTGTGTATCCTCCCTGTGGTTGAAACAAAAAAAAAGTACAAAAACTTTTGCAAAGATGATTTCACTCGCCATTAGAACAGGGAATGTGCATATACATATGGACAACATGAGATCCAGTAGACCTGAAAGATGAACAAATCTTGTTGTAAGAGAACTAAGCATGTGTTGCATCCAAGTAACAACCCTGAGTGAAACACAGCTGGCAAAGGAAGGCCAGCGTACCGAAGTTGGAGCTGGGGACATGTTTTCCTGAGGTAGCTGCAGTGACAGGGAGCACTATGAAGCTGGCCTAGATTTTGCAATCAAAACTAGCCAACAAGTTTGTATGCCTCCTAAAAGGAGTAAATGACAGGCTCATGGCTTGTTGTTATTGTTTGTTATTCATTCCTAAAGAGGACCATAACATGGGGGTGATGTCATAAGTTGCACTGAAATAGATTTAAGTGAGGGAGGGCTGTGTAAGGTCACCAACCTCACTTTCTCCTTCAGACCAATCTGTGTCCAGTAGCAAGATATATATCAGGATGCCTGGAGATGGCCCTAGATGTTTAAGGCAAATGGGGTTACACAGCTAGTAAGTGTCTGAGGTAAGATTTGAACTCGGGTCCTCCCAACATCAGGGCCAATGCTTTATCCATTGCACCATCTAGCTGCCCCACAGGCTCATGGTAATGTGATTGGCACTTGGATGAAAGCACTCCACTACCATAATTAAAATATATACTCCTACTATGATGAACCCCGGTGAGGGGAAAAAATTATGAAGACTTAGAGACACTGATCATCAATGTGCCAAAAAAGGACAAGTTTATAATTCTGGGTGACTTTAATGCCAGAGTAGATATAGAATAACAGACACAGCATGGGGTTCTTAGAAGGAATGGAGGTGGAAACAGCTTACTTGTGTGTCTCATGACCTTCTCATCACTAACATTGTCTTCCATTTGACTAAATGCCATAAAACTGTGTTGATCCCTTACAGTGATGAACATTTATTAGACTATGTCTTTGTAAGGAAAAGAGATAGACAAGCTGTGAGAGTGACAAAGTCAATGAATAACACAGAATGCTGCACTGATCACAGACTTATTCTCTTCAAGAATTTGCAATTGGCAAAAGCCATGGCCCTAAGGTGAGATGACTGCCAGAAGATTTATTGTCATCAAATTAGAGCACTTCTCCAAGCATGAGCAGTTCACTGCTAACTTGGAGGGACAGCTAAGCCAACATACAGTCAGAAAAAAGTGGAGGGGAATAACTAGACAGTTTTCATAGATTTGGTGTACAGCATTATATTTACTTATCTGAGCCAGAACACTCACAAACATCAAGACTGGCTTCATAAAAATGGTGGGGAAATTCAGAAACTGCTAAATGAAAAGTAAAATCTCCACAGAGTTTGCCATCAGGACAGTTTATCTGTCTCTAAGAAGGCAACATTTAACTCCATCAAAAGTAAAGTGCAAGCAAAGCCGAGAGATATACAAAATTCTTAGAAGGCATATGAAATTCAGTTTTATGTTAATAGTAACAATCCAAAGCACTTTTATGATGCCCTTGGATTTATGGGTCAAAGACTTAAGATGAATCTCAACTACTCGGTCTTTATGGAGCCACCTTGATTAGTGATAAGGACATGATCTTGAAGACATGGACCAAACACTTTCATAGTGTTCTCAACAGACTCTGATCAATAAATACTGAAACCATGGGGCAGCTAGGTGGCACAGTGGATAGAGCACCGGCCCTGGATTCAGGAGAACCTGAGTTCAAATCCAGTCTCAGACACTTGACACTTACTAGCTGTGTGACCCTGGGCAAGTCACTTAACCCCAATTGCCTCACCAAAACAAACAAACAAATAAATAAATGCCAAAACCATAACCACATCACTCAGGTTGGTGTTAATCCCTCTCTAGATAAACTTCCAAAAGGAGAGGTTTTGAATGTCATCAGGCTCTATTCATGTGGCAAAGTGCCTGGTGCTAGTTCTATTCCATCTGTGATTTATAAGGCAGGGGGTCCACTGCTCATACAAAAGCTGATTGAAATTTTCTAGATCATATGGCAAGAAGAAGTTATCCCCCCAGGAATTCAAGAATCCCTCCTGTGTTCATCTCTATAAAGGAAGGGGAAATAGGTTGCCCTGTGACAATCACAGGTGGGTTTCTCTCTTAGTCATTGCCTGCAAGATTCATGCCAGGGTCCTTCTTAATAAGTTGATCCTTCACATGAAAGGTCAGAAAAGGCCAAAGAATAGCAGATATGATGTTTGCTGCCTGACAATTCCAGGAGAAATGCCCAGAACAGAGCAGAGCAGAGATCTGTACACATTTGTCAATCTGACAAAGGCCTTTGATACTGTCAGTAATGAAGTCTTTTGGGAACTTTTGGCAAAATTTTCTTGCCCAGGGCTGCTTGGTGGCACAGTTGATAGAGCACCGGCCCTGGATTCAGGAGGACCTGAGTTCAAATCTGACCTCAGACCCTTGACACTTACTAGCTGTATGACCCTGGGCAAGTCACTTAACCCCAATTGCCTCACCAAACAAAAAAACAATTGGTTGTCCAGAGAAGTTCATTTGTATTGTATATCAGTTTCGTGACAGAAGCTTGCATGAGTTTGGGATGATGGATGATGCTCTTGCACTTTCCCATTAACCAGTGGAGTGAAGCAGCATTGTTTGCTGGCTCCCACAGCATCACAGTCAGCTATTAGACTGGAAGTATATTATTTAACTTGAAAAGGCTACAAGTGAAGGCTAAAGTGGAAGGAGAGTTTGTGTGATTTTTTATTGTTGTTGTTGATGTTTACAGATGATCTTGCACTCAGGGCAACCTCTAAGGTTGAGATGCAACACGTATGGATCAGTTCTCTGCTGCTTGTGCTAATTCTACCTAGCAACATCAAGGAAACAGAGGTTCTCCACCAGGAAGTACCACATCTTCCTTACATGGTTATTGCAAATGGAGAAATTTTGAATAATGTGGAAAAGTTCACTTACTTTGGCATTATACTTTCTAGGGATATACACATAGATGATGAGGTTGATGCACACATTGCTAAGGGTTAACTCATTGTTTGAGAGGCTGTGATAGAAAGTATGGGAGAGAAGACATATTTGACTACCAAACTGAAAGTCCACAGGGCCATTGTACCAACCTCATTGTTATATACCTGTGAAACCTGGAAGGCATACCAACACAATGCCAAGAAACTGAATTGTTTCCATTTGAATTTTCTTAGGAAGATTCTAAAGATTAGCTGGCAAAATAAGGTACTGGGCACAGAGTTCCTTTCTTGAGTTAAACTGCCAAACATTAAAACTCTACTACAGTGAGCATAATTCCTATAGGCTGGTTACCTTGTTTGAATGCCAAATATACTTTCAATAAAAGACTATTTTTACTAAGAACTCTCACAAGACAAGCACTCATATGGTGGTCAGAAGAAGTGATACAAGAAAACTCACAAGTTCTCTCTGAAGAACTTTGGAATTGATTGTGAGACATGGGAAACACTGGTAAAGTAGTCCCCAGTATGATGTACCCACATAAAAGAAGGTGCTATGCTTATAGGTAAAGCAGAATTGCAGTAGCTTAAAAGAAATTAGATGCACAAATTTAGAGGCATCTCTACTCCAAATGTTCATATAGATTATTTGTTTCCGACCTGTGCTAGAGCCTTCAGAGCTTGTATTGATCAGCCACATTAGGATACTTTGTACCTTGACCCTAACATATTGATGTCATTTTCATCCTGTTAAAGAATGAAGGACAACAAACAGCACTCCATCCATCGGGTCAAACTGCTTCTTTCAACCCTATCTTCAAGGAGTATATATTCTATAGAAGGAGAGTACATACATACACACACACACACACACACATATACATACACCCATATACATACATATACATACAAGGAGATTATATATGCATATATACACACATATATGCACATATATCTATATTTATATCTATCTATACATGCATGAGATACTTTTTAGGGGAAGTTATTAACAGCGCATGGGATCAGGAAAGGCCTAATGCTAAGTATAAAAGGAGACCAGATATTCTAGCATTCTTTCTGAAGTCACTTCTGATCATATATATATATATATTTAATTTTTTCTTGACTCTTGCCTGTATTTGTATATCAAAGTTCATTTATTGGGGCAGCTAGGTGGCACAGTGGATAGAGCACCAGCCCTGGATTCAGGAGGACCTGAGTTCAAATCCCGCCTCAGACACTTAACACTTACTAGCTGTGTGACCCTGGGCAAGTCACTTAACCCCAATTGCCTCACTAAAAAAAAACAAACAAAAAACAAACAAAAAAAAGTTCATTTATTTTTTCTTTTTTTCCCCTTAGAAATGTTTTAAAGTCCCCTATTTTATTGAAGCTCCATTTATTTTTCCTTTTAGCATTATACTGAATTTTACTGTTTAAGCTCCTGCTTATAGTCATGTATCTTTTGCCTTTTGGGACATTTTCATTCTATACTTTCTGATCCTTTGTAGTGATAGCTGCTAAATGTTGTGCAATCCTTACATCTTGAATATTTGAATTCTTTCTGGCTGTTGACAGTATTTTGTCTCAAAATGTGAAACTGGATTTTGAAAGTGACATTCTTAGAAGTTTGTCTTTTTGGAGTTTCTGTAAGGAGGAAAATGGTAGATTTTTCCCCACTTCACATTGTTCTATTCTTCTAATATATTTAGATGTTTTTCATTAATGATTTTTGAAATATTATTTTCAGATCCTTTTTTGTTATGGATTTCAGTTAATCCTATGGTCTTGTTTTTTTTTCTCCTTGATCTGCTTTCCAGTAGTTATTTTTATATGGAATATCTTACATTTTTCTATTTTATCAATATTTACTTTGATTTAATAATTCTTCCTGTGTTGTTTTCTAAGAAACATATATATATATATATTTTTTTTTCCTTCTGGCCTCTAACTTGGTCATCCCTTGCACCATAATAAGCCTTTCTGTTGTTTACTTATTTTCACTAAAGAGACATTATGAACTGAATTCTAGTTACCTCCATCTCTGTGAATCAGATCAAGTAGGATGATTATTTTGCCTAGCTACTGGAATAAAGACTCATTATATGATAAAATTAAATTAATTTAAAACTTCTGGGAAAATTGGACAGCAGTATGGAAGAAATTAAGTTTATATAAATACTTCACACCATATGCCAAATTAAGATCCAAATGGATACATGACCCAGATTCAGTCACATCAAAAACAAATGAGAGAAACATGCAAAAAAATGCCACTCAGACCTATGGAAAGAAGAAAAGTTCATAACCAATAATAGACAAAGAAAATAGCAGAAGATAAAACAAACAAATTGATTATATAAAATTTAAAAAGATTTTGCATAAACAAATTTAATAAAGCTAAATTGAAAATGGAAACAATTAAGTGGCAAAAGAATCTTTGTAGCAAATTTCTCTTATAAAGGTTTTATTCCCACATCTAAAATGAATTTATTGAAATTCATACGACAAAGGTGTGTTCTATAATTGATAAATGGTTTAAGGGTATAAAAAGACAATTTTTAAGAGAAGAAACTAAGGTTATCTGTATAGCCATAGGTTAAAAAAAATGTTCTGAGGGGCAGAGTTAGTATTGTAGAATGAAAGTAAAATAATTTGCCTTAGCTCCCCCAAACCTCTTCCTCAATGACTTAGAAAGTGTGTCTAACTTAATTCTAAATAGATAAATAATCAAATTAAGTCATTTTTATAGTCCAGTGCAGTGAAGGAAAATAGAGAAATTTGCAGACACAAGGGGTGGGGGCTAGCCAGAAGAGCAGAACAAGAATAAAAGCAGAACCTGGCTATGGCAATGACAATAGTGGTGAGAAGCAGGCCAACACCCAGGGACAGCAAGGGCACTGACCAATGGGAAAGAAAGAGATCCTAGAGGACCCCTGTATAACCACTGGAAATAGGAATTGGTGCAATGAAGATCTGGGGCTGAGAGGAGCAGTCATTTACCAAGGGAAGAAAAGTCCTACTTGTTTGTTTATTTTTTTGTTTTTGATAGGGCAATGAGGGTTAAGTGATTTGCTCAGGGTCACACAGGTAGTTAAGTGTCAAGTGTCTGAGGACAGATTTGAATTCAGGTACTCCTGAATCCAGGGCCAGTGCTTTATCCACAGTGCCACCTAGCTGCCCCGAAAGGTCCTACTTGTGCAGGTAATAGAGTGAAAAAATTGTAGGTTAGTTAATAGACCTCTTCCTGTTGGAAGCATGAAAACTTTACAGGCCTTCAGTCCTAGTTGAAAAAAAAATTAGCAGAGGGAAATAAAAGACAGAGACTCAGACCAGTCATTCCTACCTCCACCCCAGAAGAGGTGGGAAAGACCAACTTTAATATAACATTGAACATCAAGAAATAGGATTAAAAAATGAAAAAAAAGTTGCAAAAAGTAGAAACTGATAATAAAAAGAGGGACTTGATATCTATAAACAAAGCTTTTAAAGAAAAAGGAAGACTGAATCTAAACAAAGTTTTAAAAAGAGCAAAAAATATTTAAAGTTCTAATAAGAACTCTAAAAGAAAAAATAAGAAAAGGAAAAAAGAGCTATACTAGACAATTATGAAAAATAAATTAATAGTTTAGTTCACAAATGCTGAAGAAAATAACTCCTTAACATTCAGAATTATCAAAGAGGCAAAGCCTCAGTAACTTCTTGTTTTTATTTAGAATTTTATTTTTCGAAATTACATGTAAAAACAAATTTCAACATTGTTAAAAAAAAAAACAACTTTGTGTTCCAACTTCAGAATAAGGACCTATCAAAAAAAATTATGCTTCAAACTGTTTTCAGATACTATCAGTTCTTTCTCTGTAGATAGACTGCAATTTGCATAAGTCTTTCAGAGTTATCTTGGATCACTGAATTGCTGAAATTAACCAAGTCATTCACAGCAGATCATCTTACAGTATTGCTGTTATTTTGCATACAGTACATTTCACTCTGCATCAGTTCATGTAAGTCTTTCCAGGTTTTTCTGATAGAATCCTGCTCATCATTTTTTTTTTTTTGTTTCTGATAAAGTAACTAACAAAAAATATTTTTCAATATGTATTCAAATACCATCAGTTCTTTCTTTGTAGATGGATTGCATTTTTCATAAGACCTTTGTTACTTGTGTTGGATTATTGCATTACTGAAAATAACTGAGTCATTCACAGCAGATCATCTCACAATATTACTGTTATTTTGTATACAGTAGATTTCACTTTACAACAGCTCATGCAGGTCCCTCCAGGCCTTTCTGATAGTATCCTGCTCATTATTTTTTTAATAATAGTAAACTACATCTATATAGTACTTTAAGGAGAATTTTCCTTACAATAAAACAATGAGTTGATTATTGCAACAACAGTAATAGATAACTTTTGTATAGGACCTTAAACTTGAGAAAGAATTTTCTTCACAATAGCCCAGCAATGTAAGTAATATACATTTGTAACCATCATCAATCAATCATCATCCATCAATCCTCAACTTCTTTGTTCAATCCTCATCATTGTTAATCAATCCTCATCTTCTTCATTTAGTTCTTCTTCTTATCAATCAATCCTCATCTTCCTCCAATCATCATCAATCCATCAATCAACCCACCACCACCATCATCATCTTACATTACTCTTACCTCTGCTTCAAAATTTTTTTCACAATTAGTATTGTTAACTGTTTCCCTCCATCCTATTCCCTTTCCATGATCTTTACTCTATTTTCTATCTTCTTTTACCCTATCCCTCCTCAAAAGTTTTTGGCTTCTGACTGCCCTCTCCCAACTCTGCTCTCCCTACTTTCACCCCTCCCTCTTTATCCCCTTCCCCTCCTATTTTCCTGCAGGGTTAGAGAGTTTACTCCACCCAAATGAGTGTGTATGTTATTCTGTCCTTGAGCCAACTCTGATGAGATTAAGGTTCATTCACTGTCCTGTTCCTCCCCCATCTCTTCCCCCACTCCATAAGCCCTTTCCTGCTTCTTTCAGGTGAGATTCCATTCCATTCTACCTCTCCCCTTTCCCATCCCACAGTGCATTCCTCTCCCTGCTCAATTTTTCCCTAAATATGTCATCATGGGGCAGCTAGGTGACGCAGTGGACAAAGCAACCACCCTGGACCCAGGAGGACCTGAGCCCAAATCCGGCCTCAGATACAAGACACTCATCAACCCTGACTGTCCCTGCTACCCCCCAAAAAAGATAAAAAATAAATGCTTTACAGATATCATCACTTCATAATCAACTCACACCTGTGCCCTCTTTCTAAATTTATTCCTATCATCTGCCCTAATACTCAGAAAGCTCTTATGATTTAGACATATCATCTTCCCATGTAGGAATATAAACAGTTTACCCTCTTAACATCTCTTATGATTTCATTTTCCTGATTACCTTTTTATGCTTCTCTAGAGTCTTGCATTTGAAAGTAAAATTTTCTATTCAGTTCAGGTCTTTTCATCACAAATACCTGAAAGTCATCTTTTTCATTGAAGTCCCATTTTTGTTTCTGAACATTTATACTCAGTTTTGCTGGGTGGATGATTTTTGGTTGTAATCCTAATTTCTTTGCACTCCAGAATATCACATTCCATGCCCTCTGATTCTTTAATGCAGAAGTTGCTAGAACCTATGCTATCCTTACCTTGGCTGCACAGTATTTGAATTATTTCTTTCTGGCTGCTTGCAATATTTTCTCCTTGACCTGGGAGCTCTGGAATGTGGCTATAATATTCCTGGAAGTTTTCATTTTGGTATCTCTTTCAAGAGGTGATCAGTAGATTCTTTCAACTTCTATTTTACCTTCTACTTCTAGAATATCAGGGCAACTTTTCCTAACAATCACTTGGAACATGATGTATAATCTCTTATTTTGGTCATGGTTTTCAGGTAGTCTAATAATTTTCAAATTCTCTCTCCTGGATCTATTTTCCAGGTCAGTCATTTTTCCAGGAAGATATTTCACATTGCCCTCTATTTTTTTTTAAACAAAATCCTTTGGATTTGCTTTCTTGTGTCTTGGTATGTCATAAAGTCACTAGCTTTCATTTGTGCAATACTAATTTTTAGGCATTTATTTTCTTTGGAGAGCTTTTCTATTTGTCTTTTCAAACTTTTGATTTTTTTTTCTCTTGACTTTCCTGCATCACTTTCATTTCTCTTTCCATTTTCTCCTCTACTTCTCTTATTTTATCTTTAAAGTCCTTTTTGAGCACCTGTATTGCCTGTGACCAATTCATATTTTTCTTTGAAGCTTTGGATGTAGGACCCCTGACATTGCTATCCTCTTCTGAGGGTGCACCTAGATCTTTCTTGTCAGTAAAGAAACTGTCTATGGTTTACAACTTTCTCTGCCTATTCATCTGGCTCATCTTTTACTTGACTTTCAACTCCTTCTTAAACTTAAACTCCTTTCTTTAATTTCTTCTGCTTCTAGGCTACACTGTCCCAAGCTTCATGGTGTCCTAAGTGATATGATTTAAGGAGGGGCAGGTTCTTCACTCACCTGGCCTATGCTCTGGTCTGTAAATAACCCCAGGCCAACTTGCTAATTAACCAGGCAACACAATTTTATTTGCTGTTCTTAGCTATGATGAGCCTGTGCCCCTTCCCCACCTGGGCCTCTGCTGCTCAAGATTTCTTCCTGGTTCCTAGCTGGGGTAGGACAACTGAATTCCTCCTCAGCTTCTGCAGACATCCCTGAATTCCTCCTCCCCCACCCCACTGCCCCAGCCAGCCATTCAGCACTCTCAGCAGACCATTAGCTTAGTCCTAGAAGTTGCTGGTGCTGCAGCTGATTTGGAGGCTCAGGAGTAATTTTCTCTGGTGCAGCCTGCCTGGGTCTGGATCTGTGTCCGAGTGATCATGGGGTTGGACTTCACTCCCAGCCCAGTACAGCATCCCTCTCCTGCTGAACTTCTAATCTGCCTTTTGCTGGAAAATAATCCCAGCCCATCTTTTTGTGGGTTCTGCTACTCTATTGGTTGTATTATGGCTGTGTTTGTTTTATGGAGTAATTGTGTCTGGAGCTCTGAGCACTTCTCAATAACTTTTTAAAAATCAAATTTGGTCAATTGAAAACTAATGGTGGTAAGTAGGGCTTTCCTGGGTGACATCATGTGCCCCACAGTGCCTCTGCCCTCTGTGGCTGTGTGGCTGGGCTGTAGAGGCGGTGGCCTAAAACATCCTTGGCTAATTTTTGACTCCTGTTCTGACTCCAGCTTGGATTCAGTTCTGGGCAGGAGAAGGAGAAGGAGATGGTGACAGCAGAGGAGACAGTGGATGGCAAGGATGGCAGTGGCTGCCAGGGACCACGATGCTGGGTTTGTGAGCACTACAACCTGAGATGCTTCCTTAAGGCTCCTTGCTGTGGTAAACTTTACATCTGCTGCTTATGGCATGATAACAATGAAGATCATCCCTTGAATTGTTTTAAAGTAAAAGAAGTACAGTGTACAATATGTAGAAAACTTCAGAATGCTCAACAACCTTGTGAAGAATGCAGCACTGTGTTTGGAGAATATTATTGCAATATATGCCACCTATTTGACAAAGACAAGAAACAATACCATTGTTAGAAGTGTGGAATTTGTATGATTGATCTTAAGGAAGAATTTTTTCACTGTTTGAAATGTAACATGTGTCTATCCTTGAGTCTCCAAGGACATCACAAGTGCATTGAGAACATCTCAAGGCAGGATTGTTCCACATGCTTCAAGGACATCCACACATCTCGAGTTGTTGCTCCTGTCTTGCTGTGTGGGTATCTTCTACACAGAACATGTTTTGAAGCAATATTAAAGGAAGGTTACAGGTGTCTATTATGTATGCACTCTCCTCTAGATATGACTCGCTATTGGCAACAGTTGGATAATTAATTTGAACAAACTCCAATGCCAACAGAATATCAGAATATGACTGTGGAAATTCTCTGCAATGATTGCAGTGCCCACTATATAGTCCAGTTCCACATATTAGGAATGAAGTGCAAGAGCTGTGTGTCACATAATGTTTCCCAGGATGGCGGATTCCTCTGGAGCAGCAGTGGCCAACCTCTCTACACTGCCCAGGGCTGCC
Organism: Dromiciops gliroides; assembly: GCF_019393635.1. NCBI lineage: Eukaryota > Metazoa > Chordata > Mammalia > Microbiotheria > Microbiotheriidae > Dromiciops > Dromiciops gliroides. The sequence goes on from NC_057866.1 coordinate 145,749,449, forward strand.
TTGGAGGCCTCACCATTATTTCTGAAATAAGAGATGTTCCTTAGTATCCTGTTGCTATGCTGTCACAAACAGTAGTGTGATGTTTGTGGTCATGTCACAACATAAAACTTCCACTACAGGGACTCAGTGATCAGGCTCTTAATAAAATTGTCATAATTTTTATTCTTGTGCAAAAACTGAAGCTTCCCCATTGAGTAGAAATTCCTTCAATGTTATTTAGGATCTAGATGACATTCTGCTTTGAAATTTAGGTTCATTAGAATGCATATTTTTATTGCATTTACTTTTATGCAAAACTATGCATCTAGAATCTAAAAGTAGTTCTTAATAAAACTGTGCTTAACATTTTATCTTATTTAAATAAACTTTAGAATTTAGAATTTAATAAAGGGGTCCCTTTTGAATGCTATAAATGTGTATTTTATTGTAACATTGAATAAAAAATTCTTGGCATATTGTCATAAAAAGAAAGCAAATGACTCCACAAAACTTCAAGAAACAATAAAACAAAGTGAAAAACTGATAAAAAGAAAAGAAAATATAATGTAACCCATAGGGAAATAACTGAACTGGGAAAAAACTAAGGAGAGAGAACTTAAGAATAGCAAAAAGCAAAAAGCCAGGAACAAAAGAATAGCCTAGCCATCATATTTCAAGAAATTGAAAATTGCCCAGCTTTTTTAGAACCAGAGGGCAAAGTAGAAACTGAATGAATCTTCCAGTCACCTCCTGAAAGAAATCTCAAAATGAATGTTCCCAGAAGTATCATAGACAGAAGTACATTGTAAAAACTATGTTTTTCTTTGTTTTTTGTTTTTTCCAGTAGCCTTGCAAATTAGAGTCTAAGGAAAGCTGAGCACTGCAGAATCGATGCTTTCCAATTGTGGGTCTAGAGAAGAATTTTGGGAGTCCCTTCTCTAATAAGTGGATCAAATCAGCCAATAATTAAGGAAATTAAATGAATCTATTCACTGAAATGTCAAATTGTGAAGCTGAAGCTTAAAACTTTGGCTACATAATGAGAAGACAGGAGACATTGGAAGAGACCCTAATGTTGGGTAAGATTGAAGGCAAAAAAGAAGGAAATAGCAGAGGATGGTATGGATGTCTAGAAAGCAAGAAACATGAAATTGGACACATTCTGAGAGAGAGTGGAAAGTAGAAGGGCCTGGTGTGCTGTGGTACCTGGGATCTTGAAGAGACAGACAGGATTGAATAATAATGGAATATCAAAATACATATATTGCCTGACTTACAAAATTTTCAAATCATTAATAATTGGAGAAATGTAAATCGAGGCAATTCTGAGGTTCTAATTCACAGGAAAGATGGTAAAAATGGAAAAAGAAAAATGTTGCATAGACTGTGAGAAAAATGTCACATCAATGCATTCTTAGTGGACCTATGGATAGTTATAACCATCCTGGAAAGCATTTTGGAATTATATATAAAAATTACTAGAGAGTGCTTTCCCTTTGACCTAGCTATATCACTTTTGCACCTATATAGAAAAACAAATAAAAATAAAGGTCAAATAAAGATTAAAAATAAAAATGGTCATCTACATCTACATCTACATCTACAACTATACCTACACCTACATACATACACACTTATATAAGAATATTTAGAGGACCTTTTTTGGTGGTGACAAATACCTTGAAACTATGAGCATGCCCATCATTTTGGAAATGATTAAACAAACTATGTGATGTGATTGTGATGAAATTATATTTTGCAATAATAAGGAAATAGGTGGATTCAGAGTCATAGAAAATCTTGCATGAAGTATACAAAGTTATGTGAATAGAACCAGAACAATTTATACCATAATGTCAGTAGTACAAAAACAAATAATTTTGAAGATTTATAAACTGAATGAAGAATGAAACAAGCAGAACCAGGAGAATAGTTTATATTATGACAATAACATTGTAAAGTCAAGCAATTCTGAAAGCTGTAGAAACTATGATTAATACAGACCATTCACAATTCGAAGCAGGCTGTCCATCTACAGAAAAACATATGATGGATTCAAGGTGCAGAATGCAACACGTATTTTTGAGCATGGATAATTAGTGCATTTGTTTAGATTATTTGCATGCATATTTTCATATTTGTTGCCAGGTATTCATTTTTCTTCTTTTATTTAATGAACTGGAAGTGGGAGGAAGAGAAAATAGGTTTCTGTTAGTTAAAACAAAACAAAAACTTAAAAAGATTCTAACAGGCTGAGAGGAAGAGGGAATGCAAATATGAAGGACAGACTGTGCAAAAGAATTAAATTATGGGGATGGACTAGATGATTGATTCTTTATAGTTATTATTGTTCATTTTTAGTTATTATTCTAGTGAACAATAACAGACTAGTAGGGGCCATTAGGGTCATCTACCATAACCATTTCTTACACAAAAATCCCCTCTACAAATCCCTGCTATTTATCACTTATCCTCCCATAATGATGAAATCCACTAATGTTTTCCCAAGCAATAGATTCCCCATTTAAAACAGTGTCATTTGTAGAAAGTTTACAATACAGAGATCAAAAAATGCCCTCCATAGCTTCTGATTGATGCTCCAAGTTTTTCCCCTCTGGAACTAGGAAGAAGTTTAATACTTGCACAACATGATTAGTCCAACAAATATTGAAGAGAACTACCTATCTACCATTATTAAGTGTTCTCTTAACCCAGGACAAACACCATCTTCTTTCTGGTGTTCTCATTAATGGAGTCTAAACCTGCTGTTACCTTTTGAAATTTGCGGGCTTTAATTTAATATTGTTTACTTAATATTGAGCTTTTCACCAATTAAAAACCCCAGATATATTCCCCATAATCAGCTATCTAGCATGCCTCTCCTATTTTCTACTGGTGCACTTGATTTTTGGAACTTAATTTTAGGAATTCACAGGACGTTTTTCATTTTAATAGATTCAACTTATCATTTTATCCTTTTGAGATATTTTTGCTTCAAGAGTCTGTCATTCAGCAGGATAATTCTCTTCATATATTCCATATTAAAATTGGATAAGCATGCTATATCTCTGTTGTTATCCAGGGCATTGATCAAACATTGTTTAGCATGTGTAATGGGGTTGAATCCAAAGGCATTCTATAAGAGAATACCTTTTAGATTGGAATTAATCTAAAACTTTTCTTATATTTGAGTTGTCACTAAATCAGTCCTGAATGCCCATAAGTGTAATATAATGGTGTCCACATCTCTCCATTGTGAGAAAATAATGGGATTTGGCAGATACTCAAAGAACCCACCTGGAGATTAATCTAAACTGATTGAGTTAAGTGAGAGTGATTAACTTTGCTGATTAGCCTACTTAAAGTTAATTAGATTGTAACCCAACCTGGCTGGCCCTTAAAAGGTATTGTTCTCAGATGCTACAGACTTTGAACTCAACTCGAGACCACCTTCAAGTCCAGTGAACCAATGGATTTCGATGATGCTAACCAATCAGCTTGAAGCAGTGTGTAAGGACCACCTGTGCTCCAGACCTATAAAAAGCTTCCACACTGAGTTTGCTGAGGCAGTTCATGGTTGAAGCAGGCTTGTGATAGAGGACTTGAGGAAGAACCAGACCAGGACTTATTATTAAAGAAAATATGGTGGGTAGAGCCAAGATGGAAAAGGAAAGTGAACAAACCCAGTTAATTGTCTTAAACAACTTTAAAAATAATGCCACAAGTAAAATTTTAGAGTGTCAGAGACAACAGAAATGTAAGTATGAGACATTTTCCAGCCTAAGACAGTTTAGGAGATTGTCACAAGAGGTCTGTGACACTGGAGTGGGCACCTACCCAAAGGGTACATGGCAGTATCACAAGCAGTGGCCTTGGAGGCAGGAACAATAACAGCAACAGCAGTAGCTTTGGGAGTTATCAGCCCAGAGATGATAAAGGGATCAGATACCTGGTTTGGATGAAATTACAATGGACCCTTTGCTGAAACTGGGTGCAGCTGGAACTAATTGGCAATTGTACTCTCATATATAGTTCTGGATCACAGCTCCAGGGCAGAGAGCAGAGCTTGTGGTCAGTCATAAGGGATTGGGTGCTCTAGTCACAGTTCCAAGGCAAAAAGGATCACTAGACCTTGAAGCTTCATTGGAGCAAGAGCCCTGGTTAAAGTTTCAGTACCAAGAGGGATACTAGTGCTTGCAGCCGTAGGGGAGCAGAAGCTCTTTTTGAGTAAAGACCAGAACTGCAGAACAGGGGAATAGTGAGTACACCTATCTTTCAGATTACAGAACCTTTGAAGCACTGAAAGCTTTCAAACCTCCAGAACCAGCACTGAGAAGAGTAGCACAAAAGGCTTGAACCATCGGACAACAATCCCTCTGCTTCCAGGTGAGGAGAACCCAGGTGAGAGAAAAGGATAAACAGAAAAAAAAAAGGACTGAGGGAACTCCACAGTTAGTAATCATTAGTAATCATAATTGTGAATGTGAAAGGGAATGGGAACCCATAAAATGATAAGAGAATAGATTGGAAACTAGAATCCAAACAATATTTTTTTTAAAAAGACACATTTGAAACAGAAAGACACACACAGAGTTTAAATAGAGGCCTTGTGCAGAATTTGTGATCAACGGAAAGGAAAAAAGGTGGGGGGTAGCAATTGTAATCTCAGATAAAAGCAAAAGAAAAAATATACCCAATTAAAGGAGATAATGAGGGGAATTATATTTTGCTAAAGGATACTATACACAATGAAGTAATTTTTTAAAATTACAGCAAGTTTCTCTGTCCAAAGACTTCATCTTTCAAATATATAAGGAACTGTATCAAATTTTTAAAAATAAGAGCCATTCCCTAATTGAAAAATAATCAAATGATATGAACAGTCAGTTTTCAGAAGAAGAAATAATATCCACAGTAACAGGACAAAAATGCTGTAAATCATTAATTATTAGAAAAACACAAATGAAAACAACTCTGATGTACCACTTAATATGTATCTGAAATGAACAATGCTAGAGGGGTGAGGGAAAATAGGCAGACTCTTGAATTCTGAACTGGTCCAACCTTCTGGAGAACAATTGGCAACTATGCCCCAAAGGTCTATAAAACTCCTGCATACCCTTTGACTCAGCAATACATTACTTTGTGTGTACCTCAAAAAGATAAAAGAAAAAGGAAAAGTACCTATATGTACAAAAATATTTATAGTGACTCCTCTGTGGTGGTAAAGAATAGGAAATTGTGAGAATGAGCAAAATGTGGCATAAGATTATGCTGGATTACTTTTGTGCTATACAAAATGACAAAAAATCGTTTGAGAGAAACATGACAAGACCTATATGAACTAATACAAAGTGAAGTGAGCAGAACCAGATCATTGTACATAGTAACAGCAATATTGTAATGATGATCAACTATGAAAGACTTAGATTCTCTGTTTTACATATTTATCCATGACAATTCCAAAGGATTCATGATGAAAATATGCCATCCATCTTCAGATAGAACTGATGAACTTTAAATGCAAACTGAAAGACAATTTGTCACTTTCATTATTATTCTTGCTTTTATTTTTGCCACATAGCTAATATGTTTTTTTACATGATTTTACATGTATTTGATATCAGATTGTTTGCCTCCTGGTTGAGGTGGATGGAAAAAATAGAACTCAAAAATTAATTAAAAAATAACAAATAACAAATAAATCAAAATAAGAAAATAAATTTATTTAAAATATTTTTGGGGGGGACATCACTTTTATAGTAGAAAATGAAATATTTTCTAATCCTTGAAACTTGTAAAGGAATGTTGATTTGGATAAGCTGGGATTTCGGGGTGGATTGTCAAACATGGGAGCTTTTCAAGGACCCAGGCCTGTTATCTTAAGATTATCAATAGGTAGCCTGAGAAGTATCAGCACTGGGGGAAGATCACAGTTACGTAGTTTTCCTAAGAAAAGACTCAAACATCTTCAGGGCCTGAGCAGGTAGGTACTGGGGAATCATGTATCCAGAGCCCTTGACAGTGAGGAAGGTGATGCACTCATATTCCTTGAAGAATCTTGCAACCTGATTTTTATAGTACCAAGGCTGATAGGGGCTCATCACAGGCTGGTTTAGTGACTCCACAAACTTCTCTGTTCCTAAGAAGTTGCAGGCCATGTCAGTGTCCCCATTGTACACCAAGATGTCAAGTTTAAGGTACTATATACAGGTTAGGATGACTAGGATAATATCAGAAAAACCTGGAAAGACCTACATGAATTGAAGCAGAGTGAAATGTACTGTATACTAAATAACAGCAACAGTGTAAGATGACCAGCTGTGGTTATTTTCAGCAAGGGAATGATCCAATATAACCCTGAAGGACTTGTGAAAATTCCAACCTATCTACACAGAAAGAACTGATGGTATCTGAAAACAGATGGAAACACATTAAAAAAAATTTCTTTTGACAATTCCTTAATCTGAAGTTTTGTTTTTTAACTATTTTCCCTCACAACCTAGGTAATGTGGGAATGTTTTCCCTGACTATTCATGTATAACTTATATGGAATTACTTGAGTTCTTGTGAGGGGTTGGGGGGGGGGGAGGAAGAGAAGTTGGAACACAAAGTGTTTTTTTTTTTTTAGTGAGGCAATTGGGGTTAAGTGACTTGCCAGGGTCACACAGCTAGTAAGTGTTATGTGTCTGAGGCCGAATTTGAACTCAGGTACTCCTGACTCCAGGGCCGGTGCTCTATCCAGGAACACAAAGTTTTAAAAAAATGATATCAAAATTTGTTTTTAAATATATTTTGGAAAATAAAATTCTAAACAATAAAAAAGAGAGCCTAGTCCAAAGCCTTGATGGTCACCCAACCTTAGGTACAGGTGATGCATAGTGATCCAGCAAAAGAGACTGAGAATGTCAATGTCTGATGAGTGGGAAGAGAATCAAGAGGAAGAGGAATTTGAGGAAGGACCAGACTGGGGAAAAACTATTACAGTTTTAGTATCTTTTATATTAAGATGCTCTTTCAGACTATAATTTGGCAAGAAATTCAGTTGCTTTGTAAGTATACTCCAATGCAGAGATAGCAAACTCATATCATTGTCATAGAGGAGAATACTTATTTTCTTGCTTTACTGTATAATCCCCTGAACCATTATGCCAAGTTATTTAAGCATAAGTTTAAAAGGTGAGCTAATGGGGCAGCTAGGTGGTGCAGTGAGCTGATAGAGCATCAGCCCTTGATGCAGGAGGACCTGAGTTTAAATCCATCCTCAGACACTTAACCCTTACTAGCCGTGTGACCCTGGGCAAGTCACTTAACCCCAATTTCCTGACCCCCCCCCCAAAAAAAAAAAGGTGAGCTAACTCTGTTTGATACCATTTTGAACTGGGATTTCATCTGCTATAATACCATTCCTTCTTACTCTGATTATAGCAAAAATTACAAGACAAAGTATGCCATGATGCTTGAAGAGTTTTTCTCAAAGCCAGAAAGATCAGTTCAAGTTCTGTTTCTAATAAGAGGCAATTATTACCCTGGCTTTGGAACCATGGAAAAGTGACTTAACTTTTCAGTGATCTAAGCAACTTTGTAGAGATTTTAATTTTAGAGAAGAGGATTGTCTGAATTGTGGAGGGAGTTTACTTATCTAGGAATTTCCATTAATAGTGAAATCAGGTACTTTTTCAATCTCAGTTCCTAACTATAATACAAGTAGAATCAGAACTGAGCAAAAGGACTGTTAAGAAGCTTAACCTATGATATTTATAGTGCTATAATATATGGAGTAAAGAAACAAACAAACAACTGATGAGGGGTTGACAATGTTCTGAGATGTTATTCTCAACTCATGCCATGATAAAATAAAATAGAGCATATCACAGATCATTGAAGGAATGATTATATGTAAATCCTGCTTCCTCCTCATCAAAGAGATTAGATTGAGAGATATAATCTTTCAGTTTATTGATGAGAAATCTGGCAGAGAGTTTTGAAGGGATTTGTTTTTTTAATGAAAAATATTTTATTACTATATACCAGGCACAGTTCTAATAGAAAAGTGAAATCATCCCTGATTTTGTCAAGCTCACATTCTAAGGGGGCAAACAACCATAGGGCAGAGTTCAAGATTCCCACAGAGGAAATCATCTATGTTTTTCTCATTACATCATCTATGGAGATATTGGAAAGGCCCATAAAATGAATATTATTCTAATCATTTTATTAAAATGTCCACTCTCTAGGCATCTTTTAACAAACATTAGGCATCCTTCCTAATATTTAGGTCAAACCTATATTTCTATAACATCTATCTCTAAATCAAAGCTATGTTCTTAGTTGCTGCACAGAATCATAATTACTTCTAACTCTTCAATGTGGAAGTTTTTGAAATATTTGAAGATGGATATCATGTCCCTCCTAAGATTTTACATATCAAGCTAAATATCTTCAAATCCCCAATCTGTCCCTCACTTTACTTAAGTTTTCTACCCTTTTACTTTCTTAGTCATCCTTCTCTGTTTGTACTCCAGTTTGCAAATACCCCTTCTTCCTAACATATGGTACCTAGAATCGAACAAAATAATCCAGGAAAAGTTTGTCAAGTGTAAGGTAGAGTGATATTGTTGCCTCCCTGGATCTGGATACTCTACCTTTGTGACTATAAGCTAATATTAAATAAGCTTTAAATCTGTGATTTTGTTGAATTGGAAGTTCTCTCCACTGATGCAGATTACAACTACCCAATATCTTCTGATGCTGTTTGCCTTTTCCATGACACTCAAAGGGTAATATAAAAAAAAAGAATCTATGGGAAAAAAGTCCTTATCGTGTTGGTTGGACTCCCTGTAAAGGATTTTCTGGAGAATATGGATAAAGCTTCACAAAATGTGAAAGTTTAGATAGGCTGGGGCTTGTTATATAAGGGGGAGGACTCAGATTAATGACAACACAGACCCATTGAATAAGGATGTAGAAGGTAGAATGGCTCTTTATAAAGCATTAGATTTAGGAGTCAAGAAAACTTGTATTGAACTCAAGCCTCAGGTGCTTAAAAAGTCCTGATCATAGACAAGTCACTTAAGTTCCCCAAAACCAAATTTTTGTATTTGTAAATCTGGGATGTGATGAAATAATGGGATTTTAGCAGATACTCGAAGACCCACCTGTAGATTAATCTCTACTGATTGAATCAAGTGAGAGTGATTGACTGCTGATTAAGCCTACTTCAAGTTAATTGGATTGTAATCACACCTGGCTATCCCTTAAGAAGGTATAATTCTCAGAAACTAGACTATGAACTCAACTTGAGAACACCTTCAAAGACAATGGATTTGGATGACGCCAACCAATCACCTTGAAGCAGGGTGTAAGGACCGCCTCTGTTCCAGATGTATAAAAAAGCTTCCTGATTAAAGCAGGATCGTGGGAGGAGGACTTCAGGAAGACCCAACCAGGCTGGAACTCTAGGCTAGACTGGAGCGGAAGCTTCTGATTTAAGGTGACCACAACTTAGATTTTAAACATCACAGGGATGATAATAATTGCATAACAAAGTTGTTTTCATGTAATACTGAAATAATGCATGAATGTGTGTAGATTTATTACTTTGAAAACTTTAAAGAGTCCTATCAATTTTATTGGTTGTTGTACTTGGTGATGTTGAAAGAGGTCTCTACTGACATTCAAAATATCCCTGTTGGATTAATGGTTATATTTTAGTAGCTAGCCTCCCTGGAAGATCTTTGCTTGTGACTGGGTTTGGCCTGTTGAAGTCCCTTCAGCTTCTAATGCTATTTGTAGTGGCTCTTAAAGGAATAGTGATACTTCTGAGATTAACCATGTTGTAAGAGAAAGCAGTAAACATCACATGATCTATTGTATTATGATACATTCTGGGGTGTAAAGTGAACTCAGATCTTGTAATTGCTACTTCTGCTATGATTGAAGCACTTGGCCTTATGTGTGATGAAACACTTGAAGGGCCTATCTCTCTCAGGAGAGCTGGCATGCTGGTATGTTTCCCTCCTTAACTTTATATGAGGACAGTGAAAATTCTCTCAATACTTATGCTGTATAAATAATTACAAATAATGGATGCATCAGTCTATGTGCTTCTTCCTTATTTTCTCTACTTGGGTTAAGAATGCTGAATTTTTAATGGTATTTATATTTTTTCTCACTTTGAGTAAGAGAAAAAATATCAATTGAGAATAAATTTATTTTGATTTATTTCTACTGTTGTCACATTAAGTTTTCAAACAGTTATGAGTTCTTTTCTATTTATTTAAATACTTTCATTTACATTTGAGATGCAAATAACTATATTTTCACCACTTCTAGTTAGGAAGAATGTGCAAATTATGCTTAGGAAATCAATTTTTTAAATAATATATTTCAATTGGTCTAATAATGACATTTAGTAATCTTATGTTGAAAGTCTTTTTTAAAGATGGATTCTGAAAAGAAGAAAGAAGAAATTAATTCCAAATCAGAATGTAGGGGTAAAATGGAAGTGTAATCTTTATAAATTAAAAAAAAATAAGTGTTTCCAAAGGTCATCAACCAAGAACCTAGGAATTTTCCCCCTAGGTATTACATGATTTAGGGCAGTAGATAATCAAGCTGTGTCCCATTTTCATCACAAGTGAGGAATGTAGACAAAAAATAGACACACATACACAAATACCCTGCATTCATTCATAAGGTGTAATTCTCTGGAGAGGAATAACTAAGTTTCCTGAAATAGAGATTAATAAGGGTTTAATGAATTGAGTTGCTTTCTCCCAATGGGGCAGTGATCCAGAACAGTTATCTTGGAATCCCGGACCATGTGACTGAGATTATTATTAGTCTGATGAGAGCTGATTTTGTTCCTCTATAAAAAGGGGTAAAGAAAAACTAATAGCTTTAAATGACTCTTTAGAGAGATCATTAAGTTGATTTCTTTTTCTCTGACTCCCATATTTCAATTCATATTATTTACATCTTCATATAATCTGACACCAAAAGCATAGTCTGTGGAAACATGCACTAGATTTTGAATCAAGGACCTGTGTTCTTCTCTTTACTATCTTTATGACCTTGTACAAAGCCCTTAAACTTTCTGAGCCTTAGTTTCCTCAAATGTAAAATGAGTAAGTTGAATTAAGTGACTTTAAGGACCTTTCTAATTATACTTTCTCAGCCTTTTATCATTCAGTTTCTTTACTAAAACTCCATGTTCCAACTAAACTTTAGTGGGAGGAGTATGGATCCATGATTTAGGCTGGCAACTCCATTCATCAATGCAGATTAGCAATTCTTCAGTGTGTTTTAATCTTAGAGTGGAAAACCTTATCATGAAATTTGTATACTGAATTTTAAGAAATAACTTGTTAATTATAATCTGTTTCTTTTGAAATCATGTATATCTTATTTTAAGCACTTAGTACTCAAAGAAAGGTTTCATAGATTTTAACAGACTACCAAAAAGAGTCCAGGGCACAAATATATATTAAAAACTACTATCTTCAAATGGATTGGGGGGGTGGGTATTTGTCTTTAATTTCTTCATATCAGTTCTTTGCAACTGAGGTTTGGTTCAATGGAAGGACTTAATAGTGTTTGAATGACTGAAACATCTATAGGGGGATGATTAATATGCATTAATTTAAGTTTCAAGAATTATGAATCTACTATTATTTGGAAACAAGTTCTCTTCCTCACTCTTCTGGGTCCTTAATGAGAAAAGTAATCCCTTTACTCTTCCTTAATTGATTATCTAGCATGTTCTCCCACAGAGGCTGTTCTAAAACTTTATTTTTTCACCCTCACCTCATGCTATCCAAAACATGGTTTTTCTTACTTCCTTTTAGTGGAGAACTATTCATGCTTTGCTAAGAAAATAAAGTCCATTTATAAGGAGCTTCCTCTTTTCCCTGATCTACATATCAAACTCTTTGGCATCATCTTCTAGTCTAATATCTATCCCTTCACCTCTGATGATGTGGGTTTTTCTATCAGAAACTCCTTTTCTGTTTCTTTGATTTAAATTTCTCCTCTGTTTCATCAAGTTGGTCCCATGATCATTCTCTGTCTCTCTCTTATCTTATAGTATTTCTTTATGATTTGAAAGCTTCCCTTCTTCATATAAGCAATAAATATCACCAAGTCTCTTCCTTCCTTTCCAAAACAGAACAAAGCAAAAAATCCATCTAATTTGACCCCACCATCCCCTCAAGCTATGATGAAAGGAGCTCTCCTCACTTTTACAAACTATTGGAAAAGCTATCCAAATTAGCTACCTTCATTTCTTTTCCACTTACCCATTCTTCAGCACCTTGTGGTCTGGTTTCTCATCCCATCACAAATCAGCAAAGCAGTGCATCACATTAAATACTCATCAATAAAATTTAAAACAAAACAAAATCTGTATAGCATTTGGTCTTGACCTACTCTCCCAACCCCAACTCTCACTGGTAAGTTGGGTTTACAGAGGCTGACTATAATACCCTCTACAGAGAATAGGGTTAACCCCAAAGGAATAGGGAACATCTGTATAGTGCTCCAAACCCCTACAAATGTATTTGACCCTATCACTATCAGATCATACAAGTCAGCCAGATTTAATTAGCTGTTAGAAAGAGGTATTTACTGAAGTGGCACAAAACATCCTCCTCCCTCAAAGTCTTTGACACACACAAATATTTTCAGATTCTAGGGGAAAGCTGGCTTAAGTATAGTGAATATTTGTGGCAAAGGATAACACATGGCTCATAGTGGTTGGAAGTCTATTTTTTTCCTAGCTCCTGGTGGTTGGAAGCCCTTTTCTCCCATTTGTGGATTAGTCATGAAGTTCCCATGAGGCATACTGTAGCATTCTGATAGGCTTCGTGTAGAGTCTTGAAGCTGCCTTTCCACAGTGTGTCCTTGTTGTCTATTGCAGAAAATGTCACTCCCCACTGATGACCCAGAGATGCTACTAGGGCACTTCTACAATATTTGCAAAGCCTGCTTCTGTTTAAGGGGTGGGGGAGGAGACAGTGGTTCTATACCTTTCTTTTATCTCCCACCAATCAATACTTTTTTAAGTTATTAAAAGTACTCTACCTGAGGGGGCAGCAAGGTGGCACAGTGGATAAAGCACCAGCCCTGGATTCAGGAGGGCCTGAATTCAAATCCAGCCGCAGACACTTGATGCTTATGTAACAATTGGAATGACGCCACCTGCTGGAGACTTACTGTAGAAGAGTTCTGCCAATGAAGCAAGGTCTTTGAGGGCAAGACCAGGAGTCTTTTCTTTGGTGTCAGGAAGTGACATTTTTTAGTGGGAGGAAGAAGGAAGAGCTGGGTGCTCTGACTCGTGCTCTTTCCTGAGGACGCTGGTGGAGGAGGGAGCTAGAAATGCACTCTCCCTTTAATAGATAGGAATCTAGGCCTTTTCTTCTCTCTTTACTAAATTCTTATTCTCCTTAATAAATGCTTAAAAGTCTAACTCTTGCTAAAGCTTATAATTTATTGGCTACCACTCATTAGATATTTTAGACAGTTTAGCTAGAATTTTAGCCCTTAACACTTACTAGCTGTGTGGCCATGGACAAGTCACTTAACCCTCATTGCCCTGCAAAAAACAAAAACAAAACAAACCCCCAAAAAATACACTTCCTGAAAATGTTGCCTGAATATGCTCTCTCTTTTTAGATTTTAGGTATCAAATGTCTGGTTTCTAACCTAGCTTGTTACTTTATACAAAACTCACAGAGCGTGGGACTAGGTTCAAACTACTGTCTGTGATTAACATTAACATTACTGCCTCAGTCAATTGTTGTGTCCTCAGTTGATAAAGGTATAAGGACTAGACTATTAAGTAATTACTTTCAATGAAGTAGAGTAGTTATTGACTTGAAGTACTCCACAAATTTATACCTAAATTTTTCTCCTTGAAAGCAGGTACTGTTTGGTTTTGTCTTTATACTTCTAGCACCTATCACAGTGCCTGCTACACAGTAGATAATTAATAAGTGCTTGTTGATTGACTGATTTGTTTAATGTCGTTTTTCATTTCACACTGGTTGCCAATTGTATAGATTCAGTTTAGAGGTCATAGTGCATTTATCACAATTCTGTGTCTGCTTTGTGTCTGCATTGCAAGAATAGAAGAGCATCAACAAATTAAATATTTCTCTATTTTTTCCAACACACATGTTCTTCTTAAACACTGCAGAGGAGCCCCAGAGAAAATGCTAAGACAAATTGGAAATACTCTCTAGTTAAGTAATAAAGAGTTCAGTCAATAAATACATTTATGAGTATGTGTGTCTGTGTCTGTGTGCATATGTCTGTGTCTGTGTACGTCTGTGATATTTTGGGCTTTTTGTCTCTAAGGAATCTTTTCTGGGCATTAAATCCAAGCATACACTCCCTCTTTAGAATTTAAGTTGAATACTTATTTTCCTTTCTTCAGGTGATATTTGTTAAGCTCCTGACTACATAAATAGGTTCTAAATAAATCGATACATCATCTACATGCATAGGATAGGGTGCTAGATTTGGGTCTAGAATGGTAAGAACTGGGCTAATTCTGGTTTAGATGCTTAGCACTTTTATTATTCTGAGCATATTAGCGACCTCTCCATCTTGGGTTTATCTTCTACACATGAGGAGGTTAGATTATGTGATTTATAAAGTCCCATTAAGATTTTAATCTGCATTTTTGATCCCATAAAAGAGCTTACATTTTAGTAAGAGAAGTAAGATATGTACGTAAATAATTGTAAAAACACAATGACTGCTTAAACATAGTCCAGGCAAAGTGTTATGCAAGATATTAGGAACAGAACTTTATTTCTAATCAAGGGGATTAGAGAGATACTGGTGATGAACATTATTTTTATATAGAATTTCAAAACCAAGAAATGAGGGAGAGGGCAATCCAGGTTTAAAAATTACACTGGATTGGTAATCATAAGATATGTTTTAGAAAGAGAGGTTATGGAAACTCCCATAACACCTCCTCCCATTACTTTCTCAGTTAAAAACCTTACCACACAATTTGCTGAAAAAATATGGCCATGTACAAGGGTCCTCTGAATTACAGTCTGTGCTTTGAGCTTAAAGAATCCACTACCTCTTAACTTGAAAATATGTGTATTTTTAACAAAATTTATATCATATGAAGTGTCTGGTATATGCCTTTTATGATTTATATTTGCTCCCCATATTTGTAGTTCTCCTGTGAAATCAGAACTCATGATAAAAGTCTAGATAATTTTTATGGGTAGAAATCATAGTCGGCATTGAAACTGAGCTCTCCCTAAGTACCAATCACAGATTTTCACATGACCTTTTCACATGCTAGTCCGTTGTCCTCAGAGATGTTCTAGCCATGCATCTAGAGGCCCCTGCATCCAGAGATCTCTAATATTGTGGTTCTTCTACTTATAGGTAGAATTCTTTTTAATAATGCAACTCTTTCATTACTAAACATATTTGATCCTGAAGTTTTCTTAAAAATTATAAAATCAAATATTCTCTTTAGCTCCCGAAGGGGAATTTGGCATTTACTCTTGGGAAATAGTCATCCTTGAACTTATTCATAGCAGATGTCATTTCCAGGAAAGTAAGAATTGTCACGATTTTTGTATTCTGAGATCAAGCCACTTGATGAAGAATGGGAAACCCTTGTTATTAACTCATGATTCAATACACACAAACAATATCATCTTCTTAAACTATATCTATTAGGGGAAAAAAGAGAGAGGGAGAGGGAGGGAGAGACAAACAGGAAGTCAGATAAAAAAATTCTATGCCAGAGCATCTGTCAAAAATGAGACAAGTTTTTAGAATTCTTTTGGCCTTTGGCTCTGATTACAAAGACAAAAATGCACTGAAAATGTTTAATAAATAAATCTTTTTCCAGAGTAGAGAAGAACCATATAGATAATTATAGAGAGAAAGGGAGGGAGGGAGAGACAGAGACAGACAGACAAAGACAAAGAGACAGATATGCACACACAGATGAAAATACAAGTGCCACAATACATAATTCAAGTTTACCTGTTTCAGAAGAACAATAGGCCTTCTTCATTCACCACCATCCTCATACCATTTCCTTGCTCTTTTTGTCTAATCTAGGCTGTTGTTCAGTAGGGTAAAATTAGAAATCTAATGCTTTAGTCCTTTGTAGGAAAGGTGTGAGTTTAAGTTGAGTACAAGCCTTGCTAATTATCACCTCACTTATGTGCATTCCTGATGCTTCTTGCAAGACAGAAATTTTACCTTAGCTCTCTATAAACATTGACATGAGGTCATTGGATCCTAGGCTTGAAGTTATGAAGGTAATTTTGAGGCCATCTAGAGGCCAACCCCCTCATCTACAAAAAGAGGTGAAAAGAAGTTAAATGACTTGCTCAGCATGCCATAGCTAGGAAATGACTAAGGTAAGATTTGAATCCAGATCTCTCTGACTCCAAATATAGCACCTATCCAATGCATGTAGATGATGGACTAACATTCAGAACCTATTTATGTAGTCATGAGTTTAAGAAATATCATCTTAGGAAAGGAAAATAAACATTCAACTTCTAAATAGGGAGTATACACTTGGATTTAATGCCAATAAAAGATTCCTTTGAGACAAAAGCCCCAAATATCATATATATATATATACACACATACACACACACACACACACACTCACTGACATATGCAGAAATATACAGATACACACACACACTCATAAATTTATTTATTGGCTGATCTATTTATTAACTTTTTTTTTGAGATATTTTATTTTTTCCGTTACATGTAAAGATAGTTCTCAACTTTTGTTTATACATGCTTTACAATTTCAGATTTTTCTCCCTCCCTCCCTCCCCTCCCTCCCCCCTCCCCTAGACAGCAGGTAATCTGATATAGGTTATATCTATATATATCTATACATATACATATAGATATATATATACACACACATATATATACACATAATAACATTAATCCTATTTCTGCATTAATCCTGTTACAAGAGAAAGAATCAGAGCAGTGATGCAAAACCTCAAAATAGAAAAAAAAAACAACAGCACCCAAAACAAAAGAAATAATATGGTTCAATCAGCATCTATACTCCACAGTTCTTTCTTTCTTTTTTTTTCTTGGATTTGGAGATCCTCTTCTATCATGAGTTCCCTGGAACTCTTCTGTACCATTGCATTGGTGAGAAGAATATAGTCCATCACAGTAGGTCAACACTCAATGTTGATGATACTGTGTACAATGTTCTTCTGGTTCTGCTCATCTCACTCATCATCAGCTCACGTAAGACCCTCCAGGTTTCTCTGAACTCTTCCTGCTCATCATTTCTTACAGCACAATAGTATTCCATTGTATTCATATACCACAACTTGTCCAGCCATTCCCCAATTGATGGGCACCCCCTCAACTTCCAATTCCTTGCTACCACGTAAAGAGCAGCTATAAATATTTTTGTACATGTGGGTCCCTTTCCCCCTTCCATGATTTCTTTGGGCAAAAGACCTAAAAGTGGGATTGCTGGGTCAAAGGGTATGCACAGCTTTATCGCCCTTTGGGCATAATTCCAAATTGCTCTCCAGAATGGTTGGATCAGCTCACAGCTCCACCAACAATGCATTAGTGTTCCAATTTTCCCACAGCCTCTCCAACATTTATTATCTTCCTTTTTTGTCATTTTAGCCAATCTGATAGGTGTCAGGTGGTACCTCAGAGTTGTTTTAATTTGCATCTCTCTAATCATTAGAGATTTAGAGCATTTTTTCATATGGGAATAGATAGCTTTGGTTTCTTCATCAGAAAACTGCCTGTTCATATCCTTTGACCATTTCTCAATTGGGGAATGACTTGGATTCTTATAAATTTGATTTAATTCCCTATATATTTTAGAGATGAGGCCTTTATCAGAAGCACTGGCCTCAAAAATTGTTTCCCAGCTTTCTGCCTCCCTTCTAATTTTGGATGCATTGCTTCTGTTTGTACAAAAATTTTTTAATTTAATATAATCAAAATCATCCACTTTGCATTTTATAATATACTCTATCTCATGTTTGGTCAAAAACTGTTCTCCTTTCCAAAGATCTGATAGGTACACTATTCCTTTCTCTCCTAATTTACCTATGGTATCACCTCTTATGTCTAAATCATGTATCCATTTTGACCTTATTTTAGTATAAGGTGTAAGATGTTGGTCTAAGCCTAATTTCTGCCATACTATCTTCCAGTTTTCCCAGCAGTTTTTGTCAAATACTGAGTTCCTATCCCAGAAGCTGGAGTCTTTGGGTTTATCAAACACTACATTACTAGTGTCATTTACTACTGCATTTCCTGAGCCTAGCCTATTCCATTGATCTACCACTCTATTTTTTAGCCAGTACCAGATAGTTTTGATGACTGCCGCTTTATAGTAAAGCTCCAGGTTTGGTACCGCTAACCCACCTTCCTGTGAATTTTTTTTCATTATTTCCCTGGATATTCTTGATTTTTTGTTTTTCCAGATGAATTTTGTTATTATTTTTTCTAGCTGTATAAAATAATTTTTAGGTAGCCTGATTGGTATGGCACTGAATAAGTAAATTAATTTAGGCAGTATTGTCATTTTTACTATATTAGCTCTGCCTATCCATGAGCAATTGATATCTTTCCAATTATTTAGATCTGATTTGATTTGTGTGAAGAGTGTTTGGTAGTTGTGTTCATAGAGTTCCTGGGTTTGTCTTGGCAAGTAGACTCCCAAGTATTTTATATTACCTACCGTTACTTTAAATGGAATTTCTCTTTCTATCTCTTGCTGCTGGACTTTGTTGGTCATGTATAGAAATGCTGATGATTTATGTGGATTTATTTTATATCCTGCTACTTTGCTAAAGTTGTTAATTGTTTCAAGTAATTTTTGACTTGATTCTCGAGGATTCCTTAAGTATACCATCATATCATCTGCAAAGAGTGATAGTTTTGTTTCCTCCTTGCCTATTCTAATTCCTTTAATTCCTTTCTCTTCTCTGATTGCTAAAGCTAACATTTCTAGGACAATATTAAATAATAGGGGTGATAATGGACATCCCTGTTTCACCCCTGATCTTATTGGGAAGGCCTCTAATTTATCTCCATTGCATATAATACTTGCTGATGGCTTTAGGTAGATACTGTTTATTATTCTAAGGAAAGCTCCCCCTATTCCTAAACTCTCTAGTGTTTTTATTAGGAATGGGTGCTGTACTTTGTCAAAAGCTTTCTCTGCATCTATTGAGATAATCATATGATTTTGGTTGGTTTTCTTATTGATGTGGTTGATTATGTTAATAGTTTTCCTAATGTTGAACCAGCCCTGCATTCCTGGTATAAATCCCACCTGGTCATAGTGTATTATCCTGGTGATCACTTGCTGTAATCTCCTTGCTAATATCTTATTTAAGATTTTAGCATCAATATTCATTAGGGAGATTGGTCTATAGTTTTCTTTCTCTGTTTTTGCTTTGCCTGGTTTTGGTATCACCACCATATTTGTGTCATAAAACGAATTTGGTAGAACTCCTTCTTCACCTATTTTTCCAAATAATTTGTATAATATTGGAATTAATTGTTCTTTAAATGTTTGGTAAAATTCACCCGTAAACCCATCTGGCCCTGGGGATTTTTTCTTAGGGAGTTCATTAATAGCTTGTTCAATTTCTTTCTATTTATTAACTTAAGCCCACTGCAAGTATCTTCAGATAGTCACATCTTAGAAGGCCAGATCAAAAAATACTCTGCAAGAACATCTGCCAAAAGTGAGACCAAGTTTCAGAATTCTTTCTGCCTTTGCCTCTGATTATAAAGGCAAGGTAATGAATAACTCTGTCCCATGAGTAGAGAAGATTTATTTGGATTAATTACAGACCCCTCTGCCATATTGTTTTCAATAGCAAGTATCTTTCCCTAAATCATATGGTCCACTGCACCAACTCTCCACTTTATACACCAGGAAAATTAGATTTGGATTTACTATAGAATAGCACAAGATTCAGAACTGGAAGAAATGTTAAAAATTATTAATTTTAACATGTTCATTTTACAGATGAGAAGTTGAATTACCAAGGGATCTTAGGATATTTTATTTAGCACTAGAAGGGAGATTGGATATTATCTACTGTAAACCTCTCACCCCCACCAATTTCATATGAGGACACTAAGGTGAGTTATTAAAGATTACCTAGGTGTTAAGTAGTAGAGATAGAATGTGAACTCATGGACTCTAGTTCCAAATTCAGTACTTTCAATTACTATCACATAGTTTCTACCAAATTCTATTATGTCAAAAACACAGAATAATGGAATTTCAGAATTAGAAGAAAACAATGGCCATTTGTCTGTACCTAAAATATGGTTTTCTTCCACAATATAACCAATTGGTGGTCATCAAACCTTTCCTTAAACACCTCCATTGAAAGGTTTGCTCAGTTAACCCTTTCTACTTTGTCATAAACATAATGTGTAGAACATTTTTTCCTTTGTTTCAAGCCCCAATTTGCTTCTTTGCAACTTCCATTCATTGCTCCTTTTTCTGTCACCTAAGGTCAAGGACAAGTTTAGTTGTTCTTCCACATGATAGCCCTCGAAGACAACAAATGTATTGCTCTAAAGTCTTCTCTAATATAGGCTCAACAACCCCAGTTCTTTCAACCCATAATCACATAACATAAACACGATGTCCTTTGCCATGTTGATTGCCCTCCTCTGCTTTTGGGCTTGAGATCAATTCATATTCCCCTTTGAGCCTTCACATGTAGTCATTCTGACATTGTCCTCTTCTGAGATTGGGATCCTTTACTTTATGTAACCACTTCAGAGACATGCTGAGCATGCATGTTTGCTTAAAAGCCAATACTCCCCTCTTTTTTATATTCTCAGGCTGCTGTAGACTATGTGAAGGGATGGTTCCATAGACGATTGCTTTTGTATTTGCTGTCATCAACTTTTGAATGACCCCACTTCTTTACCTTCCCCCTTTTCCAGGTATGCAGTGACACATAAGGTAGATTGTAAACTCCTTGAGGGCAGATACTATCCTTTGCCTCTTTTGTATCTCCTGTACTTTGCTGATTGCAACACAGAACTACACAGAACTCCAAGGGAAGATCATAGTGGGAGAAAAGCTAAAAGGATGATGACTTCTGCAGCTGAAGGAAAGAGGACTGAAAGAAGGTGATCATAAGCAGGGAGAACAGAAGAAATAGTTTAAAGATTCCCTGAAGCACAGTCATTAGCATAGTGACAAGACTATGAGTGTCTGGGAAGTCAAAGGAATGGAAAGGCTGCTTAGTGTAGAAATGCATTCTTTTCAATCAGATGCTTCTTGTCTAGGAGAGAAAATCTCAAACAATCAACAGGTATTTCATAAACAAGATATGATTGCTAATCACCCAGGTGCTCAAGGCTGCTGATGCCATGTTTCAACTACCCTTATGCACAGAGATTATCATACATGGTCAGGTAGTATCAGTTTGGAAAATAAGTATAATGTTAGCTCATTTTTTAAATGAATAATCAGAGAATTATGTCCGGAAGGAATCTGAGAGGTCATCTAACCCAACTGATATCCCTGCATTGTCTTGCTTCCTTTAGGATTAAATATAAACTCTCCCATCTGATCTTCACATCTAAAGACCTTCACAAACTTTCCCCAACCTAGCTCTATGGGCATTATTACTCCTCATGAAATTGAAAGTCTATCTAAACTGTCACTCTTACTATTTCTCATGCATTCCACTTTTTCTATTACCTCTGACCCTTTATATTGACTGTCCCCAATTCCTAGGATGCCTTCCCTCCTCCTTATTTCTTTCTTTCTTTCTTCTTCTTTTTTTTTTTTTTTTGGTGAGGCAATTGGGGTTAGGTGACTTGCCCAGGGTCACACAGCTAGTAAGTGTTAAGTGTCTGAGATCCTCCTGACTCCAGGGCCGGTGTGCTCTATCCACTTTGCCACCTAGCTGCCCCTCCCTCCTTATTTCTATCTTCTGGTTTCCTGGCTTCCTTTAAGACTTAGTTCAAATCCCACCTTCAGTGGCTTTCCCTATCCTTGTTGCCTCCTAATCCCTTCCCATTTCCCATTGCCTTTCCTCTGAGGATGTCTTCCATTTACACTCTATTTATCATGTATTATCCTAGTTACATACATATTGTCCCCCATACTTAAAACAGTGTCTGGCATATAGAAAATATTTAATATATGTTTGTTGATTAAATGATCAAACTTTTTTTTTGTCCAGACCTCTGATTTCTTTTGGTCAGAGGATTCTTAATAGGAGGCATTCCTAACAATACATATTGGCAAATTGGGTATGTGTGAGAGAAATATTTTTAGAGAATTGTCTGGTAGCAATAGGTGGTTATAATTTGATTCACAGTCATATAGCTGGTATGTATCAGAGTTGAACCCATGTCTTTTGAATGGGTAGGTTGGGCTTGAGGAATTAATTTCTAATATTTAGAATTTGTTGTTGTGGTTTGTCCTTTGTTCTTGAAGAGGATCATGACATTGGAAGGTGATATCATGACTTGTAGTGAATTGGATTTAAATGAAGGAGGGCTGTGCAAGGTCGACAATTTCACTCTCTCTTCCAGAAACATCTGAGTACAGTGGCAAGATACACATCAGGATGACTGGAAATGGCCCCAAATGTTTAAGGAAATTCGTGTTAAGTGACTTGTGGAGTCTCAATCAGCTAGTAAGCATCTAAAGTGAGATTTGAACTCAGATCCTCTCAACTTTAGTGTCATTACTCTATCCATTGTGCTACCTAGCTCCCTTAAAATTAGAACTATCTATAAGTATGAAGGGCTAATTTTGCAGCTAGTGGCCTTCTTTCACTTTAAAATTTCAAGCAGACCTCTAGATAACTACTTGGCTATATTATAGTGGTGGTGGTGGGGGCATTGTCCTGATTTATGATTAGACTAGATGGCTGCTGAGGTCCTACCACTTTCAAATTCTGTGAATCTGTGTAATGAAATTACTAACAAGTAGAATGATGATTTCTGTCAATCTGGTTATATCATCATTTTGAAATCAAAATATGTCTCCTCTCCCTGTTTACATTTTGCAAGGACAAGAAACCTCAGCTGGAAAATTGGCCCATAATCACAGCCTATTAAGTTTTTACTGATATTGCAATAGGAGTAATGGGTTTTTAATGAGCTTACCCATTTGAACATTTATATAATTTATTAACCTTTTTTCTTCCTTCCTATGTTTTATGTATTAACTAATATTTTTGGTTTAATCATTTTTCTTTATTGAATCATTGAACACTTAGAGATCAAAAACAGAAACAACATGGTCTCATGCTAATTATTTATCATTTTTTATTAAATCTCCACAACACTCTGTGTCACTATTGGCACTTGGTTTCCCATGGCTATGAGATTGTAGAATTATTGCAAAGTCTGTCTTCACCCAAGTAACCCTCTTGTCAGAAGTCAAAGTCCTGAACTTCAAAGCTACATTACCTTTAGAAACACAGGTAAGGTCAGTGTCTCCAGGAGACCTCAGCTGAAATACATCTATTACCTAGGAGTACTTCATTAATACCTCTGTATGATTAGCTTTTTAAGACTTGGAAATAGTGAGATACTTAATCTTGGTAAGTGTTTTGGTTCACAAAGGGTCAATATAAAGTACCTCATCTGATAGTATATAATATACATATATACTATTATATATAATAGTATATAATATACTTAGTTATATCAAAAACATATATAGGTATGCACACACACACACACACACACACTCATATACACAATGGAAAGCCACTTGATCCTCATTTGA
This sequence comes from Dromiciops gliroides, assembly GCF_019393635.1. Taxonomy (NCBI): domain Eukaryota; kingdom Metazoa; phylum Chordata; class Mammalia; order Microbiotheria; family Microbiotheriidae; genus Dromiciops; species Dromiciops gliroides. The sequence continues at coordinate 145,773,237 of NC_057866.1, forward strand.
ACACCCAAAGACCTGAGATAAAGAGGCTATGATACTTTCTGCTTGATTGACTTTTGATGTCAGACAAATCATTTACTCTCTTTGGACTTTAGTTTCTTATTCTATACAATAAGGTATTATCCAAATTTCTCTCCACCTCCAAAATTTTAGTATTCTATGACATGGATGTCTCAGAAAGTTAGTTAGAGGACAGGGTGCTAGAGGAGGAGGAGAGTATTGAGGATTGTGGAGAAGGAGGAGAGTTGTTGCCAAGTTATGTGTATATACACAGATGTATGTATGTATATGTGTATGTATAAGTATATGTACATATGTATTGTATACAGTTATACATAGATATATGTACATATACATATACTAAATATCATATATATATATAAATATAAATATATATTCTTCTATCTACTTAGATTGGAACTCAGGTAAAATATATCATTGGAGACTACTTTTTTTAAAAAGAAATAAAATATGTACCTTAAATGTTGATGAAGTTTTGTGATGCTTGAGAGACCAAGTCATTTAGGTATGTCTCTAGGAATATCACTAAAACCATTCAAACTGTTTAAAAAAAATAAAGCCTCCCAGAAGGTAATATGTATTTCAAAGTGCTTTACTTTTATATGTTCTGTACAATTGTCATGTTAGTTATTATTGAACACATGCCTCTGAGTTAGAAGAATTGGGTTTGAATTTAGATCAACAACTTATTCACTGTGTGAACATGGTCAAGGTATTTAATCTCTCAGTTACAATTTTCTCTTCTCTAAAATAAAGATGATCATATCTTAAACTACCTACCTTGTAGGGTTATGGTAAGCTTCCTAGGGTTATCAAAAATGTGGAACATTTTATGAATTTGAACAATGATGGTGATGGTTTGGTGGTGGTTATGATGGTGATAAAGATACTTTAAAACGTTGATAAGAAGTTAAAAGAATGTAGTTTTCTAAAGAGTGGGATTGTTTGCTTTTCTGGTAAAGTTTTTCCATATTGAATAATTCTTTGCATTTAGTTTGGAATCCAAGTTTTGTATGTGATTGAAAATTACTGTTTTAAAGAAATAAAATATCATTTTTTTTACAATTGCCTTTCTCAAAAACCAAAAACAAAAAACAAAACAACACAACCATGAAAGCATTTTATTAATCTCCATTTTATTCCAATGTGATTGGTAAGGAACATATGTTATTGTTTACATTTTGCATATTGGAAAATGGGTTTTCAAAGACTACCCTCAGGTCCCACAAGGTCTCAGCAGTACAGCAAAGAATGGAACCTCAGATCTCTATCTACCTCATTCTAGCATAGCACATTTTTGACTGTCTCTCTTAGAACCAAAAATGTGTGTCATATAGAATAAGGGAAGGAATAAAATTAGTCACTGAAGATGTCTTAAAACATCTCAGTTACTCTTAAACTTACACACAAGGAAGCCATTACTTCAACCCTGAATCCAGATGTTCAACATCATTTACATTTTGGAAGGTACATTGATCATGATGACATTTATTCAGGACTTTAAAATTTGAAAATGCTTTACATACATCACCTCACTTGAACTTTATGCCAATCTTATAAATTAGGTACTATAGGCATTATGATAACGTTTTTTACATATGAGGAAACTGAGGTTCAGAAGATATTAAGTGACTGGCTCATTGTCACACAATTACTAAATATTAGAGATACAATTCAAACCTTGGTATTCATTATTCTAAAACCCAACATTTTATCCACTATAATATTCTGTCAATTTATATATTCTGCAATATAAAACAGGCTACTTGTTGCGAGACAAAGAATTCTTGGTTAGTCCCAGCAAGGGCAAAAGTGATCCAATTTCCTGGGATGACTAATTCTACAGGCAGTTTCATGGGCCAGGTGTTGGATTTCCCCTGAGAGCAGTCTAATAAATCTTAGTAGTCCTTCTATTCATTCAGTTGTTTGCACCCTTTCAAGGCCACAGCATGAGTCATTGGCCTCATCTTAAACTGTGTGAACAGAATGCTCAGGTTTTGCCCTGTGCAGACTCTTTTCAGATCTGGATAATCAGATTTGCTCCAGTGTGATTTCACAGCTTGTGCAGAAACACTGACAGCAACTCTCTCAGCACTGTTGTTAGATTTAACTAAGCCCGGGAGAGAGGCAAAAGCCACTGTGTGCTTTAAGTCGTATCTTAAAGCCATAGACTCCATGTAGATCTTCATTTAGTGACTATTTCTAAGTAAATTTGAATGTGTGGAGTACTCAAGGCCAAAGCAATAAGAAGCCTGGTGATGACAGGCCAAGTTCTGCTAACATTAAGGGGTTCTTCCTAAAAATAGGGTTTCAAATATGCCTAGCACTGAAAGCGTAACAATTCTTTCGTTGTGGTGGCAATGATAAAGGGTCATAGATTTAAAACTGCCTAGAGGCTTTAATAGTCCTCTCATTTTACAAATGAGGGACGCTGAGGCCCAAAGAGCTCCAGTGATTCACCCTAGGTCTCACAGGGATTCACTGGCAGGTCTGGGATTCAAACCCATTACCCTCTCCCTCCAAATCCATTGATCTTTCCATCATACCATGCTTGCCTCTCACAAGAGAGCTAGAGAGACAACATCTAGCACCTACCATCTTCCAGGCACTCTGCTAAGTGCTTTATAATTATTGTTTCACTTGGTCCTCATAACAACCCTGGAAGATATATGCAATTTTAATCTTTATTTTACAGATTAGGGAAAATGAGGTAAACAAGGTTAAAGTGACTTGTCCAGAGTCACACAGCTATTAAGTGTCTGAGACTGGGTTTGAACTCAAGTTCTGTGCTCTATCCACTGTACCACCTACCTGCCTCTTACAACAACCCTGTAAGATAAAGTTTTGTTAGTATCCAAATTTTTCAACTGAGCATACTGTGACTCAGAGAGCTAAAGTGATTCCTCCATGGTGACACAGTGATGGAAGCAGAGTTCAAACCCAGGTCTTGCTGACTTCATTCTATCCCCTATTCCACACTGCCACTTTGATAAAGTGTTTTCAAAGGAAAGAGATAATTACTTTCATTAGATAGTGCTATCACTTTAGTAATTTAAAGTTGTATTTGGCTTGAGAACTGTTTTTTCCCCTGCTCTTGTCACAGGAAGGATTTAATCTCATCTTCTTAATAAATCCATCAACAAGTACCATTTTAAGCAGTGTTCTTTCAGACATTTCATTACTTTATTTATGATATTATATTTTAAAGTGTGCTTGAAGAACTCCATAAAGGAGATGTACTGTGTGTCTTGGACAAATTATTTAACCCTTCTGGATCTCAGTTTCCCCAGTTATAAAATCATAGAATTGGACCATGTGGCACCTAAGGCCCCTTTGAACTCCAGTATTCCTATGTACTGTCTTAAAAATGAAGAAAACATGCTAGATTTGTAGTCAGAATCTGTGTATGAATCTGTGAATTACTATTTACTGGCTATTGACCTTGAACCCTTTCCTGAAGAAATGGAACAATTGTAACCATTGCTTCAATTATTGTGAACAGTCAAGAGGTAGAAAGGGACTAGGCAGATGGCAAAATGTCTTGGGTTAGTGGCTAGATGTGATGAAGTTGAAGGATGGTCTAGGACTAGTTAGATATAGTGAGCTAAGTAGGTTTACTCTCAATTAGTCACATTGGGCCACAGGACAAGAATTATAAAAGTAAGTAAATTAGCATCTCCAAAAAAAACATGGACATGGATTCTGGAGGCCTACAGGGAAGGGTGCTAGTCCGGGTGAAGAAAAGTATTACATTCAAGGCAGGGAGTAAATGATCTGGGTTCATAACTGAATGGGATATGAACCTGAAGAGAAAAAAGTAACAGTCTAGAGTGATGGGGACAAATGCTATATAGCATGGGATTACAATGGAAGGAACAAGAGGGGTCATGAGTGGATTGGGAATGGATATAGGGAATGCAGACTAGATAGAGAGGCAAAGGGTGATGCTTGCTGGGAAAGTGGAAAGACAGAATGAGGGAAGCAGCCTGGAGGCACACATTGCCATGGGGCAGGGAGCACTGTGAAGAGGAAATACTGAACAGGTGATTGTGGCATCAGAAGATTGACAAGGTTTTCTCAAATTCTTCCTCTTGTTTCATAGAAGAAATTTCCATAGATTTCTTTAGCCTGCTAGATCTTGACATCCTAGGGGCTATCATAAGACCTATATTTCTCTGTCAGTTAATTTAGCCATTCTTGCATTGTTATTACTCTTGTAATAATAGTATAGTGATTCAGGGCAGGTTGACTGCCAACTTATACTCTTTAAGAGGTGTTTATTCCTCAAAAAAATTGTGCACATATTACATAATCATTTTGTAGATTGGAAAATGGAGGCCGAGAAAGGTCACACATTGGCAAAGGCAGTAATGAGATCCAGGTGTTCTGACTTCCAGGCCAACCATCTTTTCAGGAAACCACACATATGTGTTATTTCTCCCACTGAATCACAACTCACTGGGAACAGAAGCTCTCTTCTGTGTATCTCCAGCACTTTACTCCATGCCTTGCATACAGGTGCTCAATACTGCTGTGTTGTTGATGACAGCATAAGAGAAGCAAATGCACTCCAAGGTACCTTCATTCCAAAATTTGATGGTTTCCCTCTGTTGTCAGTGTCATGTGTGTCTTATTATTTATTACTTTATATGACATGAATATTCGCACGATAATTATACAGTATTATTCTTCAAGGCAAGCCTGCCAAACTACCCACACACTTTCCTTGAAAAGAGATGATGAAATAAAAATGGCTCATCAAGATAATTTATTCATCTACACTAACCACCCATTTATGTGTTTAAATCCAATAACAGTGCCAGGAGTTGCTTGGCTATGAATTATGTATAGGAATTATGGGGTTGAATTAAAACTTCAGATGTTGATGGATAACTACAAAATGATTAGATTTCACTTATCATAGCTTCACTTATGTTCTCTCTCTCTCTCTCTCTCTCTCTCTCTCTCTCTCTCTCTCTCCATTTCTCCACCCCCTCCCTCTTCTCTCCTCTACTCTTTGTCAGATATGTAGAGGAATACACACAGGCAGACACAGACACACATATGTAAAATAAATTTATGTTATATATAAATATGCATATTTATGTATATATATACACATGTATATGTGGGGAATACACACATATATGCATATGTTATATCATAAGAATTCACTTTTAACAATGTGGCAAAATTTCATTTTTAAACAATAAATGATCTCCCTTTGTTCTAATATTAATTGCTTCTATAGGTCAGGGTTTAGTTGTCATTTTGATTTAAATCATAATATCACTTAAATCATATTTGTTGTAATACAAATATTTTACTTTTCATTCCTTTTTTATTATTCAGGAAATTGGTGGTAGAGAAATCTGGGTCTTATCTAATTCCCTGTGATTCTTTTAAAAAATCCTACTTCTGACAAACACTGTTTGACCCTCAGCAAATCACCTGAACTCAGTGCTCTAGGAAATTCTGTTAAGACTAAGTTATAGGGGGCAGCTAGATGGCGCAGTGGATAAAGCACCAGCCCTGGATTCAGGAGTACCTGAGTTCAAAGCCAGCCTCAGACACTTGACACTTACTAGCTGTGTGACCTTGGCCAAGTCACTTAACCCTCATTGCCCTGAAAAAAAAAAGTTCAGGGCAGCTAGGTGGCACAGTGGATAAAGCACTGGCCCTGGATTCAGGAGGACCTGAGTTCAAAGCCAGCCTCAGACACTTGACACTTACTAGCTGTGTGACCCTGGCCAAGTCACTTAACCCTCATTGCCCTGAAAAAAAAAAAGTTCAGGGCAGCTAGGTGGCACAGTGGATAAAGCACCGGCCCTGGATTCAGGAGGACCTGAATTCAAATCAAGCCTCAGACACTTGACACTTACTAGCTGTGTGACCCTGGGCAAGTCACTTAACCCTCATTACCCTGCCAAAAAAAAAAAAAAAAAGAGTAGCAGGAGAATGGGTCTGCTTTCAAGGAATAAGAAAGCTGAATAGCTTTTAATGGACTATTACAACTTGGTCTGTCTCAAGGGCTGCCATTTCTTCTCTAGATATTTCCAGTGTAAATTACGATAATGCTTTGTCAAAAAGAGCAGTGAGATTCTAAGATAGTACAGATAGTGTTTGGACCTGGCATCAATAGTTCATCCACTATACAAGCAGATGTTTTCATTTATACCAGTTCTCAGTCATAGTTATAAAGTAGAAATTACCAGGTACCTAAATATTCAGGCCCCACATTCTAGTACTATAAAAAAATAATGTTAGTGTTTTCCCTCTACTTGAATTTTGTAGATTTATCTATGTGATCAACAGTTAATTTACCTTACACATGTACATCTGACTAAAGATCTCAAGTTTCTAGCTCTTGTGTTTATATGATAAGAAAAGAAATCAAATGTAGTAACTTGTCTTCCCACCATATCTCAACACTCAAAACATATTTATCCTATTAATTTTTGAGATGTACCTGGCTCAAGTAGGTTAGTGAGAAGGAAGAAACCTGGTAGTTTCCAACACTAAATACCCTTCCCATTCCTTCACTGCCTTTGTAAAGTAGTCCTTCACACATGGAGACAATGAGATTCATAAGTGTTCTCTAAAGCTTTTGGTAGACACTTTTTTTCTATAGATAACAATGTACCCTTTGTCTTCTTCCCAATGCAAAGAATTAGATTCTATTCTAGTGAAGAGATTGTCTTCAGCATGTGAGAGAGATAAAGAGACACAGAGACACAGAGAAACACAGAGAAACAGAGGTAGGGCCAGAGAGCCAGAGACAGAAAGGTCACTTTATATAATAATATCTATAACTATCCATCCGGATCAAAGTTCAAAAGTCACATGATGGGTATTGGTTGTCAATTCTTAATAAAGAAATGTGCAGAAGTTGTGCAATGGATGTCATTAGAGTGTTGCATCCTCAGAAAAGAAAGCAGGGAAGTTATTTAGCAAGAGTGACATATAATTAGTACTTGGTACATTGTTGTTCAAACATTTAAGTCATGTCCGATTCTTTGTGACTCCATTTGAGGTTTTCTTGGCAAAGATACTAGCATGATTTGCCACTTCATTCCCTATTGAGGAACTGAGGCAAACATGTTAAGTGGTTTACCCAAAGTCACACAGTTATTAAGTGTCTGAGGTCAGATTTCGACTTGGGAAGATGAGTCTTTCTGACTCTAGGCCTAGTTCTCTATGAACTGAACCACCTAGCTGCCCTGGTACATAATATATAATTAATAATTTTTGGATTATTGAATATTGACTACATCCTGTGTAATTCATTGCTGTTAAATCAATCAAAACCATCCATGTATGCATGTATGCATGTATATATGTATTCAATGTTTACTATGTGATAGACAACATGCTAATCAGTGGGACTACCAAAAAAAAAGAACAATTCCTACCCTGAAGGGGCTCATATTCAATATTAAGAAATTTAGGAGAAGACCATAAATATGTATGTTGGTCTCCTTAGGAGCACAAGCAAAAAAGTATGGATGAGTTGTAATTAGTGATGGAGGGAGATCTCTCGTTGTTTTTCCTAGCCTAATGTAAGTTGTTGGACAGCTTGGAATATTTCATTTTGTCTTTTTATCCTTCGTGTCAAATATAGTGCAAAGCACATGATAGGTACTTAAATATTCTTGTTGATTAATTGATGAGGTCACAGATCCAATGTCATTATTATTGTATTTCAATTAGAAAGACCTCAGAGGCCAACTAGGCCAACTTGAGCAAGAGTCATCACTACAACACCTCCAAAAAGAAGTCATCCAGATTTACATAAACACCTCAGATAAGAGGACAAAAAATTCAGGGAGATGACAATGGTCAAAGTCAGGATAAACTTTAATGCTAATGTGTAAATTATCCCAGCCACTAATAATTTCTTTGCTCCTTCGTCTGAATTTGGAACTTGTCAGTATACTGCTAGAGCAAAATATGCCTGAATTGTCAAAGTATGTTTCACTTACATTCATTTTAATTATTTCATTGTCATATAGTTGTGGACATTATTTTAGTGTTAAAAAATAGAGAGTGGGTTTCAGTTGGGAACATTTATATCATGCTTTCCATTGGAATTTAAATTTTCTTTAAGTTGACAAAACAGAAAAATCATATAATCATAGATTTATAATTGGAAGTAATTTTAAAGGTCATCTAATCCAATGAATTCATTTTTACAGATGGAAAACTGAGGCAACAAGAGTTTAAATGACTCAGAGTCACAAAGGGAGTCAATCATCAAAATGAGATTTGAACTCAGATACATTCTTATTCAAAATCCACTGTTCCTTCTACCAATCATACCATGTTGACTCATGAAACCCGATAGAAATTCAGCCCCATACAATTGAGTATTGAGGAAATTGCTATTTTGTTTTCAACCCAGTGATCTGATTTACAGGGAAAAAAAAGAGTTAACTTTTCCTTTACTCTGCTTGTGTTGAAGTTTTTATTAAGAAAGAACTCCATGCCAGGCATTGTGTTAGATACTGCACAGCTATAGGTTTATGTCTATCAGTGCTATTAGTTGTGACAAAATTAATTTTTTTCCCTTTAGTTATTACTCTAGTTCTGTTCAACAATATGCATAAATGTCTTTGTCTACTTATTATCTATAAGCTTGTTTGAAACTCTAAACTACACCATGGGAAGAGGGTGATTTACCTTCCACTTCTGAAATCTAGCCAATTAAGGAAGTCATTAAGAACAATTTAGCTTTTAACTCAGAATCAAGATTTTGATTGATAGAAGTGGTGTTTTACAACTAAACTGGAGACTGCAATTAACTAGGGGCACCCATTTTACACAAACCACCATTTCACTTACATGGATGATAAAGATCCATGTTGACCAAAATTGCAGCTGTCACTAAACTAAACAAAGAAATGAACTGTTTTCATAAGCAACTGTAGTTCCAGTGTTGTTGGCTGTCTTATCTACTTAAATAATCAACTATTTTCTCCACTAGTTTTGTGAAGGGGGGGAACTATTGATGAATTTTAACTGTTCATGCCAAAGTATAGTTCTAGAAAGCAGACTGTCAGAGAAAACAACTATTTTCTTTACAAGTACATATTCTTGCACTTTCAATTAAAACAAAGGGGTTGCCCATAAGAAATTATGACAGTTCCACCAATTCTTGTTTCAGTTCTAATACTTGGAGTAGGTTAGACTTATACACATTTAAGATTACTATTGAGATGAGAAATCTTTATTATTCTTTGAAAGTTAAGATTTAATTGTTGCATTAGTAGGTCTTATATTTTAAAAATAAGAAATAAGAAAAAAAGTTAGTCCTTGTGAAGACTTCTATGACAATGTCATTATTTTTCTTTTTCATGAAATAAGGCCATGTATCATGGGGAAAAGAGTACTGGACTTGGAATTGAGAGATGTGGGTATGAAACTTGGGCCTGCTATGTAGTATCTGTGTGAGTCTGGGCAAGTCACATCACCACTGTCTTCTTCATCTCTATGGATAAAATGAGGACTTGGACTTTGTGTTATTACTGTTATTACTGTCATATTATTACTCTGAAGTCTATAGATTTCATTTCATATTCAGGGATTATAACCAAAGATTGATTATGTGACTGTCTAGACAATAGAAAATTTTCTTGGAAATGACAACTGTATCATATTAAATTTGTAAACTAAGTATGTTCTCATGTTTCTCATTAATGTAAGTTTTAAAAAATTTTATTTTTGATTTTAATGTTACTATAAGTCCTTTTAATTTAATATTTATTTATTACATTCTTTTTAAATTGAGCTCCCTACTTCCCCTTCCTAAATCTAGTAAAAATGCAAGCAATATGATATCTATCATATCATTGATATATCAATTATATTAATGATATCAGTGACAAAATATTACCAAGTGGCCTTTATATATCACATTAAAGTTTGAAAAAAACTCTATGAGGGCAGCTAGGTGTTGCAGTGGATAAAGAACCAGCCCTGGATTCAGGAGGACCTGAGTTAAAATCCAACCTCAACACTTGGCACTTATTAGCTGTGTGACCCTGGGAAAGTTACTTAACCCTCATTGCTCAGCCCAAAACCCAAAACCCCAAAAAATCCCCCCAAACCAACTCTATGTACCGTATTTCATTTGTTCCTTACAGGTATTTGAGGCATTGACATCTCATTTGATTGATTTGGAGAGTGAGGCCTAGAGGAGTTGACACTTGGATTTTATTGCACAGATAGTAGGCACAGAAGAATTCAATAACAGATCTCTTTTTTTTTTTTTTTGCAGGGCAATGGAGGTTAAGTGACTTGCCCAGGGTCACACAGCTAGTAAGTATCAAATGTCTGAGGCCAGATTTGAACTCAGGCCCTCCTGAATCCAGGGCCAGTGCTCTATCCACTGCACCACCTAGCTGCCCCAAACTACATGAATTTATGAATGTTGACCAGGCTCAACAGTCATGCAGTGATCTGGTTCCATAAATTAAGAAGGACAAAGAAATCTGGCTAGGCTAAGTTACAATTGGAAAATAGTTTCAGTGCTTTCAAAAAGTCCAACCTACTTCTTACAGTCAGTATCCATCTTCTTAGCCTTAGTTTTCTTCTTGCAAGGTTAAGTGACTATAAATTCATGGAACACCATGATTTCAGAAGGATCCAAATTTCAAGTGACCCCAAAGGCAATGGAAATATTCGTGTTATGTGTAATTGGCCTAGAATGTATTACTAAAGCTGAGTTGCATCAGAAAAATGCCATGAAAGACATTATTAAATATATATGATAGGAAAAAGACATGAACTGGTCATGTGGTGAGAATGAGGAAAATAATCATGATATATGAATATCTCATTAGTGCTATTAAATTAAAGAAATAAATAGAAGAGATCTAGCACATAGTGTAGTCACTATGAATTATTTGCTGAAATATGCGGGGGAGAATAGTGTGTGATAAGAAGGTATGGAAAGAATTTGATCTCAATCAATAGAGAAAATACTACTAAAGAAGACACTTTAATTTTGTTTACATAAGCTAAGTCATCAGACACAGTTGTAACTTTATTTTCAATTGATCTTCCCTTGCCCCAGTCCTAAACTTTAATTTGTGTAGCTCTTGCAGATGAGAATATGGCTGGTCAATAGCCTGAAGATTTGGTGTTGGCATGGTACTATATTTCTAAAAATGAAAATCAGAGGCCAAAAAATAGTCATACAGTAGTAAAAGAGAGAGTATCTCTGGTAAATAGGAGGCAGGTTATCTATAAAAGTCTTGCTCCTTGCAATTCCACTGCTTGAATAGATTGTCAATTAACCAACAAGAAAATGTACCCATTTCTCAACCAAACACGCCAACTGAAGTGTTACAGAAAAATGTGAAAGATTAAATCAGTCAGTAAACATTTATTAGGCATCTGGCAGGAATTGTGCTAAGCACTGAGGATATATAAAGAGGAAAAGAGAGTTCTTGCCTTCAAGGAGCTCACAATCTGATGAAGGAAAAAGTAAGGAAACAAATAATCTAGATTCAGGATAATTAGGAAATAATTATGAGACAAAGTTAAAATTAAAGGAGATTGGGAAGGAAATCCTGTAGAAGATAAGATTTTAGTTGGGACTAAAGTGAAACCAAGGAAGGAGGTAGGCAGAGTTGAGGAGGGTCAGAGTTAGAGAAATGAGGAGCAACCAGAGAAAATGCCCAGAGCCAAGAAATGGTGTATATTATTCATGGAAGAACAAGAAATTAAAAGTCACTGGATCAAATAGTATGTGCCAAGGAATAAGGTTAAGAAGACTGGATAGTAGGAAGGGATTGAGTCATGAAGGGCTTTGAAGGCCAAACATCCTAGAGGTGACTGGAAGCGAATGGAGTTTTATACAATATGGGGGGGGGTGGGGTATGATTGGTTCTAAACTTTAGGAAAATCACTTTGGTGTCTGAATGGAGGATGAATTGTAATGCATAGAGCCTTGAGACAGGCAACCTCACCATCATGCTATTACAATGGTCCAAGAATGAACTAATGAGGTCCTGCACCAGAGTCATAGATAGCAGTGTCAGAAGAGAGAAGAGGATATATTGGAGAGATACTACAAAGGTGAAATGCAGAGAACTTTGCAACACAGGATACAGGTTAAATTGAGAGACCTTTGCAACATAGGATATAGGGATTAAGAGTTAATGAAGAGTCAAGGATGGTACTTTGCTTTCCAGGCTAAGCCACTGAGAGGATGATATTTTCCTCAATGCTAATAGAGAAGTTAGAAGTGGAGGAGAGCTTAGGGAAAAAGATAATAATCTCAATTTTTGACATGTTGAATTTAAGATGTATGCTGTATATCCAGATTGAGATGTTTGAAAAGCAATTGGAAGTGTAAGACTGGAGGTCAGGTGAGTGGTTTGGAAAGGATAGATATTATATTTGAGAATCATAAATATAGTGATGATAATTAAATCTATGGGAACTGATGAGATCTAATGAAGTCATATAGAGTGAAAAGAAGAAGGGACCCAGGAGACACCAAAGATTTAAGGACATTGTCCAGATTAGAAACCAACAAAGGAGATTGTAAAGGAGCAGTCAGATAGAAAGGAAGAGTACCAGGGGAGAGTGATGTCCTGAAAATCTAGACAGAAGAGACTATCAAGGAGAAGAGGGTGATCAACAGAGTCAAAGGTTGCAAAAAAGATCAAGGAAGATGAAGATTTAGAAAAGGCCAGTGGATTTGGAAGCTAAGAGATCATTGGTAATTTTGGAGTGAGTAGTTCCAGTGGAATGATAAAGTCAGAACCTGGACTGAAGAGTTTCAGAAGAGAATGAAGTCAAGAAAAGTGGAAGTATTTCTTGGAGATGTCCTTTTCAAGGAGTTTAGCCATAAAGAACAGAAAAAATATAGGATAATGGTTAATGGGGATCAAACTAGTTTTATTTCTTCAGGATGGAGAACATTTGGACATGTTTACAGGCAGCGGGGAAGGATTCGGGAGAGACAGAGACAGAGAGAGAGAGAGAGAGAGAGAGAGAGAGAGAGAGAGAGAGAGAGAGAGAGAGAGAGAGAGAGAGATTGAAATTAAGAGAGAGAATAGGGCTAAAGAAAGTTAGTTTTTTGGAAAAGAGAAGATATAATTTAATTTCTTGACTGCATATTGGTTACCCTTGATGAGGAATAAAACCATCTTTTCAAATACAAGGGAAGTTTCTCAACTGAAAGGGTGTGAATGTGGGAAGTCAGGAGAGATTTGAGGATGGAGGTAAAGGTTTTGAAGAGCTGCTCTAGAAAGTGAAATAGTGAGTTGATGAGTGGGGTAGAAGACTTGCCTAGCAACAGTGAGGGCTGGGTTGAGGTTGTGTAACATAAATTTGTAATGGTCTTGATCACAACAGTTGTATGATACTCTTCAACTTCATGCAACAGCACATGTGTAGGAGTGTAGGTGGCTAATGGTGGGAATTTATTAAAAGCTGCAGCTTAGCAAGGACTAATGAGTAAAAGGGACTAGGAACTTGTGAGAGGAATATAGTGTTGAGTTGAATTGGTTCACCAAGGGATTAAGATGGAGAAACAAGAGTAGCTATTGTGGAGGAAACAGTCTGAGAGATGATTGGGGTGGGTCAAAGATTGGAAATATATTGTGGACAAAGAGTGGAGTTTGGTGAGGAAAAGAATAGGGAGAGGTGAAAAGACAACAGGGTATGGTTAGATAAAGTGACTTCAAAATTCTTGAATGTGGAAGTGGTAAACATATGGAGGATGGCAAAATTAAGGTTATGACCATCTTTGTGTGCATCTGAGATGGAATAAATAAGTAGGTCATGGGAAATATATTAGATTGTGGGACTAAGTGGTTAGCGTGTTCGAGAGAGATCCAACACGTATAATGTAGTCCCCTTAATATGAAGGCAGGAATTGTGGAAACAGAAAGATTATGAGTGATGTACAAATTCTTTGAGGAAGGAAAAGGAGTGACATGGGGGTCTATAGAAAATAGCTACCAAGATTTTAATTTTATATAATTAGAATGCAGCTCAAAGGATAAGAGGTTACTGAGTTAAAGAATTAATGTGAGACCCCAAAAGTAGCGATATGGAGCAAGGAGTAATTCAAGCAATCCAATCTCCCCACTTCAACCAGTGAGCCAAGGGGAATAAATGAAGGAGCAATTATTAGTGTAAAAGGGTGGCCATGGATATTGTGCCATGCAAGAATACAGATTCCAATAATAGCTAGTAGAAGGAAGAAATGGGAAAGGAAAAGACTTAGGATGAAAAAGATGTATATTGCCTTTAGATAGTCATTACAGAGGGTACAGTAGAAATGGTGGCTGGTTTTTATTTGGACATTTGAAATGGGAAGCTTTAGGGGACTGGGAATAAAGAAATGGTTGGTGGGGAGTGAAGTTTGGATGATAACTTACAGGAGTTCATCATCACTGGGATGTGTGGGATATGTAGGACATGACCAAGTTTGAGAATGTTTATCATTACCACTCTTCTTCCCAAGGAGGCTAGAGATTGGGCTAGAGACAAGTGCAGTTTGAGATGGGAGGCACACGGTCTGATGGTCACACAGGAGGAGGGTCTTACTTCAATACTTCTCTTCCCTGGGGTCAGGTCAGTGGAGCAGTAGATAAATCACTGGCCATGGATTGAGGAAGACCTGAATTCAAATCTGCCCTCAGACACTTAACACTTACTAGCTGTGTGACCTGGGCAAGTCACTTAACCCTCATTGCCCCTACAAAAAACAAACAAAAAAAACCAAAACAATACTTCTCTTCTCTTCAAAGGCTGTAGTCAGGGGAGAATGCAAAAGGAGATGGAAATCCAATATACAGGAGAAAAAAAGTCCCATTCCATACCCACCTGAGATAGAAGTCCTGATGTCAAAGGGAAAGTTGCTTCTCATTGGATTGAAAGTTCTTCACAACTTGGTCAGGAAATCACACAGGAAAATAGGAGGTGGAAGTTATCTTGTGAATTTGTCATTTGGGGGCAGATGGAAGATGCCAGCCAGACTGACACCTTGTTGCTTTGCCTCACGGCTCTTCACACAATAAGAAGTACTCTCCATTTTTTCATTTTAAAAATTCTGGACTTAAGAACATCAAATTCATGAGCATTTCCACATACATTGCAGAACAGGAGATGATTGTGCATGAAATTGAATTTCCATTGTGTAGAGCTTGCTTACTTTTATTTTAAAGTATAACTTTCACAGCAGTCCTATTTGTCCATGATTCTTTCTGACTTTCTTCTCTATATATGTATGCACAGATTTATAGAATTATAGACTTTAGATATATTCAATCTAATATGTCTGAATCTTAGAACACACTTTGGAGATGAAGGTTTATTTTGTAAATATATTATTTCAAAATGAATTTATAATCTAATATAATGGGATAGTTTCTTTCAGTATAATAAGCTAAATCTATGTTAAAAATATTTAAAAATCATATAAAAGGTGTCCTTCAGACTCTGTTCATAATGTATATATTCCAGCTTTTCACCTGAAACGCATAACATTTACAAGAGGTACTTAAAATTACTTAAAACTCAGGCAAGGAGCATTCACTTTTTAAGGAATATAATTTCTTCTTTTCATAAAATGTTAAACTTTCATCTTAGCTAGTTGATCACTTTAACACTGCCTCTCACCCACCCCTGCCTATCCTCCCTGCCTTTTTAAAAAAAGCAGGATGTTCAGTGTTAAAGAACCAAGAAAAAACATTTACCATAATCAGGATTTCAAACCATTATATCTTAAATTTTGTCTTTGGCCAGAAGCACTAATTCTATTATTTGAATGTGAAGTTTAAGGAGCAGAAGTTTTAGAAGTGTAATACTAACATTCTGTTATCTTAAACTCACCATATCAAAAAATGAAGACTTTCTTTTTCCCTCCTAAAACTAGCTGAGTCTCTTCAGCTCAGAGTCTCAGAGGATCCTTTCTCCCATATACTCCATATAAAATCAAATTCCTAACCCTGATGATGCCAACTGTTAAATTACTTCAGTATCTTTGCAAAGAAACACCAAATAGGATCACCAAGAATGAGAAATGACTGAAATGAGTGAACAACAACAACAAAAAGGAAACGAACAACTCCACCAATAAAAACCCAGATCCTTAGGGTATTGAGGTAACTAACAATCTAGTCTAAAAAGCATTTTTAAATGCTCATACCTGGCATGTATTAGGCTCTGTGAAGATGGTACTGGAAAATGACCTGGACTTTGCTATCAAATAGCTTAAAACTTCAGGGATAAAGGTGATATATATCTATGACCCACTTATTATTTTGTTTATCTTATTTTTTTATAATATTAGAATGAACTTGTTTGAGAAAATCCCAAAAGACTATTATATAGACCAGCCAAGGGTTATTACATTTTACCATGTTTAGATTTCTCAATAAAAGTTTAATCCTTATTAGACTGCAAAGGGATATTCCTTCCAATGAAAGTATATTACTGACACTGGATCATTCCTCTAAGGAACATTCTTGTGGTACATTTATGGTAACACAATCAGCAACTTTTTATAATTTTCAGTTATTTCTTGCACACATACCCACATTGCATTTTGAACCTGATTTTGGTGTGCGTCAATTCAATAATCTGAGCCTCATTTTCAGTTTACAGATCAGTAAAGTAGGGAATAATACTTTTATTACTACCACAGGCTACTGTGAGGATCAAATAAGCTAATTGGGAGTAAAAGTGCTCTGCAAACCTTAAAGCAATACATCTGTGCTGGCTACTATTATCTGTTTTCTTAAGTTTATTTTTCAGATCCACCTCTAATTTTTTCTTTTCATTTCATACTTAACCCATAATTACCTATCCTAATCAAGAAAAATTAAGTTGCACTTCCACCTGCATACTTCTCCCTCCCTCCACATACCACCTGTTTCAAGATCTTCACCTCTAAAAGCCAAATTAAAAAAAAAAATCATTGCTGTAGGCCATAAAACAAAGTCTAAATTCATCTAACTCTCTTGGTCCTGGGATTCGTGTTTCATGAAGTAAGTCTTAATTTATATAGGTGTTTTTGAGCAATCTAACAAGCCAAGGATACGATTAAGAAATTGATTTAGAAAAGATTTAATTGGGTATTTAAACACAGTGAGTCATTCAAATGTTTGTGATTTAGATTGGAATATATTTAAATGTATTTAAACAGACTCCTCATAAAATCCTTGTACACTTTTAAACTTTAATCACTCAGGTTGTAGCATATGACCTTTTTGCAGAAAAATTATCGTAGTTCAGAATAACCCCATTATACAAGGGTTGCTTATTTCAGATTCTGTATCCTAGGGTTACCTCAGAGTCCATTTTCTGCATTTAGATACTTTAAGACATGCTTTCACTAAAGAGAAAGGCCAGTAATGTTCAAAGAAACAGGCCTTTATCACTGAATATTTTAATTTGCTCAAGATAAAGATTTAGGCCTAAAAGGCATGTGGGACTGAAAATAAGGGTATGCAAGAGAAAGATACATTCAAAGATGTCATCATTCCTTGGGTCTTCAGTCCTCAGCAGGAGAAGGAAGAAGGTGGAAGTGATAGTTTGAAGAGAGAATACTATTAGAGGGGGCAGCTAGGTGGTTCAGTTGATAAAGCACTGGCACTGGATTCAGGAGGACCTGAATTCTAATCTGGCCTCAGACACTTGACACTTACTAGCTGTATGACCCTGGGCAAGTCACTTAACCCTCATTATCCTGAGAAGGAGAGAGAGAGAGAGAGAGAGAGAGAATGAGAATACCATTAGACCTGGTACACTTTCTTGTCTATGGTGAGTGGAGTCAATTGGTAACATCTTTTAACTAAAGCAACCATACTATACACTGAGTTAGGTGAAGTCCATGAGATTTATAAAGAAGAAGCATTCTTCTGCTAAGGCACATTTCCTTGCTTTCTTATGTTTGAAATAAATATTCCAAGCAGTCAAAATTTCCATAGACTTTGGGGATATCCTGTTTTACTAATTGAACCTTTTGTATTGGTAGCGTTGCTTGAACTCCATATTGTTGGACACACTTTTAAAGATGACATATTGTTTCAGACTAAAAAGTAAGGAGATAAATTTCCAGATCATATCCTCATATTCATATCATCATATCATTCACAACCTTTTCCTAATTACCCATCCCATCTTCAACATTTCTTTCTCTCTGTTTTTATCTCTATGTCTTTGTACCTCTCTCCATCTCTGTCTGGATCTGTTTCTGTCTTTGCCCATTTCTCTCTCCCTTTCCTACTTTCTCTCCCTCTCTTCTTTTTTTTATTGAATAGAATTTTATTTTCCAAAATATATGTAAAAACAAATTTTACCATCAATTAAAAAAAAAATTTGTGTTCCAACTTCTCTTCCTCCTCCATTCCCGCCCCCCACCCACTAGAACTCAAGCATTTCAAAATACGTTATACATGAGTAGTCATGGAAAACATTCCCACATAAGCTAGGTTGTGAGAGAAAACAGTCAAAAAAACCCCCAAAACTTCAAATTGAGGAATTGTCAAAGATAAAAAAATTAAAAAAAAAATATGTTTCCAGGGGCAGCTAGGTGGCACAGTGGATAGAGCACTGGCCCTGGAATCAGGAGCACCCGAGTTGAAATCTGGCCTCAGACACCCAACACCCACCAGCTGTGTGACCCTGGGTAAGTCACCCAACCCCAACTGCCTCACCAAAAAAAAAAAAAAAGAAAGAAAAAAATGTGTTTCCATCTATTTTCAGATAATATCACTTCTTTCTCTGTAGATGGGTTGCCATTTTCATAAGTCCTTCAGGGTTATATTGGATCATTGCCTTGCTGAAAATAACCACATGCTTCCCAGCAGATCATCTTACACTATTGCTGCTATTTTGTATACAGTACATTTCACTCTGTTTCATTTCATGTAGGTCTTTCCAGGTTTTTCTGATAGTATCCTATTCATCATAAGCTAAATAAAGTACCTTAAACTTGACAAAAAATTTTCTTCATATTAGCTCAGCAAAGTAAGTATCATACATTTTGCCATTATATTCAATCATCATAACTATTTCCCTCTATCCTATTCCCTTCCCATGATATTTACTCTATTTTCTATCTTCTTTTAAACTATTCCTCCTCTAAAGCGTTTTACTTCAGACTGTCCCCTCCCCTACACTGCACTCCCTTTTTTTTCACCCTTCCTTGTATTAAAAAAGTTTGAGGCCCAGCAGATGGGAAAGAGACATAATAGAAAGAGACACACCACAATGCAGTCAGGTTGTACATTTTATTTCCCTGTATTCTTAATTTTAAATAGTATCTCATAAATAAACTCTGCTTTGATTATTTAGTTAAGAGACTTCTTAATATTTTGCTTATCAATTCGGGAGTAGAGCAGTGTGGTGGAACAGCCCACATTAAATTAATAGCAGTCAGATAGCACAGTTAGTCAAAAGTCCCCAGATTAGTTCACTCAGATAGATTAGTCCCCCCAAATTAGGCTAGTCATTTAAAAATATTTCTACATTTGAATGGCGACCATGGCAGGACTTATGGCCCAATTATAATTTTTCATATAACCTATAATTTTTAATAAGTAAAATAGTATAATTTTTCCAGGTTAGATATAGTTATTAATAATTATTTTTTTACACATTCCTTCCTCTCTTTCTCTACGTCTTTGTTCTATCTCTCCTACTTTCTCTTCAAAGTCCATTTTTGAGAGCTTCCATGGCCTGAGACCAGTTCATATTTTTCTTGGAAGCTTTGGATGTTGGAGCTTTGACCCTGTTATTATCTTCTTCTTCTGAGGATGTATTGTGGTCTACCTTTCCCCCAAAGAAGTGTTTGATGGTCTTTTGCTTTCTCTGCCTACTCATCCTGGCTTACTATTTCATGGCTTTTTACTCCTTAAAGTGTAGCCCTGCTTCCAGGACACACTGTTCGTGGTACAGCATGGCCCAGGGGGTGATTGGGCTTCTTCTCAGCCTGCCTGGCTTGTGAGTAATCACAGCCGCTTTCTTTTTGACCCAGAAACAGAAGTCTGATTGAACTCTGATTCTCTATGGTCGTAAGCTTGGTGTGCTTTTGCCCCTCCCCCACTGGGCCACCACCACTCGATTCAGCCCACTGGGTCAGACCCAGGGCATTTTGCCCCAACTCCAGTAGATACTGCCTCCACTTCACCCCGGCCTACTGCCGAACCCCCTCACCAGTCCGTGATCAGAGCCTCAGAAGCTGCTGGTGCTGAAGACTCTGACATGCGCTGGAAGCAGTGTCTCTGCCTGGGTCCGGACTGTGCGCTGAGCTGTTCAGCCTGATCAGTAGGTGATCAGAATTGCCCTCTTTTGCAGAAAAATAGTCTCACTCTGTTCTTATGTACATTAAGCTGTTCTGGGTTTTGATTTTTGTTTGTTTATTTATTTATTTTTTGTGGGGCATTGGGGGTTAAGTGCCTTGCCCAGGGTCACACAGCTAGTAAGTGTCAAGTGTCTGAGGCCGAATTTGAACTCAAGTTCTCCTGAATCCAGGGCCGGTGCTTTATTCACTATGCCACCTCGCTGCCCCGTGGGTTTTGATTTTTTACTGCATTATTTGGATGTGAATGGACAGGTTTATCTGGAGCTTGTGGGAGTCACAGTCTCTCCTCCGCCATCTTGGCTCCACCCTCTCTCCCTCTCTTCTGTCAGCTGTTAAAGTTAACATGTAATAAACTCCAACCTGTGCAGTGGACTCAAAGACCAAGGTTTCTCATATCAACCCTATCATTCACTAAAAATATGAACTCAGAAAAGTGACTTTATCACTCTGGGCTTGTTTCTTCATCTATAAAATTAGAGAGGTAGTTTGGAATAAATGATTAATAAGGTCCTCTCCATCGCTAAATCTTTGATCTTGTAAAATATGAAATCAAGAAAGGAAAAAAAATGTAAAAACTGTTCTTGACAGAAAAAAATTTATGCAAAACATTTCCTAGAGAGTTAGATTTTATTTTATGAATGAAATAATGAAATGAATAGCATGCATCTTATTTCATTAATGCTAGTATAACTGCTAGGTTAAAAAAGTTTAGGACGTATGTTTACATCTGCTTAGAAGAGCTACTGAAAAGATTCAAATTAGATCATATGACATTTAGATAGCTCTTTGGGAAACCCTATATGCTAGAGTGTAAAGCACCATTCTAAAAGTTGTTACTAAAGTAGGTGGCCAATATAGAGCATTGTCAGTAGATTTTTTTTTTTTTGTAGGGATACAGTCAGATATATTAGAAATTACCTTCTCAGGTTAGGATGTATTATAATACTTACTGAGAAATGAACTGTCCAAGGCCAGATCTCTGAAGTTAACTATGAGGTATGAATATTTTCTAGTTTTGGTTTTTTAATTTTTAATTTTTTGCCTCATATTACTCATGAGAAATATAAGCATAGTAGTTATAGAGCTGGCCTAAAATCCAGGATGATATGGGCTCATATGAAGCCCTTTGAAAAATAATGTATGTGTAATCCTGGATAAGCCATTTCATCTCTTACTGGCCTGTGTAACTTTCTAGGACTATAAGTTCCAGAGAAGGCATTGACCAGGATTGCTAGAAGGGATTTCCTGAGTCAGAAGTATATGCCATTGATGAAATTACATCCTTCTCCCATTCTTCTTTTATTCATTTGTTGTCAAGAAAATGGAAGGAAGACTCCTAGTCAACCAGAAGTTTGGGTGGACCACTGTGCTAGATTTATGGGAGAACACTGACAAAGGTCACACAGAATATAGTCTGAGATGGGTTGTAAGAAGTGCCTTGTTGGAAGAAATGCCCATATGGATGAACTCACACATCCACTGGAGTATTTAAAAGTTTTAATTTCCACCCCCCCACCCCAAACCTTTGTTTGACCTAAGTGGAAAAGATGGCCTAAAATGTTCTTCTTCTCCCTCTTCTTTCTTACTTGTTGAATTCTTTCTCATCCTTTATAGGCAAACTCAGAGACAATTCCTTCAGGAAGCTTTCACCAGGGTGCCCTTTTTGGTAATGCCTTTCCTTCTCAGAACTCACATAGCACTTGAATCTGCTATTTTCTAATGTGTTTACCATTACAAATACAAATCAGGCATTTGTCATTGTACAATTTACTTCATTTCTATGAAATTCCATAGTTTAAATTTTAAAATGGGGAAAATAATGGTTGCATTTCCCTAACTCACAGAATTTTGTCTTTGATCTCCTCCAGGCTGTACATCTGCCATCTTCTTTCTGTCATCACTTTTCAGCCTTCTTTATATTTTGTCTTTCTTCATTAGAATTTAAGCTCTTGGGGCAGCTAGATGGCACAGTGGATAAATCACTGGCCTTGGATTCAGGAGGACCTGAGTTCAAATCCAGCCTCAGACACTTGACACTTAACTAGCTGAGTGACCCTGGGCAAGTCACTTAACCCTCATTGCCCTGCAAAAACAAAAACAAAAACAAAAACACCAAAAAAACTAAACTAAACTAGAATTTAAGCTCTTTGAGGACAGGGACTGTTTCTCATTCTGATTTATTTGTATTTTCATTGCTTTTCACAGTTCCTAGCACACAGTAAGAACTTAATAAAAGAATATCATCTTGACTTGATTTGTTAGAAAGAAGGTGCTTTATAAAACTTAAAGGCCTACAAAAATAGGATTTATATTTTATTAATACCTGACACTGATACATCCTCTCATCTAAGCCCCCATTCACAAAAACATTGTGAAATAAGTCCTTCAAAAATTAATATTCACATTTTTACAGCTGAGGAAACTGAGTTTAAGTGCTTTGGCAATGGTCACATTGCTAATGATTGTAGAAGGTACAAATTGATCTCATCTTCATGACTTCATTTCTGTTAGTCTATTATTCCATGTTGTTATGCATAATACAACTCTCAGTTTTTTATGTTTTTTTTCCACCTAATAGACTGCGGACAAGGACCAAGTCTTATTTAATCTTTATATCTCCCCCCTTACATAAGACAGATTTCCATATAAGTTAGGTGTTTCAACATTTGTTGAATGAATTCTGAGTGTTTGTAATTCAATATGCATTTATAGCAACCCCTCCCCCCACCAATATATGCCCAGTGTTGTTCTAGAAAATGGGGCAATTTAAATGCTGGCTTTGCTACTCATTGCTTATATTACTGAAGCAAGCCACTTAACCTCTCTAAACCTAGGTCCTTCATCAAGTAAGTGACTTGGACTAGATGACCCCTCTGTTCCCTTCTAGCTTGAAATTCACAATATATAAAAGATATAGTTGAGATGTACATATCTTCAATGAATACTCATACTGTTGGAGAGGCAAGTATATAACATGAAATAATTAGAATAAAAATTAAAAATTCACACAATAATGGGGTAAATTAAATATAGAGGTAAGTTCCAAAACATAAGGCATAAATATGAAGTACCTTCAATGTCAGGAAGTTGTGCAGATCACTGTTTTATGGAATTTTTCAGAAAGTCTTCATAAGGGAGGTAGAAATGGTGTGGGAATAGGAGGAGGTGTGGAAATGACAATTCAATCCATTTCTACATATGTATGTTAAGTACCTGCTTTGAGTTTTCTTAGGTGCTGGGAAAACAAAAGTAAATAAGCACAACATGTTCGAGAATAAACCATCCTGATATAAGCAGAGCTAATGAGAGGATTACTGGTATTGTGAAGAGAGTAATGGACTTGGAGCAAGGAAGATCTGAGTTGAATCTTGATTCAGATACTTATTAACTGTGTGCCCCTGGGTCAATCACTTGACCTCTCTGGGCCCTGGATTACATCCTATCAGTGGGGGAGAGTTCGATCTTGATGACTTCTAAGATCCCTTTAAACTCTAATTCCATGATCTCATAATCTTAAACTAGAGAATAATAAGGATGATGAATGTGATGGTGATGAGGGCACCTCATATTATACATACATGATCTCATAATAACCCTATGTATGAAGCAAGTGCTATTATTAAACCAAGTGCTATTATTTTGCAGATGAAGAAAATGATAGTTTGCACATGTAAAGTGGAACAAGATTATGGGAAGGTCTTAAATATTAATCTGTTTAGAGCTGCAAGGGACTTGAGAGATCATTTAGCTTAATATCTTCATGTTATAGTTCAGGAAGCCAAAGTTCATAGAACTAAAGGATTCAAATCATTCTGTAATAGGATAATGGAAAGAAAAACAGTAATTCCAAAATATCAATGTGGTGGAATATTCAATAATCAATAAACATTTATTAAGCATCTAATATGTATCAGCCACTCTTGCTAAGTGATAAGTGAACAAAGACTAAAGTATACATGATTTTAAGGAATGTACACTCTAATATGGATGTTTATCATCTATTTTCTCTCCAAATATCTCTTCTTTGGGTATATTAATAAAATCCATTTCCCATATTCTTCTTAATGTTTTGGATGTTAAGTGGAATAAGCTGCAGAAATATGTGTTCCATAACAGGCTCTTTTTGAGGAAAATGAGTACTCTGTAAACAGCCTTCAGATAGCTTGAAAAGTAATACATGACTTACAAGTCTAGACCCCATTTTTTTCATCTTGGCCCAGCAAACATCACCCCAGTGATAATGGCTAATGAAAAACCCTTCTGGTTTTCAGAGAACGAAGGGACAGTGAGCAATTGTATTTCATCAGGTCAAGGATATTCCTTGCTAGCAATATTCAATACAGAGCTTAAATAAAATTAATTTTTAGAAGTTACAGTGCTTTTGAAGCTTGTGGGACTATAAAAAGTGTTCCCTAGAAAAGTGAGTTTTAAAAATAATAAAAGTTTTTTTTCTCTCTAGGGCTGGAGGATTAATTGATGATACCATATAATACTGCTATTCTCCTAATTTTGAGATAAAGAAGAGGAGTTGGTGAACAGATTTCAGAGTTAATGCCATCCAAGCAGTTCTTCTATCAAAAAGGGACTTCCACAAGGAGGAGTGTAGGGGGTTAAGAAGTGTAAGATACCCTAGAGAACATTGAGTTCAACTCCTTTTTCTTACAGATGAGAATACTCAAGCTCAGAGGAATTAATTAGCAGAATTCAGATTCAAACATTCAAACTCTATTTGTAGATACATTGCCTTTTCCACAATACGTTGTAACCATTGTGATTGGAGAAGATTTATTTTGAAATTAGGAAAAAAAATTGGGGAAAGTGAGTGTACAAAAGGATTTTTCAGTTAAGTACAAAGCATTATCAGAGGTTTTAGAACCACTATATTAGAAATATTTCTCTATTATTCAATACCCATAAGCCACTTTTATTCAGAAATGTCATTATGTGATGTTATTAAGCAGATTAAACTACTTTCTACTCCCACTGGGTAAAAATGATAAACCATTTTTTATGTCTGTGATAATCCAGAATATGGATTTTAATGTCAAAGATCTGAACACAACTGTCCTTCTACATTGTAATATATATTATTTTATTTTATTTATATGTTCATTCTTAGTGCTTCAAATAGATTGCTAGTGCTAACTGATATTTCCAGACCCAAGGTAACATGGGCACAAGGCAAGGAAATAGCATTTTTAACCAGGAAGGTTGACATCATTTCAATGTTTCTAGAATAGGAATAGGCAATTTAGATGAATGTGAGGAAAATGCAAATTTCAAAAGTATATGACCAGATAGTCTCTCCAGGTGGCAGGAACTGTTCCCCAGAAACAATCTAAACATTTGGAAGGCTGCATTAACTCTTCTAAGCCACAAGAGTCTGTGAAACTAAGAAAAGCCCTGCATCATTGCTTTGAATAGTCCCTTTGTGGGTTGAAAGAGTTAATGCAGTGAAACAGTTTATGTCTTGGGATAATTTGGATAGAGAAATAATAATAAAAAAGAAATTAAAAGAGTTACCAAAGCTTTGAGATCCATGGTTTGTTTTGTAAACATAATATACATCAACCACATACCCAATTAAATGCTGTGATGACCTTTACAATTTCTGACAATGACTAAAGAATGTATTTCTACAAACAAAATAATCTCTTTTAGTATATATAGGTGCCACAGTGGATATTGAACATAATTTAAGCTGAAGAAGGGAATTTTTTTAGTTTCCTAAGATGTGTGTAACTCTAAGGATCTATTTGAATAAACAAATAGCTAGAACATATTAAATATGTGATAGTACATGCAATTTTACAACTTAAAATGGGAGATTTCCATGTATGAAACAATTTACAATATTGTACCTTTGAACATGAGCCTACAATTTCATGATTTTCTTTGATGCAACCATCATTTATGTGTTTCTTTTTTCCTTCCTTCCCTTTCCTCTTCTTCCTCCTCTTCTACTTCTTCCTCTTCTTCTTTCTCCTCTAATAAATGTGTTATATTTGAAAGGCATAATACTTTTATATTTGTTATACCTAGATCAATGTTGTAATAAATGAGATGACTACAACTTATGAATAATGTTCAAAATTTCATTTAAAATTGGATTATTTAGGATTAGAAAAACTTTACCACAGAATTAATGTCTTAAAAAAGTAATTGGTTTACCTGGATTTTTTTATCTAGTTCAGTGAACATTTAAAAAACAACATGGAATAGTGAATGTTTTGCTTATGAAGTATATGAGTGGTATGACCTAGGGCAAGTCATTTAACTTTGTAGTGTCCCCTGGAAACTATTTAAGACTGTAATTGAAGAATAGATATCTTTCTGCATTGCTAGAGTGTTAGTTCTCTGAGAATACCAGGTAGAAATGAAATAACAGGTCTAATTTAAAATAAAATTTTACGTAGCATTTATTAGACTTGGAGCTTAGAGGCATGAGAAATATCTAACCTGTTCAATGACAAAGTCAGGAAATAGCATCTTGGTAGATGCTATTTGCTTTTTGACAGTGCATCTGTAGCATCTAGTATAGTGTATTTTACATATTAATAATTTAATGAATACATGTCAATTGCTTTACTATAATTGTCAAAATGACATTTATATTAATAAATACAAAATCTTAAACTTGGATTAAAAAAAATCAACATTGCCAGTAAATTAACATAGAAGTTTGGGTGGATAACCATTTATCTGGAAAGATCAGGAAAGCTTTATTTGTGAGGCTCAATACCAGTACAATATGTCAGTAATGTGATACCTTAGACAAAAATGGTTTATGCAATTTGCTATGCTGACTAGCATGTAGGACTTGACATAAAATAGTTTTGCTGAATTCTGCTCTAGTAAAAATCATGTGGAGTATTAAGTTCGATTCCAAGTGCTATATTTAGATGGGAAGTGATTACCTTGGGATTATCTAGAGAAGGGCTTCAAGGTAATTGAATTCTTACCACAGTCAAAAATGTTGAATGATTTGGGGATGGCTAACCTAGAGAAAAGTAAGTTTAAGGGTCACTTAATACTCTGAGTATTTGAAGGGCTGATATAGCAGAGGGATTTTACTTATTTTCCTTGAGTTCATAAATCATAACTCAAGGTAATGGAAGGAAATTTCAAAGAAGTGAATTTAGGGTTAGAAAAGAGAAAAATTACCTAATAATTAGAATTTTTGAAAATTGGAATGGGCTGCCTTGGTTGGACATTGAGTTATTAAACTCTCATTGGTGTTATTAACTCAAAATCTGGACAACCATTTGTCTGCTATTTAGTAGAGGAGATTTTTGTTTAGTTATATCTTAGTCTAGCTGCTTGGCATCTACAGTTCTACACAATAGTGAGATCCTTTGATACTGAAACACAATACAACCGTGTTTTAGAAATGTTTGTCTATTAATTAAATGAAACCTAAAAATCTCTCATATGAAATACTATTTATTTATTTTTAATACTAATTCTTAAGACAAGGCAAATTCGAATGAAAATACTGAAGTATATGAAAACTATGGAGACTTTGAATGGAATTTCTAGGAGCATTCAAGAGCTGTAGATGTCAGTTTCAATGATTATTAAGTCTGAGGTTGCCTTTCTCTGTTTCCTCTCATGAAGTCTTCTAAACTATACAAAGAAATTTCTTTGCCACTCATGCAGGTACCCAGAGTTACAGCTCAGCATTCTTTCAGTTAATTAGGAGTAACATCTCCTTCTGTATTCCCAGGGCTGTACCTCAGGAAAAAAAAATGTCTAACTTTGTGGGAAGAACACCATTACATGCTACATTATAAATACATACATACATACACACACACACACACACACATATATATGTATGCATTATGAATAACCAAATAATTTATTTTACCAGATACCCCTTATTTTAGTGTACATGTGTATCCTAGAAATAGTAAGGAAGACCGAAAGAGAACCATTAGTACATTAAATTTATCAGATTAAATTACTTTTCACATATGAAAAAATAAAAAAAAGTACCTGACTTGGAGAAGTATATATTCATATGATTTGGAAAAAACATGAAAATTTACTTCATCAAACTCCCTCATTTTCTAGGTAAGGAAACTGAGGGCCAGAGATATAAACTGACTTGCCCCAGCACAGGGAACAGAAAGAAGGTGAGTAAGGTCACCTAAAGTGTGATGACTATAAAGAAAAAGCCCTCTACCAGGATTTCTTTTCTTAAAATATTAAAAACTCTTAATTTTATAAGAATCTTCAATGGTCTAGAAGTCCTTCCTGCAGGACTTCATTGGGAAAGTATATTTCTGACCTATGGGTTTATTAATATAGGAAGTCAGTGTACAAATTGCTTCCACCAATTCAAATTGCCAAATTTTCTGTAATGTACAGAATAAAGATTTACTTTGGTTAGGTGATTTGACACAGAGTCACACTGTTAGTACGTCAGAGACAGAGCTTGCATCCTTGTCTTCTTGATTCAAAGATATGACATCTATTCTCTGTACCATGCTGCCGCTATACTTGTATTACTAGAAATATTTGATGCACATTTACAAAGAATTCTTGGCTCCAAGAAAAAAGCTATGTTCCTACTTTAATAAGTGGAAGGGATTCAAGGGATGTGACAATAAATAGTGGGACTAAAAAATCCATTCCAGTCAAAATACCCTATTTTTAAAAATCTGAAGAATGTGGATGATTCATTTGAGGAAAAATGTATTTCTCTTACTAGAAATAATGTCTCTGGTATCATTAAAGCATTTCTTTCCTGTTTAGGAATGGGAAATAGCACTTTCTGATTAAATTTGGGCACAAAAAGTAACAAAGAAATATGCCCTTGGGACTTTAATATTAAGTGTCTATTTTATGAGCAAGTAAGGAATGGAAACTGATTTAATGGCTACTCTGTTGATCTCCTTGCTGCTCTGAATGGTCACCACCAGTCCATCTTAATTACAGGTTTATGTTTGAAATGTCAGCTCCTTGAGCAATACAAATTAGAGCTTGACAAATGGAATCATGGGCTGATTTCTAGAAAGTATTTTGTGTCTTTCAGAATAAGAGGCCTTGGGAAGAAGTCTTTTATATGCTGAAAGCAAGAGAAGAATACTGAATGAGAGGGAGGGGTGGGAAGGAAACCAGAATCAGTGCCTCTCCTTAGGTTTACTATTGAATACTTTCATTCAGTACAAGCAGAGTACAGCTGAAAACAAGTTCATGTTGACAGGGAGGCTTAGAGGAACATTTAAATTTTAAAAAGTGAACAGAGAAAAGAAAAAGAATTTCATTAAAACCCATCTGCTTCAAGTTAACTCAATTATCTGAACATATGATGAAGAGGAGGACGGCAAGGCAGCAAAAGAAAATAACAATGCAGCATTAAGAGGGTGAATGAGTTGAATGTCTTAATGTTATAATAATAAATGATTCAATAAATAAAAAACACATCAAGAACCTTGTTTAAAAAACCCATTAGGGAAACAGCACACTTTGGGAATGCTGGATTTCAGGTAGAAATAATATGACTGATGCAAAGAAGGTGATTTTGTTTGCTGGAGTCTGTAGCTCATCAGAGAGTCCCTTAAGATATTTAGCCATGTATTTAGCAGCATGGCTTACTGGATGAAGGCTGGTCTTGGAGTTGGGGCGTGAAGGGGCAAATAAAGACCAAGGAAGGCAGTATTTATGGCCTCTAGTCACATGAATATGACCTTGGCCAAATAATTTAACTTCCTTGAGCCTCAATTTCCCAACATGTCAAGTGGAAATAATACAATTATACTCCATAGTGCTATTTTGAAGGGAAAGTGAGATAATGTATGTTAAGTGACTTGCATTTATAAAACATCATTCAGTATTGATAGGAATTGGATCAATTTAATTTTTTTCTTCTTCAAATGATTATACTTTTTCTTTCCTTACATATTCTATGTCTAGAAGAGCATGTAAGTTTTTTGAGGGGAGAGACACATTTTCATTTTCTCTTAATATCCCCTGTGCATAGCATAGTATCTTCCATATAGTAGATGCTTAGTTGTACCAAATGATCATCCAAAGTCCAGATTCTAATTGAAACCTTCTTTAACTTGCATTTTTGGAAAAAAATGACAAATCTAAATTGACCAAAAGCTAGACTGTCTTTCTACAAAGGCAAAGCATAGCATATTATTGAAAAGCTTCAATAGCCTTTGGATATAATATATCACTGCCAGTGTGTTGATGGTAAAACATTTTATTAGTTTATGGGTTATGTGATATAAGAATGTGAAAGGAGAAAATAACTCATGTCAGGTACTTGGTACATGATTATATTTCCCTGCAGTTTTGGAAAAAGTAGAGACTTAATTGTTCCCTCAGCTCTTGTCATATACAGTTGATATTATTGATATCTTCCAATTGTCTGTAGCTCTACTAATCAGTGGCAACTTTAAAACAATATCCTAGGTTAGGGAGGAAATTGTTATATCTGTCATATTCCAAATGATAAATTTCATTTTGCTAGTTCATAAATGGCCAAGATGGAAACAGAGTTTTATATTACTTTTAATCTTATTTACAGATAGTATTTGGCATCAAAAAACATTACACTGTCCTTTCCGTCAAATCCTTCTTTTAATTGTAATGCTTCTATGCCTTTATAGTTAAGGAATCCATTATTGAATGCAGAATAATTTCCCAAATTTAATAAGATAGTGAAAAGCTCTTATAGTCAAAGTATATAGCTGAGGAGAGTAAGAGCCCTGAGTGTAGTAAATATTGGCTCATGATTAAAAATAAATAAATTAGAAAGATTCTGAAGATAAGGGAAGCTTAAGAAGAATAATAAAATACACACTCATTGGCAATTGCTATACTTATACTTCCTTAAAGATATTTGGTTTTGGGGCAGCTAAGTGGCACAGTGGATAAAGCACCAGTCTTGGATTCAGGAGGACTTCAGTTCAAATCTGGCCGCAGACACTTGACACTTACTAGCTGTGTGACCTTGGGCAAGTCACCTAACCCTCACTGACCTGCCCCCCCTAAAAAAAAGATATTTGATTTCATTGGTATGAACAATCCTTCTACCAACATACCAAAAAAAAAAAACCATGATTTTTATTTAGGAGCCAATCTTTGAGAGATTTTGTAGATGAAAATTTATTGCTCTTTGTCAAAATTGGAGATGTCTCTTTATATTTATCCAGGCTGTCTTCATACTATAAAGTCTTTCATTGGACCCATATCCAAAGGCTTTCTAGATTAATAGGACTTGGTAGAACTTGCACTTGGATAACACATTCTTTATAATACCCAACATCACACTCGATTTACAGTAAGATGCCAGAACAGGACTCTAGTGGAAGATATTATATGTTGTGAAACTTTATCATATTTGGGCATTATATCATTAAGGAAACATTTAAAATGAAAGGCAATGTCGCTGAGTGAAACCAAAGAAGACTTGGTTTTGAGTCTTACCACTAACACAAACTGGCTTTATGACCCCAAAAAAGTCATGAAACTTCTTAGTACTTTAGAGAGTTCTCTTAGACTTTAGGTCATAGAGCAAATGCCAACCTGCAATTATTGAAGGAATTTCTTCATGTGGGAGTTCCATATGATGGCAAATTCATAGTCCAGTCCCTCTTAGTCTGTTACTATGTTAAACATATTTCACATGTACTTCTATGCATTTTAAGAAAGACTAAACAGGGGCAGCTAGGTAGCACAGTGGATAGAGCACTGGCCCTGGAGTCAGGAGGACCTGAGTTCAAATCTGGCCTCAGACACTTGACACTTACTAGCTGTGTGACTCTAGGCAAGTCACTTAACCCCAATTGCCTTGAATAAAAAGACTAAACAACACGTGAAAGTATTTCTATGTTTTTTTTGTCTTATTAAACTGTAGGTATGTGACTATTCAAAAGCTTTTATTTTAATCTATCATATAATCCTGAGATGTGTTGGGAGTTTGCTTTTCAATTAATGTCTCCAATGTCTTTGTGTCTCAGATAAATTTCCATTTTCCAACAAGATTGAATATTACTGATGTGGCTTGAAATATTTGACAGAATGTATCATTTTGAATTTCATATTTCATTAATTTACTTTTTTCAATCTATTAATTTATTTAGTTATTTGTTTGCTAAATCTATGCTTGCAGTTGATTCATTCAATGATTCAGCCGTGTCACTTACTAGGTTTTTTGAATGATAATAAAAAGGGACACATTTCTATCTAAATTTGTAAATGTCTTATCAGTATTCAAACTGAGTATAACTTTATCAAAATATTCTGACTTCAGAGTTCTACTCAACATTCATGTTGACTAGAAAATGCAGTGGCTTATATAAGGCTATAAATGTACATAGGATAATTCATATGAACTATACAACATGTTAGAATCAGTCTTGAAAGAGACATAACTCTTAAATAGTAATGGGAAAAAAACAACATTGCCCCTTACAGATATTTTACAAATAATTAAGGTAGAATTTTCTAGCAAAGCCTATATGAATTAAAATACTATGGAATATGCAATATGTTTTGCATTATAGCAAATATTCAGAAAAAAACAACAACAGTATTTTAAAATTTAAATTATAGTGTGTAAAATTGCTGGTTGGGAAACCTCTTATAGAGCCAAATATTTTGGAATAATGTTGAAAGAATGTATTGGTTGCTAGCTAAAGACTAATGATTCCTAGTGATATTACAGATTCAACAGAACATTTTACTGGATCACCTTTGCCCTGACTTAAGCTAACCTGTTTTGTTTTTTTTTTTTGGTGAGGCAATTAGGGTTAAGTGACTTGCCTAGGGTCACACAGCTAGTGTTAAGTATCTGAGGCCAGAATTGAACTCAGGTCCTCCTGACTCCAGGGCCAGTACTCTATCCACTGTGCCACCTAGCTGCCCTTTAAGCTAACCTTTTACATGATGTAGAAGACTATTAACAGGATCAGCTTCAATAAAGTCATAAAGAATTGACCAGGGAACAATAGCTTCTACTTATTTCTAGGCATCTTTTGTCAAAAACCCCTTCCTGGAAGTGCACCTTTTCATAAACAGCACATAGCAAAGATCCTAGTCTGAATTTAATGTTATGTATGAATTAAAATTGGAAGATATATTTTATTACAGGCAGTCTATTCCAGAAATTCTCAAACTTTTTTACTTTGAGGATTCCCTTGTAAATGTAAAAATCCATTACTTCCCTCAGCCACTTACACCATAGGCTTTCTACAAGAAGTATTTATTCATTGACAAAAAACAAAATGACTCAAAAACTACTATGGATTAATAGTTTTACCTGAATTTGTCTTTTCATAATTAGAAAATAAGAAAAACGGTAAAGCATATATGTGAAAGAAACATTCATCCATTAACTCCAATGTATGAATGGTAATTGATTTTTACTGGTACAAATTTAATATTTTATTTTTAGTATATTAGTAAGAAATGAATATGATAATGCCTACAACAAAAAAATAAGGTATAGAAACAACAACTTTGTTAAAAATGATAAAGATGACACAAATCAAAATTTCTGAGATGGAGCTAAAGAATTCTTAGAGAATTTTTATTATCTCTCTTTTAAAAAAAAATACATGCTTTAGGGGGGCAGCTAGGTGGTGCAGTGGATAAAGGGCCAGCTTTGGATTCAGGAGGACCTGAGTTCAAATCTGGATTCAGACACTTGACACTTACTAGCTGTGTGACCTTGGGCAAGTCACTTAACCCTCATTGCCCCACCAAAACCAACCAAACAAACAAATACATACTTTAACAAAATAGAAAAATAGAGAGTATTAAGGAGTTGGGTATGCATTTAAAAAAAACTAGAGAATCAAGTAATGATAATGGTGATGATATTGAGGATATAAAGATAAACCCAAAGAATATATATCTCAATTAGAGAATAAATAAATAAGATGGATAACAAAAAATTGATTGTAATTATAAGCAAAAGAAAAGGTTTTTTGGAGAGGAGAAAGCATAAGGAAATTAATAAACTTTAAGCAAACATGATAAAAAGGGAAGAAAACCAAATTACCAAAAATGGAGCATTGTTAAAAATAAGAAAACCAAGAAAAATAAAAGGAATACTAATAACTTATTATAAAAAATTATATGCAAGTAAAATTGGGAAATTTTAATATATATAGTCTTTACAAAAATGTGAGATAAAAAATTTTAAAAGCCCATAAAATATAGAATTAATACAATCCAATCATAGAACATAAAATTGAAAAATCCATAAAGATACTTTTAATTTATTGTTTGTTTTTGACAGAGGACACTGATCGAGAAAGATTTATGGTTGAATTTTTAAATGTTTAAAATAATTAAGAGCTTTGATACACAAATTATTATTGAAAATTGAGAAAGAAACCTATATCAATTTTATGAGAAAGTACAGTCCTAATACATTAAGTAGCAAATGAAAAGCAAAGAAAGATAACTATAGAATGATATAATTAATGAGCATTGATACAAAATTTTACATAAAATCCTGGCAAAAAGAATAGAGTAATATATATTTTAAAAGCATAACCAAATTAGATTTGCATTAAGAGTATAAATGTGATTTATCGCTAGGGAAATCATTAATATAATAAATTATATTATATCAAAATTCTCTCAGCTTTATGATTATATTGATAGGTGAAGAAAAAAGTCACAAGCACAATATAACCATCATATATACTAAAATGCCTTTTAAAATTATAGGCAATATTGGTCATTCATAATATAATAAAATGTAAAGAACAAAGTTTCCATTTTTTTCACTGAGGGAACTTGAAACATTTTTTTTCTAGTATAACCAGGAATAAAGCAAAGGGTTCTCCCCTTCTTTGGTGATACTTGATATAATGGGTGAAATGCTAATAAGAAAGAAAAGACAAAGAAATAAAAAGAATAGGCCATGTGTGAGCTATGGAAAAACAGTTTGACTGGTACAGTTCCAGCTCTAAGAAGTGTATATTCCAAGGCTAATAAACCCAGAGAATGGGCATTACATATCCCTCCTCACTCCCATTCTCTTACAGGATTGGTACAATTAGAATAAAGTTGTGTATGCTACCATCCCCTCATTTCTCACTAATCAGAAATTTTTTTAAAAAATCTTCATTTCTTTAGTCCCAACTATACTACTATTTTATTATATTTGGAATGCATTGAGATTTGAAATCTAAAGGGATTGATAGAATTAAGATTTTTTTTTTAAGGAGAGTGGGAGTGAGGGAAAGGGGAAAGTATTGTCCTTTAAAATATATTGTTGGGACAGCTAGGTGGCACAGTAGATAAGGCACCAGCCCTAGATTCAGGAGGACCTGAGTTCAAATCTGGTCTCAGACACTTGTTACTTACTAGCTGTGTGACCCTGGGCAAGTCACTTAACCCTCATTGCCCTGCAAAAAAATAAAAGAATAAAATAAAATATATTTTCATGTCCCAACCATAAGCAATTAATATCTCTCCGATTATTTAATCTATTCCTTTAATGAGTGTTTTATAATTATATTTACATAAGCTATATGCTTCTAGGTAATAAAATTCCAGTTCATTTATGCATTTTGTAGTAATTTTGAATGGGATTAATATTTCTTTTCCCCTTGATTTTATAATTTTTATATAGAAATGTGAATTATTTCTGGGTGAATATTGTATATTCTGCTATATTCCTAATGATATTAATCGTTCCTATTTATCTTTCATAAGAGGTAGGGTGGGTAGAGGTCAAAATAAACCATAATCTCATCCAAAAAAAAAAAAGGATAAGTTTGTGTTTTCTTTGCCAAGGTATGGTGCATGAAAGTTCGAATGAAGAACAATAAAGCCACAAACTGACAGTAGTTAACAACAAAGCATTTTTCATATGCAAAATCAACAAAACCATGTTAAGAACAGAAATTGCTAACTTGGAAAAATATTTGAATCAAATACCATTGATAAGGTCCGAAATAAAAATATATATGATTAACACAAAGAAAAATAAAAAAAATATTCAAAATAGATGTTATCAAAAGATATGAACAAGCAATTCATAAAAGAAAAATTAAAACCATTAACAACCATATGAGTGTTCCAAATCAATATAAAAAAAAGAAGTATAAATCACAATTAATTTCACATCTAGACAAATGGCAGACTTCAAAGATGAAACTCTGTAAGGCTAAAGAAAAACAAGCCCATTAATACACCATTGGTGTATTATTTCCTATGAAAATTCACTAGAAATCTTTAAAGTTCATATTGAAACAAGTATTGATTACTCATGAGGTAAGGCTAATCAACCATTTCTGAATCTACCTAAGTACTATTATCCAGCCTAAAACTTTCAAATCCCTATGCCACCCAAGGATACCTTGAATTATTATGTCATGTAACCTGAAAAAAATCTGGGCAAACTAAATCAATGGCATTCTCTTCATGTACAGATCTAGGATCTCAATTCACAAATGAACTGAGGATATTCTGGCATGAGCTATTCTTGATCTTGCGGAAACCATGAAGGGTCATTCTTATCACTGCTTCCATAAATGTGTGTTTGTGTGTGTGTATGGATACACACATATCTATATATCTATAGCTATATCTATCTATCTAAATGTAATTTTGCCATTGGTATTCCAGTTACCAGTAATTTATTTATGCTTTTACTTCCTGGAAAGTAATGAATGAGTAACAAAAGTTCATTCACATAATTGCAGGGGAGAGGGAACAACTAAAAAATCCAGCAACAGGTCACTGTTTAGGATAACACCAATAGTAGGGAAGCTCAGTAGTATAGTGGATAAACCACTGGCCTTCAAGTCATGAGAACCTGAGATCGAATCTAACCCCAGACGCTGATTAGCTGTTTGACCCTGGGCAAGTTACTTAACCCCAATTGCCTTAAACATCCTTTGGTGTGCTAATGTTTCTATTTTCTTTAAAAGTAAAAAAGACTAGATGAAGAAAGTGAAGAAGAAGGCAAACATACCTTTTGGAAAATGATCTGCTACTTTATTTCTCCTCCTTTCCATAAGTAATTGGGAGTGATGGACAGTTTATTGATTCCTTTGCTTTGAATTTACCCAATATTTGGGAAGGTCCTCAATTCCAGATATCATTTCACAATAACCATAACTTTATATGATCTATGGAAATACACACACACACACACACACACTATAGCAAGTTGGCTTTGGAACATCACTCACTTGAATTATGCATTGCTATGAGTGAGTCAATACTGAATTAATTTGTTTGTGAAGCCTACAGTGTATGATATTTTTTACCTGAAATATTTGTAATATAGAAATGACCACAAAGGCATTTGCTAACCCTGCTCAACATTATTGTGGCTAGATAATAGTGTTTATTTTCATATTCTTTTACTGAGATATCACTGTTGCTGGCTCTTTTACAGCAAGGTTTTCTCAAATAACAGATGTATTTTCATCAAGGTAATTTGTAGAGGCATTGTGGAAAACAGTACTGGACTTGGACTCTGAAGTTTTGGATTCCAATTTAGCCCCAGAAATGTACTAGTTGTGTGACCATGGGTGAGACACTACTCATTGTTTACATTTTTGACCTGTAAAATGAGGTGGGGTAATAATATTTGCAACACTTAGCTAACATTGTTGTGGTAAAGAATACACCATTAAAATGTGAACTGATCATCCTAAATTCTGCTGTTCAAAAACCTATTGCATCTCTTCCTGGAGCATATTCAACCCATCTTATTTAATGAGGTTATTTCATCTCTCTGTTCTTAAGCACACCATCTTCTTTGTATAATTCAATCCTGAGATTTAGCCACAAACATAGAAATAATTTAATAGTCATTTGCAAGACAAACAAGAGAACAAATATAAAGAAATTAAGGAGTAAATAGCAATGTAATACTATAAATACATCCTAAATTAACTTACATCAGAGCCAGATTTATTTAAACACTGTTTAAATGCACATAGATCCTCACTAAATACTTGTTCAGTTGGCTTGAAGGGAATTGTTTTAAAACAGAAGCAAAAACAAAATCTCCAAACCCAAATAGAATTAGAAAATAGAAGTTCCCAAAGGATGATTGTGGCCTGGGGCTTTTTCATTGTGTATCCAGGAGAGGGAAGTGTGTCACCTATTAATGTCTCATTAAGCCACTTGTACCTTAACCCTTCCAACTACCAAGGCTTTTCAGTGCTTCAGGTGGGTTTGGCAATATCTATCAGTATTGTAATTTTTGTATTAATAAAATTATTGCTCAGCCTATGTCACTAGTCAATAAGAAAAGAATACCTGTCATCCCCACTCCCCCATCCCCACCTCCACTTAGGACACATGGTTAAAGGCAGGCCTTGTTATCTGAATTTGAGAAAAATAACTCAAATAGTACATAGACCACTTTTTAAAAAGTAGTTTAAATCCACTTCACTCCTGTCTCATTCTAATGTAAGAAGGGAAAATTACACTTTTTGTTTGCTTTCTAGTACCAATAGAATTTTCCTAAGTTAACCCCTAAACATGGACAATCTGGAACCCCCACCACCAAATATGTGAATTTTAAGAGCTCCCCTCAGTCATTAGGTTCTTAGAACCATCAGAGAAAACTCCCAGACTGCAAGTTCAGCACTTGGACTATGTCCAGAAGGCAAAGGATATTTAAATTAACTTCTCTGAGCTTCCATAATGATTTATTGACATTTCAATTCAGAATGTGAGAAGGCAGGAGTTAGTTCTCATTTTAATCAAAATAATTAGCTTATTCATGATCAACCAATAGATGCCTAAGCATTTAATGGTTGTCTGCTGAATCAGGTCTCTCAATGCCTCAGGCATTGATTCTGCCTAGCCTTGGACAGGGCACTCAGCCTTGGACAAGGCACTCACCAGATATGTGGTACTGATGATCACCTTTTGTTGTTGTTGAGTTGTCTCATTCCTGCCCAACTCTTCATGACCCCATTTGGGGTTTTTTTGGCAAACATAGTAGAATGATTTGCTATTTCCTTATCTAGCTCATATTATAGATAAGGAACTAAGGCAAATAGGTTTAAATAACCTGCTCGAGGCCAGAAGACTAGAATGTTTCTAAGCAGGATTTGAACTCAGGTCTTCTAGCTGCCCTGATGATCACCTAGCTATTTTCATAAAAATGGTTGCCTCTGTGAGTCTTAAGCTTTGCTGAAAAAATGGCCTGATAGAACAGTTTCATCTGTTTTGTCACAACCATGAAGAGCATCTCCAAAATGAAAAAGTCTAACCTTCATTATAATGTAGGGGAAAAGTGCTGGATTTGGAGTAAGAGCAATTGGGTCCTAATCCTGTTTATGGCAATTACTATTAGATGACTTTGGGGCAAGTCATTGAGCCTCTCTACATCTCTGTTTCCTCAGCTGTGAAATGTCCTTGAAGGTTCCATCTAGCTACAGTGCAAATATGCCTGCTCATTCACATCACTACAGAGATTGTAAGATCTGATGCCTATGTCTAGGGACCATGCATGTTACTACAGCTAGTTCTTCAGAATGCTTGCACTGAGACTTTTTAGTCTCTCTTGACACACATTCAAATAGTCATAAAAAGATTTTACTTAAAAATGTCAATAATGCCTATTGATATAGTCTGGGAAGAAGGTATTTTGGACATTAAAATGGGAATGGAAATGGGATGAGTGAAGTGACACCCAATAGCACACGCAATAATTGGGATTCACACAAGAGTTTTCATTTAGTTAGATCATGTAGCCTGTGTTTCTACTTTCACAGATTCTCTCATGTATGTACCTCCTATTCAGTCCCACTAGAACCATGGGAGTTCAAGCCTTTATCTTTTCCTGTCTACAAAGCAGACTCCTCTTTACTTAAGTCTATTCTCTTTCTAACTGATTCTTCACAGGAATCTAGGTGAAGAAAAAGATAAAGAAAAGGTCTTTAGATTCTGGAAGATTCAAGTTCCAATCCAGACTAAGACACTAGCTGTGTGATTCTGTGCAAGCTACTTAAACTGTCTTGGCCTTAGTTTCCTCAGATGTTAAATGGAGATAATTACAATATCACCCATCTCAAAGAATTTGTTTTAATGATCAAATCAGATAATAGGTGCTATAGAATTATTTGTAATGGTATAAACAGTACTAAAAGTAGGTATTATATTATTTATTATTATTATTATTATGTCTCAGTAACCTTTAATTGAGAGTCAGTAACATATAGAAATAATTAAACTTTTTTTTTGCTTTATTAATTCTTTCTCTCTCTCTCTCTTTCTGTTTTTGCAGGGCAATGAGGGTTAAGTGACTTGCCCAGGGTCACACAGCTAGTAAGTGTCTAGTGTCTGAGGCTGGATTTGAACTCAGGTCCTCCTGAATCCAGGACTAGTTCTTTATCCACTGTGTCATCTAGCTGCCCCCTATTTTATTAATTCTTTAGGCAGTTTTCTGAAACATGAAACATTTCTCAAAATAATGTTTTTAGATACACAAAAGGAAATTCATTGAATTATAAAGTAAATGAATTATATTGAAATACAATTATATAGGTGTACATTCACATATAAATATATATATATATATAATATTAATCACATCATGTAAATATAGATACCAAATATATTCATATAACATATATTATATATTTTGTATGCTTTATGTTTATGTGAAATTAATAGTATATATTTATAAATCTCTTATAGATATACATGTATTATGTCATATATTTATATATAAAAACATAATACATATTTATGTGGTGTGAATAATATGATAGCTATTTATATATAATATGACTAAAATGATAACTGTTTATATGATATGACATATGATATGATACATGATATAACTAATATGGAGGACCAGAGAGGAAATAAAGGAGAATAATATACTATAAAGCTGGGGAGGTGGGTTGAAGCCAGGTTGTGAAGGGTTTTAGATACCAAACAGGGAAGTATACATTTAATCCAAGCAGTTATTGGAAGCCATTGGATTTTATTTAGTACAGAGTCACATAAGCAGTTAGTTGCATATCTGGGATTTATATTCAAGTAATGTGACTTGAATTCAATACCTTATGTTGTCCTTCCTGGGATGTATTGTTTGTTATTACTGCTGAGTAATTATAATTATGCTGACATATTTCAATAGGACTTTAATGCTTATGGAGGACATTTCTCACACCACACTTATGAAGAAGATAGTGAAATCATTATTATCAATATTTTTCTATGAAACTAAGGTTTAGAATAGTTGGATGAGGAGGCAGCTTGGTGGCACAATGGATAAGGTACTGGCCCTGGATTCAGGAGTACCTGAGGTCAAATCCGACCTCAGACACTTGACACTAACTAGCTGTGTGACCCTGGGCAAGTCACTTAACACTCATTGCCCCGCAAAAAAAAAAAAAAATAGAACGGCTACCATCATACTTAGTAAAATAGGAGAGCCTGCTCTTAAACCTTTGTATTTTTACTATGAATCACATGTCCTTCCCATGATACCATGTTTGTTAAGGTCCTTTTATGGACCCCAGTGGTCAATGTAGGCTACCAGGGACAGACTGTCATATGTGGGTAGTTCTGTATTAGTGGCACCATGGGAAGCTTAATGGTTTGGGATGTCTTGTTAAACTGATTTGAATGACATTATTTTAAATTCTAGGCCAAAGAAAAACCTTTGTTCATTGATTTTTTTCAGTGGCAGAACCCCAGAGATAACTCTGACCTTTGCTTAATAACAGGCATGAATTAAACAGGGAAACCAGACAGTCATGTCCGAATAACTCACAGTATATCATACCACCTAACCAGGGTACAGCTATGTATGAGATTGGATACATATGTCTAACAATTTGTTCAGCACAATGGCAAAATGCAGGGCCTGACAAAGAGGCTAATGGCCTTAGGATTAGCTGATCTATGTTAGGATAATAGCTTCTCTGTCCACCAAAACTCCATTTTTTTTCCCAACTTTCCAACTTTGTTTCCTATGTTATTTCTCAAGGGCTATGGTGTAGAGCATTGGACTTGATGCTGCCAACTAGGTAGTTCAGTATAGAAAGCACTAAGTTTGAAATTAGAATATCTGAGTTTAAATCCTGTGTCAGATTCTTGCAAACTCTGTGAATCTCAGCTTCACTTAAATTCTCAACTTCTTCATATGTAAATTTAAAGACTCAACTTCTTCATCTGTAAAATGGAGATAAAAATAGAACCTAATTCATAAACTTATTGTGAGACTTAAATAACAAATCACAAATAGCAAATTGTAAATCTTAAAGAGCTATATAAATGATAACAATTATTATAAATGCCAGGAAAAACTTGGCTCAACCTCTGATATTTACCAAATGTATGACCTTTGACTTTCTCTCTGTGCCTGTTTCCTCATATGTAAAATGGGCACTATAGTGTCTGTGATATTTATCTCACAGGGTTGTTGTGAGTCTGAGATGAAATAATGTATATAAAGTGCTTGACAAAATGTAAATTACTCTATAAATGTCATCATTATTATTACCCTTGGTATTTAATGGCCAGGGTGAATTGATGTTTCATATTCAACTATGTGATTAATGGTGCTTGGAGAACAGGGAGAATTGTCTGAGCTTGATGTGCACTTGATGGTACTGTCAAGGTGATGGCAATACCCTTCCTGTAGGTACCCCTCCCTGTCTTGTCCCTGACATTCTTTCCACCTCAACTCATAATTGCTAAAGAGAGTGAAGGTTAAGATACATTAATTTGGGTGTTATTTGACTAGTCAGGAAATGTGCACACTTTCAATTCTTTCCCAGTTTCCACATTCTAGACTGTACACATTCTATCTAGTTTTTTCAGTGGCCCCTGAGCCATTAGATTGGAAGATCATTGAAGGCAGAGACTTTTTTTGCCTCTTTTTTTTTGGTTTTGTTTTAGTTTTTGCCTCTTTTTGTATTCCTCAGCACTTAACATAGTGTCCCACAAAAGATAGATACTTAATAAATGCTTATTGATTAATTGATCTTCTTAAAGTCCAAGGTCTACAGAGAAAAAGTATTCTGGTCTATTATCTACACAAACAAGTTTCAGGATTTCCTGGAGAATTCTTGAGAGACAAGCAGGAAACGTCAAAGAAAAATTGGAACCTCTAGGCTTTTATTAACCATAGGATACATAACATATATAATTAGATTATGGCATGTAATTCATAATGGTCACTCATCTAATAAATCAAAAGCCTTTCAAATATTGAAATAGAAGTTACTGAGCTATAAGACCCTTCCTGTTTGGACCTTTGATAATCTAAAAATCAAGACTATCTAATGCCTACTGTACTTCCTAGAATTTGAGCTTCAACCATATTAGTACATTGTTTTCTCAAGCTTAGTGAAGCATGGACATAGTATATTATGTTTTTTATCCTGTTTCATCCACTCTACCTGTCCATTAGCTTGATACTATTATGTTTCTATTATCTGTAGAACCTGTTATGTCTAGGATCTTTTATAATGAAAATAAGATTTCAGTATAAATTTGGGTTTGTGGTTTGGGAAAATATTAAAAATGTAATATTTTGTTACAAATTTAAATAATTAATGTATTAAGGTTTTCAAAGTATTTCACATGTATCATCACAATGGGGCTGTGACATTTAAAATTATATGGGGTTGCCCTATATATTGTCCCAAGTGTAGGGAAACTTAGCTGGGGTTCTAATATATAGCTACTTAGAAATTAGAGGCTACTGCACAAGTTTGGGGCATTAAGCATGTATTAAAGAATATTAAATATTAGTAAAGAGATAACATGTTTCTCAGAAAGATCATAAAGCCTACCTAGGAAAGAGGGGAGAGAGAGTAATGGTCCGCATGGCTGCCCCTTCTGTGTCTTGGGCCAAAAGAGCATGTCAGAGCAGAAGTCTTCTGCGAGTCTGGAGGAGAGGCGGCCCTTCCACACTGTTCAAAGCTAATTGTTTAGCATCATTCAAATCTATTGGTTTATTGGACTTGAAGAGGGTGGTCCATGAGCTAACTTCCTTTAGGTAGTCAGGAAGTTCAATCTACATTTCCTTTGAAATTCTCCTGACTC
Organism: Dromiciops gliroides; assembly: GCF_019393635.1. Taxonomy (NCBI): domain Eukaryota; kingdom Metazoa; phylum Chordata; class Mammalia; order Microbiotheria; family Microbiotheriidae; genus Dromiciops; species Dromiciops gliroides. The sequence continues at coordinate 145,817,608 of NC_057866.1, forward strand.
TGGGCTGACCTTAAGAAAGGTTATCCAGGCTCTCTGGATCTCATAGAACCCAATTATTTTCTTACAGGGACTTACAACAACTCTTTATATTAGGGATAATAATTATTCTTAAAATTCCCATGATAATGTGAGAAAATAATTATTAATAATGAATTTTGGGTGGACCCAGTTTCTCTCTACCTCTTCCCACTTCAGAGGTAATTCTTTTTTGGTGAGGCAATGAGGGTTAAGTGACTTGCCCAGGGTCACACAGCTATTAAGTGTCAAGTGTCTGAAGCCAGATTTGAACTCAGGTCCTCTGGAATCCAGGGCTGGTGCTTTATCCATTGCCCACCTAGCTGCCCCCAGAGATAAGTTTTTAAGAGATAGGAGGGAGTGAATGAGAGAGGGATAGAATTTGGAACTCAAAACTTTAAATAAATAAATATTTATATGAAAAAGAATATTTAAAAATATAAAATATAACATAAATGCTTGTGAAGGGCATGGGCAATTAGTGAAATCCAGAAGCACAGATGAGAAGGAAAAAAGAAACAACACATGGATTTCTTCAGGACCCTTTAGTGTATTGGCACATACATCTCTTTCAATAATGTTGAATATTACTGACACACATATGCCCTTAGTAGTAAGGATAGATCAGTCTTGGTTCCAAAGAAGCCAAGGTATTTACCTAGGTCTGAAATAATCCTGAGGCCTGACTTTATCTTGGTAATATAATAGGAGGGAGTAGAATAAAGGAAATAGGTAACCATGATGATATTCAAAATCCTGAGCCTTACAGAATGATAATGTTGATAATGTCAATAATAATATTAAAATGATAATAATATTAATAAGAGCATTAACAACTTATACCTAACATTTAATAATTTGCAAATAATTTTACATATATTGTCTAATATAAGGAACTCCATGTTTTGACCTCTTCTTACATTTCTCAGTTTATCCTCCACTGTGCCTTCCATCTACAAATCAATCATCTTCCAATGAAATTGGACTTTTCACTGCTTAGTAACAAATCCAAAGTTTTTCCTTCTCTTTTTCTTTTTAATACAAAAACTTCTATGATGTATTTTTTTTCTTGCAACTCTAGCCATTAAAATTATATTCATTCCTCAAAGCTAGTTCAAAAATCTATCTTTCTTTGATCTCCAATTGGTGTTGACTATTTCTTCTCCAAATCCTAATAGCATTTTGCACTTCAGATAATACATCTCATATTCTAGTTTGTGTTAGTATTGATATCTTTCTCCAATCTAGATTGTAAACTCTTTGAGGGCAAGGTGTCTTATATTTTAAAAATACATATTTAATATAAGTATATTACACAAAATGTTATTATATAAGTTATATACTCTTATTATTTTTTATTCTCCTATGAAGATATTTAAAAAACATTGCCATTTAATAAAATATATCCTTTTTAAAAAAATATTCAGTCTTCCAAAAATGCTAAGTTTAACTCAAGAACATTTTAAAGGGCTTACTATGGGCAAAGCACATGAAAAATATATATCAAAAAGAAATTTTGGAAGACACAGTGTGTTTTACTTTGTACATTCAGCATTAATCAAGAGTGACTTGACTCAAGGGCCCAAACATCCAATACAACATATTTTCTTTTCACAGAAAATGCTGATCTTATACCTCAATTTATTATCCTCCACAAGCCCTCCCTGCTAGGTAGTACAACTATCCCAGCCCATGAACTCCAGGATTCAGTCACATTGGCACCTCTGTCTCTGCCTCCCTCCCCCCAACGCCCAAGATAGCAAGGGTTGGACTTCTTGATGAAGAAGCTGTTCCATTTCCCAGTATAAATGTACAAATAGTTGAAATGTCCTTTTTACTTCTTCTGATTTCTCTCCCCTGTCCCCACATCAACCATTTTTTGTGTAGGTGAAAGGATTCCTGGTTATAGCCCTATAATTAGGCAAAGTGAGGAGGTGAAATGAATTAGATATTTTCCTCATAATAACTACCTAAATACTAATTATTTAAATGATTAAAAGAAATTACAAAATCATTAATGCAGCATAATCATATATACCTGAAATAACTGTTGTTAAAAAAAAGATATAAAGTATTGCTATTTTAAAAAGCAAACAAAGAAACATAAAAACTATAGCCACAACTGTAGCTGGCTTTGTTTTCAAACTATTGCTTTCAAAGAGATTTAAGTCAACAAGGGTTTGAGAAGCAGAATCCTTAATGTCCCCCTGAACTTTTGAATGTTCTCTTATTGGAAGAAGACATTTGATCATTTGCTCACTCGCGCTCTCTTGCTCTCTCTCTCTCTCTCTCTCTCTCTCTCTCTCTCTCTCTCTCTCTTTCTCTCTCAGCTTTATTTTCCCCAGGCACTTGCACTCTTCTGCTAACCTTCTGCTGATGAACCACTTCTAACTTATCAACTTATCAACCCAAAACTCATTAAAAAGGTGAACTTTGTGTGAAAGAGATTTTTATCTATTGATAGTAGAACATGACAGCATTCCTCAGTTGTTGAACATTGATTGAAGTATTTTACCTTACCTTTGACAAATATTTAAAAAAAAAGAAATGGCAAAAAAATGGATCAAATCACAATGACCACATTTACTATGTTACATTGGATGATGATAAGAAGGGTTATACTTCTCACTAAACATAATTCATTGAAAATACTGCAGTGGGTTGTCAATGATGAATATTTATTTTAGGACAATACTCCCAAGAAAAATTGTTCAAGTTGGAAACGGAGCTTATATTTCATTACTAAACATAGAAGATAGGGAAAATAAAAGGAAGTTTGGGGATGTAAAGAGAGGGGGTGGATTAAGGGGCCCAAAATTTATAAAACACAATTAAGCAAACCAATCACCTCACAGTTCTTTTATTGTTGTTGTACCTTATTAAATTTAGCATTTATGTACTTTCTTGTTAAAATGTGTATACTCCAAGTCAACACTTTCTTATGCAATTCTCTTTCTTCTTTGTAAATGGAAATGTTGGTGTTTGTTGATGATTGAATTTTTTAAAAAAGCAAACTAAAAAAGAGAAAGAAAGCCTGGTAAGCCAGACGTTACAAAGGGAATTTTAGAAGAAATTGGAAGGTAAATGTATAAATGTGAAATGCAATCTTTCCCCCCCCCCCACCCCATGACTCTTCTTACAACATAAACTCTGAAGACATGACCTCTCACTTTTGCATATATATCCTGAGATTTACTCAACTTATAGCCATATTTCTTTTGCTCATCTCAGACTTTTCTGTCATTAAGAGAATGTGTGAAACATACAGAGACATGCAAAAGTACACCCATATATTTACATATGTATATATGTGTTCACAAAATTCCATACATATATATATGTGTGTGTGTGTGTGTGTGTGTGTGTGTGTGTGTGTTTGTGTGCATAATAGAATCCATCTAACTCCATATGGCATATTGTTGCTTATCTTATATCATGCAATGTCTTTGAGGTATCCTGCATCAGTGGTGTCAAATTCAAATGGATTGGGGGGGGGCACTAACCATTCAAAAGGATCCCTGAAAGCTACATATTGATTTAGAAAACTACATATTTCCTTTCCTTATATTTTTTATTTATCTTATTAAGAGTTTCCCAGTTATATCATCATATGATTTGTGTTGTACTTAGGAGGGTTACAGACTGCATTTGGCCTGTGACTGTGTATTTGAACCACTTGAGCTCCAACACAAAATGCATTCTGAAGTTTTTTAATGGAATCCTGATCTGATTGAGGTAGGGAATACCTCCTCTGGTACAGATCACAGTTATCTATGCATTCTCATCCAATGTGATTTTTGTGCATAAATTTCTCTGTGGTGGATCTAGCTAGAGTGTTGTGTTGAGAGCCCTCCTCTCAGTCTCTTAATGTTTCAGTGGGACATTTGGGAGGCCCAGTCCCTTTTGAGTAGTCATATTTATAATTTTAGAAAATCTAAAATATTCTAAGGCTCTATGAAAGAGACACTATGTCATCTACCAGAGGAGAAATTTGTAGAACCTCACCATCTGGAGGGAGTCAATCTTTTGTTTAGAGTACATTGATGACAGTGGCATCATTTCTGCTGAATATGTACCTTCCTATCTTATCTATTGCTTGATATTGATGATTAGATATCAAGTGAACAAAGACATCCATAACTATTCTTGTCTCTAAAAAGGAGTCTTGTATCTTACTAACATAGGGATAGGAGAGTTTGTGTTAGAGGAGAGTCTTTAAGGATTCATTTATCAACCATCAAGAATCACAATGACATTCTGAATTTTCTAAGCCTTTTACTTAGTGATGTTACAGTTATACTGTAGTCTGCTATGGAAAATTATTTGAAAAAGCCCACCTAATTCAATTGTAGTGTATGATATCTCTAATATAAAGATAGGAAGTAGGCATATGATTTGGCAAATTTTGATAATATTCATTAATAGTGGACTCCTATTGACTTACAAAACCAAAAATTAACAATATGCATATGATTATAAACAGATATTGTATTTTTTTTCATTAAATATTTTCAATTCATATTTTAAGCTGATTGGCACTTGGAAGTTTTGTAATAGTTTGTTTCTTACCTGAGAAGATTTAAACCTTTGTCTTGATTACTCTGAAAAAGTAATGTTACCCATATTTTAGCCCAGTCATTCAATACCTTCTTTTCTTTCCACTATCTTAAAAATCCATCTGGATTCCACTGTTCTATTTCCACAATATTTCTTGCTTCCTTCCCCTTCTCTCCATTCATCCCATCATCCATATGGTTCATGCCCTTATCAACTCTCCTTTGTGCTATTATAATAGCTTTCTAGTCGGTTTGTCTTTATTATCTACTCTATTTAGCACAAACACTTTCTATAAGAAAAGAATTAGTAGGAATTGGACATGGCATGATTCAAATGAATGAAACAGTATATTCATAGGGAAAAAATCCTTACTATTTAGTGGTTATCCATTTGTTATCTCTCTGTATATTCAGACCACTGACTTGTCACAATTAAGATCAGAACGAATAAAACCCACAAAAGCAAGAACTGTGATGATACAAAAATGTGGGTTATGTTAAATGATTTAAACTATTTACAAAGATTTTCACATAAAAATGGAGATGACAATAAAAATGAGAACAATACTGAATTCAATAATTTCATCTAGAAATATAACCAATGTGAATTGATTGTATAAATAAGAAACCAGAAAGTGTTTTAGTCAGCAAACATCTGATTTACTTGTCAAATCAAGAAACATTAAGTTCAAAGGACATACTTATAAAATAATTTATTAAAAAAATCAATATTGATAGGCAATACTAAACAGTATCATTTCAAAAAGAAGAGAGAAATCATAGAGGATAAGTCTTAAAAAGTTTGGCAAGATAGACAATCTAACAAAATTATCTCAAAAGCATTCAGGAATATAAAGTATAGAATAGAAAGTATGCAAAGGGAAGAAAATGGGGGATATTAACAATATATAATTTTCATATTTTCTTCTCCATATTTGTCCATGGAACCATACCCTTTGGAAACTAACATTGCAGTTACACATGTCCTTATGGAGGATATTGAAATTTAACAGATATATGAAAAGCAGCTCTTTAGACTAAGTACATATAGAGAAGCTCTGTGCGAAGATATTTATTAATTATGATGGCATTGAGAGACTAGCATTCATGATATCTGAAGAAGGGGAAGCTACTAAAGACAAGAAAAACATTTCTATATTTTAATAGTTTAATTGGTAACTGAAAGAATTTTGATAACTGCCAAACTATAAAAAATCTATATGAATTCAGGCTATCCTTGATAAAGGTATTAATAAGGAAGGAGCAAGCATCCATAAATACTACTCAAAAATGTGCCAAATATTTACCTTTTCACAATTCATTGAAATATAGAAGATAAGATACCATTTACTTATTGCTTACTGATTACAAAACAAAATTAAAACAAAAGCAAAACTTGATTTGGTAGAATTAGCACCACTTTGCATGCCTTTAAGGTGTCTGCTCTCTACATATTGAAATCATATCACATCTCTTGAAAAATAAAACAACAGAAGTAATGACCCTCAGTTAATAAATGTCAAATGGGTTTCCAGAATAGTTGGATGAGTTCACAACTCCACCAACAGTGGATTAGTGTCCCAGTTCTCCCACATTCCTTTTCACATCCTACATCCTTTCCACCCCCCCCCCCCCATATTAGTCATTTTTGATAGGTGTAAAGTGATACCTCAGAGTTCTTTTAATTTGCATTTCTCTGATTTAGAGCATTTTTTCATATCCTTTGAACATTTGTCAATTGGGGAATGGCTTGTATTTTTATGAATTTAACTCAGTTCTATATATCTTTGAGAAATGAAGCCATTATCAGAGAAACTTGTTACAAAAAATGTTTCACAATTTTCTGCTTTCCTTCTTTTTTTTTTTTATTTTAGTGAGGCAATTGGGGTTAAGTGACTTGCCCAGGGTCACACAGCTAGTAAGTGTTAAGTGTCTGAGGCCGGATTTGAACTCAGGTACTCCTGACTCCAGGGCCGGTGCTTCTGCTTTCTTTCTTATCTTGTTTATATTATGCTAGTTGTGCAAAAGATTTATAATTTTTTAAAATCAAAATTATCTCTTTTACATATTGTAATACTCTCTAGATCTTTGGTCTAAAATTCTTTCCAGTCCAGAAATCTGACAGATAAACTATTCCATGCTCTCTTAATTTGCTTAAGGTATCAGCCTTTATTTGTAAATCATGTACCCACTTTGACCTTATTTTGGTAAATGGTGTGAGATGTTGTTCCATACATAGTTGCTGCCATACTGATTTCTAGTTTTCTAGTAGTTTTTGTCAAATAATGAGTTTTTCTTCCAGAAGCTTGGATCTTTTAGTTTATCATATATTAAAATTCTATGGTAATTTATTAAAGTACAATTCATACCTATACTATTCCATTGATCTACTTCTGTATTTCTTAGCCAGTACCATAATATTTTGATAATTATTATTTTATACTATAGTTTGAGATCTGGCATAGCTTAGATCACCTTATTTCACAAATTTTTTCATTAATTCCCTTGATATCTTTGAGCTTTTGTTATTCCAGGTGAATTTTGTTGTTATTTTTTAGATATATAAAATATTTTTAATGATTTGGTATGACAATGAATACATAGATTAATTTAGGTGGTATTGTCATTTTTCATATTCGTTTGGCCTACCCGTAAAATATTAATTTATGAGAAGTGTTTTATGATTGTGTTCTTATAGCTCTTGTGTTTGTCTTGGCAGGTAGACTTCCAAGTATTTTGTAGTCTCTTCAGTTATGTTAAATGCAATTCTTCTATCTCTTATTTATGGACTTTGTTACTAATATATAGAAATGATGATGATTTATGTGGGTTTATTATTTTATCCTGCAACTTTGCTAAAGCTTTTGATAATTTCAAATAGTTTTTATTGATTTTCTAGGATTTTCTATGTATAATAAAAATATAAGAGGGATATTTCTGTTCCTCATTGCTTATTTTACTTCCTTTCATTTCTTTCTCTTCTGTTTCTATAGCTAAACTTTCTAGTACAATATTAAGTAATAGAGGTGATAATGGACATCTTTGCTTCACCCTTTATTGTACCAGAAAGATTTCTAGATAATATTCAGTACAGATAATGGTTGCTGATGGGTTTAGATAAATGTTACTTATTTTAAGGTCAGCTCCATTCATTCCTATGCTCTCTAGTGTATTTAATAGATATGGGTCCTGTATTTTGTCAAAGGCTTTTTCCATATCTATTGAAATAATCATATGGTTCTTGTTGGTTTTGTTATTGATATGGTTACTAATACTGATAGTTTTCCTAATAATGAACCAGCCCTGCATTCCTGGTATATTTTATCTGGTCATAGTACATGATCTTTGTGACATCTTGCTGTAATGTTTTTACTAGCATTTAATTTAAAAATTTGGGGTCAATACTCATTAGGGAAATTGGTCTGTCTTTGTTTTTGATCTTTCTGGTTTCAGTATTCCACAAATTGGTAAGGCATAGATGGGTTAAGATTTGAATTATTCAAGAGAACTCCCACATCAATGAGATTGTAGATCCATTTGAGTGTTTCAGTACACAATATAAGGAGGGAGAAAGTGGTAATAATGTGGGAAATCAATAAATACCTTATAGAATAGTAATAGTTATCATGAGATGCTTTTTATAATCCTATGGAAATGATTTTGCATCCCAAAACTTTTCTTTAATTAAAAAATACTAGACATTGAAGGTCACTTGTTCATAACCACATGATATTAAAATAAAGGAATAATAGCAGGATAGAGACTCCCCTCAGCATAATTTCTTTGTGAGCTCTATTGAAAAATATGAGTGAAATAATACCACTATTATTAAAAACAACAATGACTTCTACAATCTCAAAATATTCTTGAGAATTCAACAAAGTAATTGTACTGGAACTGGATCATTATCATAGACAAATCTCTTACTCATAACTGTTGCAAAACAAAACTAGTTTACAAAAATATAAGAACAAGAACTTTAATAGCTATTTCTGTACCAAAAGCTTGCCATCTCCAAGTTACATGGGATTAAAAACTTCAAAATATAGAGACCTAGAAGAATAAATTAAAATGTGAGAATAGAACAAATACCAGCATACAAGTTGTCCTTTTTGCTACTATAGTTAAAAGATGCTTTCAAAGAGTCCATCACAAATGAGCTTATATCCTAACATTTAAGTCATTTAAAAAAATCATTTTATTACTCCATTCAATAATAAATAGAATATTAAATATTAAAGAATTCCAGCAGGAAAGTGAATTGTACCAGGATTACTTCAAACAATTTCACTGAAAAAAATGAAATAATAAGAATAACATATGTTTGTATACAATGTACAACATCTCAGTATCTTACAAAGGGTCTTGCCCAAATTAATTGGATTAATGGGCATGACCATTCTTTATTCCTAGGCTACCTCCTTAGCCTGAATTTATGAACTATTCCCAATAAAAAAGAACCATTATCCTTGTGTAGTCCTTTTATATCTATACTTTGCCATTTTCACAAAATGTAAAAGCTGATTTTAATTTTACCTACACTACCTTCACAAACCAGCAACTAATGTAGAGCTTCATTAAAATATACAAGGCTTGGACTTTGCTGTAATAAAGATGAGAGCTTTAATTTATGCTTCAGTGTATTAATTTACTTCTAATTATTGTAATCACCATGATTTCCACACGGTTACATTCAAAAGTAGATAATACAACCTCCCTGTTTTAGGTATCTCATTCAATATACATTAATGCTTTCATAGTAACTTTGTCTCAGAAACAGATCCTATTTTGGAAATTATGAGTTTAAACCTCTTTTAAAACAACCTATGTGGCATGTGATTTAAATTTAAAGATCACAGAATCAATTCCCGAAAGGATGATATTTCATTGGATAGTCAGAATATTATAAGAAAAAATATGAAAGGTGAACACTATTATTTGAGCAATCAAAATCTTTCTTCTTATAGCTTGTCAGCTAAAATAATTCATGGAACATTGACTTCATAGTAAATAAACATGTTCAATGATTGTATTCATTGGAATTTAATTCAATTAAAAAAATCTTATGTTTATGGATTGAATGCTAGAGCAGCTAGGTGCCATAGTGAATAGAGCATCAGCCCTGGAATCAGGAAATCCTGAGTTCAAATGTGGTCTCAAACTCTGACTAGTTCTGTGACCCTGGGCAAGTCACTTATCTTTGTTTGCCTCATTTTTCTCATCTGTAAAATGAGCTGAAGAAGGAAATAACAAACCACTTCAGTATCTTTTCCAAGAAAACTCCAAATGGGATCACAAAGCCATGACTGAAAAATGACCCACTGAAAAAATTATATGCTTGATACTCCAAGTGATGAAATAAAAAGAAGAAATTTATCTGATATCAAGGAATTTTTTTTCTACTGAGGTGGGGAAAGAGAAAGCAAAACCAATTTGAAAATCACAATACTTATGCTTGAAGTCCAACATCCCTCTCTACAGATTTTTAAATCATCTAGTTACTATCATGTCTTTGTATTATACTTTTATAGCCTTTCCAAAAACTAACCACCTAAATGAACACTTTATGTAGTAAAATCTGAATTACCTAAGTATTTAAAATATTATTAAATTTTAACATATTATAGAATGATTAATGAATGGTCACTTAGTGTTTTTCAATTTGCATATTTAATGTATAGTGGCTTAACTATGAATTACATTATTTATTTAAGTTCTTGCTAGTTACCTGTAGAAAGTGACCAAAGAATCTACCAAAAATCCCTATCTGGTTATTCTGATATTATAACTAATAAAAAATAAACAATTCTTAAAAAGTGAAATTGATGCCTTTCTTTTTAAAAAAAGTCATTTTCTTCCACACAACTCATTTATGAAGCAAAAATACCTCTGCTCCAGTCTATTACATTCCAGCTATTGTGTTAGATATGTACATCAGAATATATACATATATACATATGTATATATGAATATATATACACACATATACTTGATACTTGATATATTCTGATGTACATATCTAACTCTGTATATATATATATGTATATATATATAAATACATACAAATGATAGATATTGCAGATGGGCATATATATAATGGATATTGAAGAAGGGCAATAACTGACTATGGAGAGTGGGGTTGTTATAATAATTTCAGAGTTCTTCATAGTACAAAATCATATCTATTATCATAAACACTCTTCTTGGGAGGAGTGATCATGCATATTGGAACACAACAAGTATCACATTTATGTGTCACTCAGAGGTCAAAGAATGCATGCAGTATGGGTATAAATAGAAGTCAGTGCTAATGTTAATACTATGCACAAAAGATAAGTCTTCAAGGAAGTGTATGATTTGAAAAGGAAGCAGGCAATCATATAGTAAAAACAAGTAATAATAAATGGGCCAACTCTTGTACTATTACCCAATGAAATATAGGGAGTGAAATATTTCAGGGATAGCTTCTTTTGTTTATATCTGAACAAAAAAACCCCACAGTAATAATTATACAAGATCTGGTCATGCTTGACTGTGATCTATGTTCATACGAGAGTGATTACTTGATCCCTGAACTGTTGAAATCTATAAAAATTGGAATGATTTGAAAGCATCAATAAAATCTCATTGTTGTTCTTTCAACTATAATTTTGCTAAATATAATAGTTAAATTCTGTTAAGAAATTTGGGTTAGTGTTATGTTTTTGTTAAATTCAAAATCTGTTTGACAGGTTTTATAACTACAACTTTCATAATTCAAAGGCACATTAACCTAACAGTGAATTGAGGTTGCACTGTATATCAAAGTAAGGTCAAAATGGATACATGATTTAGACATAAAGGGTGATACCATAGGCAAATTAGGTGAGAAAGGAATAGTTTCCCTGTTAGATCTATGGATAGGGGAAGAATTTATGGACAAACAAGGGATAGAAAACTTTATGAAATCCAAAATGGATAATTTTGATTACATTAAATTAAAAGGGGTTTACACAAACAGAAGCAATTCAAGCAAGATTATAAGGAAAACAGAAAGCTGGGAAAAAAATTTTATAGCCAGTGTTTCTGATAAAGGACTCATTTCTAAAATATTAGAGAACTGGATTAATTTTATAAGGATACAAGTCATTCCCCAATTGAGAAATGGTCAAAGGATATGAATAGGGAGTTTTCAGATCGAGAAATTAAAGCTATCTATAGTCATATAAAAAATGTTGTAAATAATTATAAATTAGAGAAATGCAAAGTAAAACAAGTGTGAGGTATTACCATACCTCACATAGATTGGCCAATATGAAAAAATGGAAAGTGATAAATGTTGAAGAAGATGTGGGAAAATTGGAACACTAATGTATTGTTTGTGGAGTTGTGAATTGATCCAAACACTCTGGAGAACAATTTGGAACTATACCCAAAGGATTATAAAACTGCACATACCGGGGGCAGCTAGGTGGCACAGTGGATAAAGCACTGGTCCTGGATTCAGGAGTATCTGAGTTCAAATCCAGCTTCAGACACATGACACTTACTAGTTGTGTGACTCTGGGCAAGTCACTTAACCCTCATCTCCTGGCAAAACAAACAAAGAAACACACACACACTCAAAACTGTGCATCCCGTTTGACCCAGCAATACCACTACTAGGTCTGTATCTCAAAGATCTTTTACAAAGGGAAAATGATCTGTTAGTAAAACAAAACAAAACAAAACAAAAAAATCATTTAGAACAGCTTTTTGTGGTGACAATTAATTGGAAATTGAAGGAATGCCCATCATTTGGGGAATGGCTGCATAAGTTGTGGTATATGAATGTAATGGAATACTGTTTATCTATAAGAAATGATGAACAGGTGGATTTGTGAAAAACCTGGAAAGACTTACGTAAACTGATGCTGAGTAAAGTGAGAAGAACCAGAAAAACACAAACAATAACATTTTGTGATAATTAACTATGATAGACTTTGCTCTTCTCAACAATACAATGCTCCAAGGCAATTCCAAAAGACGTATGATGGAAAATGATATACATGTCCAGTGAAAGAACTTTGGAGTCTGAATTCAGATGGAGGCTATACTATTATGAATTTGTTTTTTATTATTTTTCTTTCTTGTAATTTTTCCTTTTTGTTCTGATTTTTCTTTTAAAAATGATTAATGTGGAAATATTTTTAAAATGATTGTTCTGTATGATTTATGTCGGTTGCTTGCTGTCTTGGGGAGAGGGAAAGAAAAAGAAGGAGAAAAACTGGGAACTCAAAACCTTACAAATTTTACAGAAATGAATGTTGAAAACTCTGTTTAAATTAATTGGGAAAAAATTTTAAAAAATTTAAGTGAAAAAAGAAAATTATAATTACCTCTGTTATCTAGTTTGATATATGATGACTTTCAATTCAATAGATAGGATCATATGCATTGATTATCCATTTTTTCTAAATTATTGTTAAAGCTATATGAGAGAATTAAGTGCATGGACGTGTTTTGCATCTTGTGTTTTAAAGTGAACATTAGAATTCCTAAGTGTGACTTTTATTGAGGCTTGGGCCATTTATTATTTTTTTTTATAACTGTGAACACATGTAATGAGTGAGAGTGGAAAAATAAGAATTGAAATGCAAATGTTCACTTTGTTTATTACTTTTCAAGGACACATAGGGATATCAGAAATGCCATGATACAACTGACCAATGATATATCTTATTCAATATTCCACATTTGATGGTGGCACTAAAAGATATTTTCTGGGCTGTTTTAGTTGCCCCTGATATCATTTTAATATGATGGGTATTTTTACTATAAATATTCATCTCTACCTTCTTTCTTTGTCTTCCTCCCTACCCCACTAATTATTGTTTTCTTCTTTCTCAATTTATAAAATATTGTCTCCAAATTAATAATTTCATGATCTGAAATGCTCTTGATCAATTAAATTTACCAAACATCTATTAAGGACCTAATTGTTGTATGACAAAGACTTGGGAGACTCCAGTCTCTAGAAAATTGAAAATGGTTATCACCATGGCAATGGAGAGGCTCATATTGTGTACAAGTGAACTATAGTATATCACCACCAAAGAGAACTGGAATAAAAAAAATGTCACCAAAGAAATGTATGATCAAAATAGAAGATGGGTTAGTCACATGGGAAGAGGAAGGAAAAAAATAAAGTATTCTCACCTATTGGAGTAGTATCCTTACAATATCAGAACAAAAGAAGAGAGGGCCCAGTATGTTGAATGGATATACCTAGAGATTTTATGGAAGGAAATGTCAAGGATTACATAAAATGGGAAATCATTATTTTGTTTTCATCTGCATCTTTGGAAGCAAGAGGAATACAGATATGATGGCATATTAATTTAAATATTCTAATATTAAGTACCTGTTATGTATAGAACCCTACACTAGAGAATAGAGTCTATACAAAATTAAGATAAGATGGTCCTTGGATATGTGGAAATAATAGCTTAGTCACAGCAAGACATATAAGCAGATAGTCCTCTATAATATATGATGAATTCAGAACACAATTCTAGGTGCAATCCAAGGGAGAAGTTACATGGAAGGGATAACATTGGAGTTGAACTTTAAAGGAAAGGTAGGAATTTTGCATGAAAGAAAGAGGAAAGGCATTCCAGGTACAGGGGACAGTAATAGCAAAGGTTTAGACATAGAAAAGTGTAGGGCACATTAGGAAGAAGAAAAATAATATAATTTGCTGTATATGATGCGTACTAATTAGTGTAGTATGAAAAAAGGCTAAAAGGCTGTTTTTGAAAAGTAACCTCTACCACCTAGATAATGTGGTTCCTAATAGGATCTCAATACATATTTGCTTTCATTGTAAGTGATAGGAATTTTAAATACTATAGGTAAGCAAGATGGAGACAAGATGGCACAGTAGAGGTAATAACTCATCTTACCTCTTCCAACATATCATTCCAAATAACTTTAAAATAACACACACACACACACACACACACACACACACACACAGAGACAATTGAATTCTGGAGTTACAAAGAAAAGACAAAGTTAGGGTGAGAATTTTTTTCTAGCAAAAGACAACTTGGAGATCAGCAAAAAAGCTCTATGACACTGGGGTCATGGCCAGCCCAGAAATCACATACTGTGAAAGCCCTAGTGGTGAGTTGGAGATTACTGCAATAGTGGCAGAAGCAACTTCAGGGCTTCAAAGACTGTAGACAATAAAAGGGTTGGACAACTTTTATGAAAAAGATTGTGGGGGACCTCTGTGCTAGCACTGGATGCTGGCCCCTATTATATTGTTCATTCACAGTGCCCAGGTGAGGTTCTAGGGCAGATAGGAGTACTAGATTGTGACGGCAGAAGAGCATAGTCCCTGGTCACAGTTCTTGGATTAAAGGAACACACTCACACTTGCAGCTGGAGGGAGTCAGGGCCTTTCGTTGATAAAGAGCAAAGTGAAGACTCGGAGATCAGTGACCACACTTCTCTTCACATTACACTATATTGAAAGCACTGAAAACTTACACACCCCAAGAACCATCTCTTAAAAGAGCAGTACAAAAAAGTCTAAGGCTTAGGGAAGTCCTACCAACTCCCTAGAACATAGTGTAACTTTAATGTAAAGTTAAAAGAAAAGAAAGAGATGGAAAAAATACAAGGAATAAAAAAGAACTAGGTCATAAAAAGCTACTATGGTGACAGGAAAGATCAAGATACAAACTCATAAGAAAAAAACACAATGAACAGAACTCTGAGCAAAGAAACAAATATGTAAATGGGAAATAAACACAAAAATCCCTGTAATGATTAAGGAATGGATATGAGTAGAAGAGGAAAAGTTGGGAAAATAAATTAAAGCAACACACAAAAAATTAATAGCTTGGTTAATTAATTAATTAATAGTTTGGTAAAAAAAAAGCATAAAAACAATAAAACAAACTAAATTTTAAAAATCAGAATTCTACAAATGGTAAAAGAAACATTATTTCACCATTTTATTTTTAATTTATGTAATAAAACAAACATTTCCACAACATAGTACAATAAAAAGATGTTTTCATATGAAACTGCAAATCTACCATGTATAATTTGCTATTCCTTTCAAATATGCAACAAAATTATCATGTAAATTTAGAGATGCCTACCATTAGACCATTTAGGTAGATAGATAAAGAGAGAGAGAGAGATACATAGATACTTAGATATCAAAGTTGAAAAATCTGCCAATAACCTCCTGAAAGAGTTCTCAAAATGAAAACTCCCAGGAATAATATAGCCCTATTTTACTAAATATCCATTTTTTTTCTTTCAAAAACACATACTCAGCTTTTCTGGATAGTTTATTCTTTGTTGTAATCTTAGCTTTTTCACCTTCTGGAATATCATATTCCAAGCCCCAAACTCCTTTAACAGGGAAGCTGCTAAATCTTATTTCACCATCTCTCTCTCTCTCTCTCTCTCTCTCTCTCTCTCTCTCTCTCTCTCTCTCTCTCTCTCTCTCATTGTCTATATTATATTTTTTCTATATTATTTTCCCACAAAATATATTTTCCTGGCTTATCTCTTTTAATTAGGTCTAATTTTGCTTTTATCTTGCCTGAAATCAACATTTCTGCCTCAGACTACTTACCTCAGCTGAAACATAATAAATTTTGCTGAGTCCCTTATATTAACTCTATGTGTATCTTTATATTTTTATGATTAAAATATTGTTGGATTCTGGTTTCTAATTCATCGTGCTATCTGCTTCTGTTTTATTTGTGAGTTCATCCTATTCACCTTAGCAATTATGATTTTTAACTATATATTTCCCATCACACTTTTTTCCTGTTTATCCTTCTATCTTCCATTTTACCCTGACCCTAAGCAAATCACTTAACTCAGCCTCAGTTTCCTCATCTTTCAAAGGAGCTGGAGAAGGAAATGGAAAATTATTCATGTATCTCTGCCGAGAAAACCACAAAATGGGTCACAGAGTGAGACATTATTGAATAAGAATAATAATAAACCAAATAATAGAACATGATGATTTCTAAAGGAAAATTTAAATGTTTTACTGGAGGAAATATACTGTAAAACTATAATAATGGGGGATCTCAATTTCCGTCTCTCAGAAATAGATTAATCTAACCATAAAATAAATAATGAAGAAATTAAATGGATTAGATTTTTTTGGGGGGGAGCAGGGCAATGAAGGTTAAGTGACTTGCCTAGGGTCACACAGCTAATTAAGTGTCAAGTGTCTGAGGCTGGATTTGAACTCATGTTCTCCTGAATCCAAGGCCAGGGCTTTATCCACTGTGCCACCTAGCTGCCCCAGAAATTAATTAGATGAATAGAATTTTAGAACAGTTAGATATGATATACCTCTGGAGAAAATTTATGGGAATAGAAATGAGTATACCTTTTTTCTCATCTGTACATGACAGTTCACAAAAAATTGATCATGTATTAGGGAATGAAAACCGCACAACCAAACACAGAAAAGCAGAAATATTCAATGTACCTGCTTCAGAAAATAATACAATAAAATATAAAATCAATACTGGATCTTGAAAGCATAAATCAAAACTTAATTGGAAATGAAACAATCTAAATAATTAGTGAATCAAATAGCAAGTCATTGAAACAGTAATTTCATTAAAGATATTTACAATGAAACACCATATGAAAAAATTGGGGGATGCAGCCAAAGAAGTACATGATAGGAAAAAACAATCTCTCAATGGTTCCATCAATATAACGAGAAAAAAAACCAGATCAATGAATTGGACACGTGGCTATAAAATACCAAAAAATGAATAAATTAATAATCCTTAATAAAACACCGAAATAGAAATTATGAAAATCAGAGGAGATATTAATAAAATTTTAAAGTTAAAAATATCAATTATCTAAACAAAACTGTGAGCTTTCATAAAAATACAATAAACAATTTGTTATCTTGATTAGAAAAAAAGAACAAAATCAAATTGCCATTATCAAAGATGAAAGGGTGAAATTAACACCAATGAAGAAGAAATTAAAGCAATTCTTGAGTTATTTTGACCAATTGCATATTAAAATTCTGACAATTTAATTGAAATGCATGAATATTTATAAAAATAAAGTAATTGTCCATATTAACAGAAGAAGAAATAGAATACTGGGGGTGGGGGGACAGAGCCAAGATGGCAGAGACAAGATAGTGACTGGCTTAAAATCTACCCAGGACCCCTCCAAATACCTTCAAATAATGTCATAATACAATTCCTAGAGCAGCAGAGCCCATGAAAGGATGGGGTGAAGTCATTTTCCAGCCAAAGACAACTTAGAAGGTCAGCAGAAAAGGTCTGTTGTACCTGGGTGAAAGTGGAGTGCAGTCCAGTGCAGGCCATGCCAGAGCAGATGAGATGCCCCAACCCCAGCAATCCAGGTGCAGGCCTCTGGAGCCTCTGAATTAGCAGCAGAACTCAGCCCACAGATGGTAAGTGGGTAGATGGCTAGAAGGAGATTACAGAGGTCTGGCAAAGGCCAGCACTGAAGCAAGACTCTGTTGTTTTACCCATACTTGGATCCAGGTCACAGTCTTGGGCGGATGGTCCCAGGTGGGGGAGGAACACAAGCACACAAGAGCTTGCAGCCACAGTAGAGCAGTTGTCTTTTCATAGTTCATAGTTCATAGAAAAGCAGGCCTGTGGTTCCTTGCAGACCAGAGCAGAGGCCAGGAGTGTGATAAACATACCTCTCCTTAAATCATAACACATTAGAAGAACTAAGGACTTACCAATTGCTAGAAGTATCTATGGAAACAGCTGGTCAAATGCCCTAAAGCTTGGGACAGTGTGCCTTCCACACTGGAAACAGTGTCGCACTTTAACAGAGAGTTAAAAGTCAAGAAATAGACTTGGAAATGGAACAAACAAAAAATGCTGACCCTGGAAATTTTCTATGGTAACAAGGAAGATCAAAGTGTACCCATAGAAGAATCAAATCTCCTATATCCAAAGCTAATATATATATATATATATATATATATATATATATATATATATATATATATATATATATATATATATGTATGTGTATGTGTGTATGTGTATGTGTGTATGTGTGTATATATATATATATATATATGTATGTGTATGTGTGTGTGTATATATATATATATATATATATATATATATATCCAAAGCTTCCAAGAAAAATATGAATTGGTCTCAGGCTGTAGAAGGGCTAAAAGGGTCTTTGAAAGTAAAGTAAGAGGGGTAAAGAAATGAGAGTGATGCAAGAAAATCATGAAAAAAAATGTTAACAGCTCGGCAAAGGAGATATAAAAACACTGAAGTAAATAATATCTTAAAAACAGACTGGGCCAAATGGTAAAAGAGGTACAAAAAGTCAATGAGGAAAAAGATGCTTTGAAAAGCTGACTTTGGTGAAATGGAAAAGGAAGTACAAATCTCTCTGAAGAAAATAATTCCTTAAAAATTAGCATTGATCAAATGGAAGCTAATGACTTTATGAGATATCAAGGAAAAATAAAGCAAAGCCAAAAGAATGAAAAAATAGAAAGCAATGTGAAATATCTCATTGGAAAAACAACTGACTTAGAAAATAGATCCAGGAAATATAATTTGATAATTATTGGACTACTTGACAGGCATGATCAAAAAAAGAGCCTAAGGGCCGGCTAGGTGGTACAGTGGATAGAGCACCGGCCCTGGAGTCAGGAATACCTGAGTTCAAATCTGGCCTCAGACACTTAACACTTACTAGCTGTGTGACCCTGGGCAAGTCACTTAACCCCAATTGCCTCACCAAAAAAAAAAAAAAAAAGTGCCTAGACATCATCTTCTAAGAAATTATCAGGGAAAATTGCTCTGATATTCTGGAACCTGAAGGTAAAATAGAAATTTAAAGAATCCACTGATCACTCCTAAAAGGCATAATAAAATGAAAATTCCTAGGAATAATAGTATAGCCAAATTCCAGAGCTCCCAGGTCAACAAGAAAATATTGCAAGCATCCAGAAAGAAACAATTCAAGTATTGTGGAACCACAGTCATTATGACACAAGATCTAGCAGCTTCCACATTAAAGGATCACAGGGCTTTGAATATGATATTCCAGAGGGCAAAGGAACTGGAATTACAACCAAGAATCACCTACCCAATAAAACTGATTATAATCCTTTAGGGGAAAAAATGGGAATTCAATAAAAGAAAGGAATTTTAGGCATTCCTGATCAAAAGACCAGAGCTGAATAGAAAATTTAACTTTCAAATACAAGACCCCAGAAGAGCAATAAAAGATAAACATGAAAAATAAATCATAAAGAACATTAAAAGGTTAAACTTTTTTACATTCCTACATGCTAAGATGATACTTATAATTCACAAGAATTTTTTCATTATTAGGGCTGCTGGATGGAGTATAGTTAGAGGGAACAGATGTGAGTTGAATATGAAGGGATGCTATCTTTAAAAAAAAAATAAGGGGTAAGAGGAATGCACTGAGAGCTGGGAAAGAGAGAGGTTGAATGGGGTAAAGTATCTCACATAAAAGAAACAGGAAAAAAGTTTATCCAGTGGAGGGGAAAACGGTGAAGGTGCTGGGAAGTGAGTGAATCTTACTCTCATCAGAATTGGCTCAAAGAGAGAGTAACATCCACATTCAATTGGGTATAGTAATCTATCTTATCCTGCAGGAAAGTAGGAAGGGAAGGGAATAAAAGGAGGTGACAGAAGTGAGGGTGGTTTGATGTAGGGGGCAGACAGAAGTCAAAGATTTTTGAGGAGGGATGGCAAATGAAGATGACAATACAGTAAATGTCATGGGGAGGGAATAGGATTGAAGGAAATACAGTTAGCAATAGTAAATGTGAAAAAAAAATTGAAGCAAGTTTGTCTGATGGGCCTCATTTCTCAAACATATAGAGAGCTGAGTCAAATTTATTAAAATAAGAACCATTCCCCAATTGGTAGATGATCAAAAGATATGAAGTTTTCAAATGAAATAGTCAAAGGTACCTATAGCCATATGAAAAAAATGCTCTAACACACTATTGATTGGCAAGATGCATGTCAAAACAGTTCCAGGGTACTACCTCATACCTATTAGATAGGATAATAGGACACCAGAAGAAAATGACAAATGTTGGTGGGGATATGAGACATTAATGCACTCTTGAAGAAATTGTAAACTGATCCAAACATTCTGTAGAGTAATTTGGATCTCTGGCCAAAGGGCTATAAAACAATGTATACTCTTTGATCTAGTAATACCACTACTAAGTTGCTATCGAAAAAGAGATAAAAACCAAAAAGTTGAGTACAAAATTGAGGAGATGGTCATCAGTTGGGGAATGGCTGAACAAATGGTAGGATCAGATTATGATAGACCACTATTATGCTCTAAGAAATGATGAGCAGGATGCTATCAGAAAAAACCTGGAAAGACTTACATGAGCTGATGCAAAATGAAATATACTGTATACAAAATAACAGCAATATTGTAAAATGATCAGCTGTGAAGGACTTAGCTATTGTCAGCAACACAAAGATCCAAGACAACTCTGAAGGATTTATGAAAAATGCAGTCCATCTCCAGAGAAAGAACTGATTGTGTCTGAATACAGATTAAAGCATAATTTTTAAAGTTCCTTTTTCTTAGTTTTTTTTGTCTGTTTTCTTTTACAGCCTTAATAATATGGAAATGTTTTGCATGAGTACAAAAGTATAATTTATATTGATTTTCTTGCATTCTTAAAGTGGTTGGGGCAGGTGGGAGGAATAGAATTTGGAACACAAAGTTTAAAAAATCAGTGTTAAAATTGTTTTCACATGTAAGTTTGGGTAAATACAATTTTAAATAAATGGAAAAATACAAAATAAAATAATGAAGAAATAGAATACTTGAGTAACGCTATCTTAGAAAAATAAATTTAAAAAGTACAACTAGTTGAAACAATTAACAACTAGAAAAAATGCAGTATATGAAATAAACCCACGCAAATCATCATAATTGCTTTATATAACCAACAAAGTCCAGCAGGAAAGGATAGCAAGAGAAATCCCATTTAAAGTTACTGCAGAAATATTAAAATACTTGGGAGTTTACCTGCCAAATTTTCACGCAAATAAAAACAGATTGAAACAATAGAAAAACCATTAATTTAATGCATAGATCAAGCCAATATGATAAAAATGACAAAGGTTATCACTGAAAGGTTTAGATGAACTGATACAAAGTGAAGTGAGCACAGCTATGAGAATATTGGGCAAAGCAACTCCACTATTGTAACAATGATTAAGTGAAAGAATTAACTACTTTGATCAAGACTGATCCAAGAAACTTCCTAAGGACTCATGATAATGTTATCTACTTGCAGAGAGAGAACTGAGCAACTCTGAGTACAGATTGAAGTATAATCTTTTCACTTTATTTTTCTTGATTTATTTCAACATATTAAATAAAGGAATATGTTTTTAATTATTTTGCTTGTATAATGAATGCCATATTTTTTGCCTTCTCCATAGGTGGAGGAGGGAATATAGAGAGGGAGAGAATTCTGAAATCAAAATTATCTTTCAAAAAATGTCAAAAATAAATAAATAAATTTATTAAAGGGAATATATATTGCAGTTAATAGATAAAAATCTTTCTGCTCACATATTATAATTTCCACTGTTGGGCCAGAGTAGTGAAGGGGAAAGGTAAAATATATGAATTCAAAATGTCACATGTGATCTTTGGCAACTAACTTAAAACTGTATCAGTTTCAGTTTCCTTATCTATAAAAGAAGAATGTCTACCCACAAAGGGTGTTGTATTTAATAAGATAACATGTAAATCCCTTCACATACCTTTAAGAGTTAAATACATGCTTTCTCTTAAAAATAATCATAAAGTAACTGACATTTATATTACACTTTGTTTTTCAAAGCATTTTAAATACATTGTCTCTCATTCTCCCAGCAGCATTGTAAGGTAAATGGTGTTATTTTCTCCATTTACAGATGAAGAAACTGAGACTGATAGTGGTTAAATGACTTGGCTTGCTCAGTTAATAAGTGATTAAGGTGCATTAAAACCCAAGTGTCAATTCCAGCACTCTTTACCCTACTCCGTTTTGCCTCAAAAAGATGACTCTACTCCCAGATACTGCTAGAAAATAAGCAGGTGAAATAATTATTCCTTATTATTCCATAATGATATTACAGACTTTACATTTAACTGACCTTCCCTTCATGATGTTTCCTCTTTGCCTGATTCTGAGAACCAGCTTTTTCTATGCTTAAACTTTAAAGCATAGTAATCTCAGTAGAATGTATAGTTAATAGTACCTCTATATAATAGAAATGTTAATTAAAGTGATATTAAATTATTTTCTTTTCACACTGTATCAAGGATGAAACGAAGGAATCAATTGCAACAGGGATTTTTCCCATGACAGATTAAAAATATACATATTAGTGAGATAACTTGGTAGGGCAGTTTGAAATTTGTCAGGGGCATCTAAGTGAGAGAAATTGTTATCATTGTGGGTGATGACTGTGTTAAGAAATCTTATTTTAAAAAATTTGAAATCATTGGTTTATCTCAATGGGTAATTTACATGCCAATGTGTTATCTAGTCCTTGCTTTTGCAAATTTATTACATACAATATTCACTTCTTGATCTTTGTTTCCTCCTAGGATAGTCTACCACAATGGAATGCAGGCCATGGACAAATGTTAGATGTGCAATTCCTACAGAGTACAGAGTAACTCAAGTAAAAATGTTCTCTATTATTTTTGTACGGTAAGATGGTTTTTCTGTTTTTGTTTTTGTTTTTCCCCCCAGGGTCATGGAATGTTGATCTAAGTGCAGCAGTCTCATTTTTTCAAGTAGGCTCTTTTAGAAAAGGAATGATGATTTAGAATTCATCATAGAAATGTTTCAAAAAAATTTGAAGGATTATATCACAACAGCAAAATTGGCAGCATATTCATATATGAAAAAGAAAACAAATATTCTCTAAGGAAGAAAAATCATGCCACATTCATATTACTTGTAAATAGTGAGTAAAAAGACTTCTTCTGTCCTTTCTTTAAGCCCAACTATTTCCTACATACAGAAATCCTCTGTTAGAAAATGTTTCTTTTTTTGGCAATAAATATTTTGGAAATTATTTAATGAGGATATGTATAAATCAAGGAGAATCATGGGTAAAAATTGAATTATTATGTAGAAATAATTTTATTTTTTTATCAAAATGGAAAAAAAAGAAATCCATAGGTAGGGTGAAATAGTATGGTAGAGTCCCAGAGCACTGAAGTTTAGAAGGATGTTGACAACCCTTTCAGCAATATAAAAACAACTGAGCTTGGCCCTACTAAGCAAAAATAATCAATTAAAATAAGAAGCTATAATTTGGCATTTTCTTTCCCCAAGTGGCTGAACCCATCATGAATTCCTCTTGCTTTGGCCCTGGTTTGCTTTTCTCTCCTCCCTTTGTCAATGTCTTCAACAGTATTCCACCACCCACAAGTGAATTGAGAATGAGTTTCTTGTCTTTTGTTCCATTCACAAAACTGATTGTTATGACTGAAGAAGAGTACACAAGAATGGTATAGTGGAATAAGATTGATAAAGCCAATTGTACAGAGTGTGATAGATGATCCTGTGACATTTCCAATTCAAAGAGACAAACTTTCCAAAGGGTGGAAACCTTTCTTCATTTCACATACAAGGCAACATGATTTGGTATCTTCAATTAGTCCCATGCAAACTTTTGTACTAAGGCTTGGAAGATGCTAATACTTGGTAATTAGCCTTATAAGGAAAAAAAGAGGTAAATGGACAATTTGAACTGAAAGTTAAGATATCTGCAACAGCCATTTCTAAGCCCAATTATATGGGCATATATATTTTACACCCATAATTAAATGAATTTAAAAAAGGACACTAAACAAAACCACATTTAGCTCCCAAATATTTATGTCTCCCTCCTTTATAAAGATGTTTTACAAAGATGTTTGGCCAAAGTTTCACTTCTCTGGAATTTTTTCTAATTCTAAAAATATATTGTTCAAAAATATTGATGATTTTATTATAATTATCTTTCTCTTTGTCTGTTTTGTGTTGTTGCAATTCGTCATTCTTTTTCTAAATGTCATCATTTATGGTTTAATTATCTTAAATGATAGATTTATGGAGGAGTCATAAATCAGGAATAATTTCAAAACTAGTGACTTTTACATTAGTTATTTTTGTCTTCTCTTTTTTAAATGTTTCTAATGATTCACCTCCAAGTAAGGAAACTTAGGGCTACATTTTGAATAAAAAACTTAACTATTTGTATGATGGCAACTAGGAGGCACAGCAGATAGACTGCTAGGCCTGGAGCCAAAATGACTCATCTTCTTGAGTTTATAACTGGCTTCAGACACTTAGTAGATCTTTGACTGTGGGCAAGTACTCAAGCTTGTTTGCCTCAGTTCCTCATCTGTAAAATGAGCTGGAGAAAGAAACAGCAAACCACTCCAGAATCTTTGCCATGACAACCCCAAAAGAAGTCATGATGTGTCAGACATATTTATTTGAAAAATAATAACAATATATACTTATATAATTAATACCAGACAGTAGGCTTCTGCCAGTCACGGATAACCATGAATCAGTGCCTTGAAAAGTCACAGGCCACAGTGTGGCGGTGCCGTCCCATACGGGAGCCACAGCTCCTACCGCAATGAGGACATCGGATAACTGTGCTCTCTGTTGCACGTCAGTTCCTGAGTCTCATTCGTTTTTCTTCCTCCAGAGCTTGGAGGCCCATCTCAGCTACACACAAGCTGCTCCTGAGTACTGAACTCCATCGGACGTGGTCCTTGGCCATTTCCTCCCCGCTGCTGGTGTCTATTCCCAGAGCCCTCAAGTCTCGCTTGCATACATCTCTGTAGTGAAGCTGGGGGTGTCCAGCAGGTCTTTGGCCCGAGGCTACCTTGCCATAGAGTAGGTCTTTAGGAATGTACCCGTCTTGCATGTGGTTCACATGACTGAGCCAGCGCAGCCGTCTTTGTTTCAGTAGCATGTAGATGCTCGGAAGTTGCATGCATTGGAGCACTTCTCTGTTGGTGATCCTATCTGACCAAGATATGCCAAGGATGCAAGGAAGGCAGCGCATGTGGAAGCTGTTAAGCTTCTTCTCTTGTCTAGTGGATGTAGTCCATGTTTTGCCACCATACAGTAAGGTACTCAGGCCGAATGCTCTATAGATGGCAAATTTGGTTCGTCTTGTCAGTTTACTGTTTGCTTAGACATGCTTGGCAAGCTTAGACATGTTTGAAGTAGCTTTCCCAAACCTCTGATTAATCTCAGAATCAAGTGACAAATTGTCACTGGCAAGAGAGCCAAGATACAAGAATTGGCTTACGACATCCAACTGGTAGCTACCAATGTGTATCAATGGAGTTGACATAGCACTCTGGCACATGACTTTCATCTTTTTTAAGATTAATGGTTAGGCCAAAGTCTGTGCAAGCTTGGGAGAAATGATCCATCAAGGTCTGCAATTCACGCTCTGAGTGACAGCCAAGTGTGGCATTATCCTCGAAAAGCAGGTCTCTAAGGGATTTCAGATGTGGAAATGTTGAACAGGCCTCCTTCCGACAGGGAATGCAGATAGATGCCATCAATTGACAAACCAAAAGCATGACGTAACATCATGGAGAAGAAAATTCCAAACAGCATGGGAACTAGCACGCATCCTTGCTTGACTCTGCTGTTTATGCTGAATGCTTCAGAGGTGTTGTCTTTGAACTGTATGACACACCGCATGTTGCAATGAAAAGAGCGAATCAGGCTACGGAGTTTAGGAGGGCAACCAATTCTCAAGAGAATTTTGAAAAGACCTTCTCTGTTAACCATATCAAACGCTTTGGTCAGGTCTATGAAGGCAATGAAGAGG
Source organism: Dromiciops gliroides (assembly GCF_019393635.1). Taxonomy (NCBI): domain Eukaryota; kingdom Metazoa; phylum Chordata; class Mammalia; order Microbiotheria; family Microbiotheriidae; genus Dromiciops; species Dromiciops gliroides. The sequence continues at coordinate 145,844,102 of NC_057866.1, forward strand.
GGTTTTCTTTGTTCTCTGAAGTTGGAGAAGCAAGAAAAACACATCAATAGTTGACCTCCCTGCTTGAAAGCTTCATTGCAATTCGGGGTAAACACTTGGCAAGTTTATGCAGTCTAAGCAAGATGACCTTGGCAAACATCTTCCCAACGACGCTGAGAAGTGAAATTCCTCTGTAGTTGTTACAGTCACTCCTGTCTCCACTGTTCTTATAAAGAGTCACTATATGGGCATCATGCATATCCTGTGGCACTTCACCTTCTTTCCAACACAGGCACAGCAATTGATGCAGGGGTTTTAAGAGACCATTTTTAGAGCATTTGATCAATTCAGCTGCGATACCGTCTGCACCAGAAGCTTTTTCACATCTTAGGGAGCTAATTGCATCCTCAAGTTCCTCAAGTGTGGGTACATTGTCCAACTCCTGTAGTACAGGGAAGGACTCCATGATGTTTAAAGCTGATTCTGTGATAGAATTTCTGATGGTGTACAACTCAGAAAAGTGCTCTACCCATCTTTCCATTTGCTTAACTCTGTCTATAATGTACTCTCCAGTGCCGGACTTCAGGGGAGCTGTCTTGCTCTGAGTGGGTACACAAGCTTTCTTGATGCCTTCATACATTCTTCTGATGTTTCCCGTGTCAGCAGCAAACCTGTATTCCCTCACTGAGCTCAACCCAATATTCACACACCACCTTGCGATTAGCTGAGCATCTCTTCTCGCAGCACGTAGTTTCTGAAGAGCACTTTCATACAGGGAGCGTTTGTATTCAAGGAGTGCACTGTGCTTGGCCTCAACAACTAGATTCATTTCACTACACTTGGCTTCAAACCAGTCATTCATTTTGCTGGTACTCTTCCCAAAGACATCAAGAGCAAGTCTGTGGACACTCTCATATATCTGTTTCCATTTTTCAGCAGCTGATGTAGCAGGAGAAGACACGATCAATGCATTCTTGAGAGATCTCAAAAATTGATCCACCTTGCTGAGATTCATGGTTTTGCTACGAGATCGCCCTGTTGGTTTAAGGTGATGCAATATTTTTGGCTGGAGCCACATTTTACAACAAACTAATGAGTGATCAGTATCACAGTCTGGACTGTGGTATGACCATGTGTTAGGAATGCACTTGAGAGCAGACCGCCTGGTTATTATTAAGTCCAATTGGTGCCAGTGCTGTGATCTGGGGTGTCTCCATGATACTTTGTGCTGTGGCTTGGACTTATAAAATGAGTTGGATACACACAAATCATGGTAAGCGCAAAATTCCAATAGTCTTTGCCCATTGTCATTAATCTTTCCTACGCCATATGGCCCAAGGCATGTTGGCCAGGACACATGGTCAGAGCCAACTCTTTTTTTTTGTTTTTGTTTTTTGGGGGTGAGGCAATTGGGGTTAAGTGATTTACCCAGGGTCACACAGCTAGTAAGTGTTAAGGGTCTGAGGCCGGATTTGAACTCAGGTACTCCTGAATCCAGGGCCGGTGCTCTTTCTACTGTGCCACCTAGCTGCCCCAGAGCCAACTCTTGCATTAAAATCACCCAGAAGAATGATGAATTCATATCTGGGGATAGCTCCTAGTGTTGCTTTCAGCTTATCCTAGAACTCATCTTTGGTCTGTTGTAAAGCTTTTAATGTCGGAGCATATACGCTGATAAGGTTCATGGGGCCTTCGATTGTGTTCAGGCGAAGTATGAGCAGTCTCTCAGTACTGTTGCCAATTAATTCAACCATTTTCAGCAACGTGTTTTTCACAGCAAAGCCCACACCATGTTCCCGAGGTTCTGCTGAAGTTTTGCCCTTCCAGAAGAATGTGTAATCCTTTTCTTTCAGCCTTCCAGAGTCTGGGATTCGTGTTTCCTGCAAAGCCACAATGTCAATATTTCATCTCTGTAGCTTGTTGTTTATCACCGCTGTTTTCTGAAAGTCTCTGACTACTTGTAGGTTGTTTGAGAGTCCGGTCATCATAGTCCGGATGTTCCAACTGCCCAACTGCAGGTGGCTTGGAATATGAGTTAAATTTATTGTTTGCTGGTGCCAATGCTTCAGTTCACCTGTCAGGCCCTAACCTTAATCCCCATGCACCCAGTGAGGATGATGAACAGTGACGGGACAACACCTTACTGGCTGGGGTTTGCCCAGCTTAAGGCAGGTGGTAGCTGTCCAGTGGAACTCGATCATTCCTCCCACCATCGAATGTAGCCCCTGGCGTGAAGCCCTACGTCAGTCAGGCAAGTGACTTATAACCGGTAACTGCCACATCCCATGTTGTATCTACCCCATGAGGAGTAGCTAGAGGGTCCTCTCCAGGGTGTTGGCCTGGGCACATCAATATGTCCGGTGGGCAGGTGGGGCTCATTAGCCTTGGCAGGCAACTCGCCTAGGGGAAGGAAGCCTGATTTTAAACCTCTACTGCCTTGCAGCTATATCCATATTATGGGAAAGACTTTGGGAGTTAACCCCGAGGAAAAATCAGGAGTCGGAGTCCTTTAGGCAGTTGGATGCTGGATATCACATCCCTCTGGCAACTCCTGTGGTGGCACTGGTGCCAAACTGTACTGGCTCTGCCTCTCCTTTGGATCCAACAGTGTCACAGAGAGGGAAAACCTGATGCATGGGCAAAAGCTTGTTTTCCATATTGAATTAATACCAAATACTGCACATTTCCCTAAACAGTAATATTTAGGTTTTGTAAATGCCCAAACTTTGCATTTTAAGGACCAGGTAGAATTGTACTTTAAATCATAAATGACCTCCAAATCATTTCACCTTTCTTTCAAAACAAAATGAAGTGCAGCATGAACAAAGGAAAGTGTCCAGAATAGTAAAGGATCATGACTTAAAGTCACATCAGGATTTTCTAGAGAACTGTGGTGTTTATCCTAGAAGATGGTGGGATATGATACTTTCTTTGAAGGGCAATTACATCAGAAAGGGAATTGATTTCTTCTTGCTCCATAGGAAAGAGATAATAGCAATGAGTAGAAATAGCAGAAAAAAATAGATTTCCATTTAATATAAAAAATAAACTTTCTGAAAATTAGAGAGATGGGATACAAGAGGAAGTATATTTCACTGGACATCTTCAAATGAAGGCATCATTACTACTTATTAAGAACAATTGAGAGGGGATAAAGCATGAAATAACACGTGACAAAAGATCATGTTTTATCATTAGTGCTCTAGAATCATATTTGGTCATCATACTGTTGTCTAAATTTTTCTTCTGTTTTTGCTTACTTTGCTTTTTATCAGTTAACCCAAGTCTCCCCAGGTTTCTTGAAACCATCTGCTTCATAATTTTCTACTTCACTGTATTACTATATTCCATTTATATATTCTACTCTGTATTATATAATCTAACTTGTTCAGCTATTTCTCAAAGATGTTATGAGCTTTCCCTTCAGATTTTACTAGGTTAGACAGAGCTATAAATATTGTGCACACTGTTAGAGTTTGTTTTGCTTAATCTGGCTCTTAACTTACCCTATGTCTGAAACTCCTTTCTCCCATTTTCTTTTTCAGTAAAGCATAAGTTTTATATAAATCTCTGTGTGTGTGAATATGTTTATTTTTCCCTCCTTTGGCCAATTAATATGAGACAGGTTTAATTATCAGTTATTCCCTTAACCTATTCTTCCTTAGTTGTATATATGTCTACTTGTGTACATTGATTATAATAATGATCATCTTTCCTAAACTTCTTTACCTTTACAACTTCTCTGCTGTCAATGTATTTTTCTCCTAACTTTGTATTCTTCTTATGTTTATCAAGATATCACAGAAACAATCCCAGGACCTCTATCTATTTAGATAACTTTATCATCTGTTATAAAGTTAGAGTTCACTTCTTATCTCACATATTGGAATGTAAACTTTTTTTTTGAATCCATGTTTACTGTTTTATTTTATCTTAACTCCTTTGAAGGTCAGCTGGGTGGAATAGAGGATAGAGTGTTGGGCCTTTAGTCAAGAAAACTCATCTACCTGAGTTCATATCTGGCCCTGTGTGAGTCACTTAACCTTGTTTGCTTCAATTTCCTCTTCTGGAAAATGACTGGAAGAAGGAAATGGCAAAACACTCCAGTATTTCTACCAAGAAAATCCCAATTGGGTAATGAAGAGTCTCAAATCACATCATTGAAATACTTCCTTTGAACTTCATAGATTTTATGCACATTTGCTATTTTTATCAGGAATACTTCGAAGAACTATATTTCATTAAAGATCCATTTTCCCCCCAATGGATTTCACTATGTTTTGCTGGCTAAATTATTTTTGCCTTATGGAATATCATATTCCAAGTTCTCCACTTTTTTATAGTACTGGTTGCAAATTTAGGTGTGATTTTGACTGACTTCATAGTACTTACATTCTTTCTGAATTATTTCTTTGACCTAGAAATTCTGAATTTGGGCCATAAAATGATTGGAAATTTTCATTTTGGTATTTGGAGGTATTTGGAAGAAGTGCCTGGTAGATTTTTTTTTTTTATTTCTAACATTGATCTTTGAGGCTAATTTATCTGAGAAGTTTTAAATTTCCTGAAAAAGCTCTAGGATATATTTTTGTTGTTGTTATACCTTTTAGGTAAAGTAATGCTTTTTATTTTTTCCTATTTTTCAGATCAGTCATTTTTGATATGAGATAAGGTACAGCTTCTTATTTTTTAAAATCTCTTCACTTTGTTCTGTTATTTTTTGTTCTTTCATGGGGCCATTGACTTTTTTTTAGTCCCACAGACTTTTTTTGTGGGGCAATGAGGATTAAGTGACTTGCACAGGGTCACACAGCTAGTAAGTGTCAAGTGTCTGAGGCCATATTTGATCTCAGGTCTTCCTGAATTCAGGGCTAGTGCTGTATCTATTGTACCACCTAGCTGCCACCCCCCCATAGACTTTTACTACATTATTTTGCCTTTCTTATAGTCTGCTGCCTACTCGGTCTGTGAGTAAGGAAAATCCTACTTTCTGTTTGAACCTCTTCCAATAAAATGGTATAAAATTATGAAATGAACTCAACTAATCAATATACATTTATTAAGAAACTACTATGTGTCAGGTACTGTACTGGTGATAAGCACTGGGGATACAAGAAGAAATAAAAGGCACTCCTTCCCTCCTAGAACTTTACACCTAATGAGAAAGATAAGATGAAAACACACACGCACACACGCACATATATATATATATATATATATATATACATATGTGATACAAATGAAATAATAAACAGATGCATTAGAATTGAGAGGCTGGGGAAAGTTTTCTGTAAAAATCAGATTTTATGTGTGTCTTGAAGGAAACCAGGAAAGTCAGTAGGCAAAGTTGAGGAACAAGAACATTATTGGTATGGAAAAGTTGGAAAAAATGTCTGGAACTTAGAGATCTAGTGCTTTGTTTGTGAAACATCTAGGAGGCCAATATCACGGTATCAGAGAGTACATTGCAGGGAGAAAAGTTTAAGAAGAATGGAAAGGAGGAAGGAGGCTAGAGTAAGAAGAGTTTTTAATACTAGTATATCTGCATTTTATTATGGAGGCAATATAGAGCTGCTGGAGTTTACTGAATAGTCAGCTGGCATGGTCAGACCTGTGTTTTAGGAAAATAACTTTAATGGCTGAATGGAAAATAGATTAGATGATGAGAGATTTGAGGAAAGCAGACCCAAGAGCTGGCTATTACAATAATCTACATTTGAGATGATTAGGGTCTAAACTAGAATGGTGGCAGTGTCAGAAGAAACAAGCATATAAAAGATGTTGTAGGGGCAGCTAGGTGGCACAGTGGATAGAGCACTGGCCCTGGAGTCAGGGGGACCTGAGTTCAAATCTGGCCTCAGACACTTAACACTTACTAGCTGTGTGACCCTGGGCAAGTCACTTAACCCCAATTGCCTTACCAAAAAAAAAAAAAAAGATGTTGGAGAGTTGAAATTAGCAAACCTTGGCAACAGCTTAGATATATGTGTGTGTGTGTGTGTGTGTGTGTGTGTGTGTGTGTGTGTGTGTGTGTGAGAGAGAGAGAGAGAGAGAGAGAGAGAGAGAGAGAGTGAACACAGGGGTGGGGGAGGTAGAGGGATGAGGTAATTCATATTTCAATTATCCCTACTGTAAGGTCCCTACTATACTTCCATTTCCCAAATGGATTAGTTAAACTAAGTCCTTTCTAAAGATTTTTCCTGGCTTTAAAGATGCATGGAATTAGAAGTAACAGAGCAAGAGAGATGGAATAACTTTCCTAATTTCATACATAAAGTCAGTAGAAGATTCAAGATTTCAGCTCAGGTCTGTTGACTCCAAATTCTGTTTATTCTTTCTACCACAATAGATATGAAAACCAGCATTCATTCATTAAATAAGAATTTGTAAAGTACCTACAATGTATTACTCAGTGTGCTAGCCTCTATGTATATATAGAGAAAAAAAAAGAAGTAGTACTTACCTTCAGGTTGTTTTGATTCTCATGGGCCTTTTGTTTGGGGAAAAAAAATCTTTCTTATCTTTTTCTTCTGTGCAATGTTGCTGGTAATGAAATTCCTAACATATTTTGGGCAAAAGATTTTGAAGAGTAGAAAATATATCTTTTTGCTTGTGGCCATGAAAATGGCCACCATTTTCATTTACTAATGCAATAAAAATGGGTAGTTAAAATCTTTGCCAGAGGAGCTAAATGGGACACAAAAATAATTATCATACAGTCCCAGCCTTGAAGGTATCTACAAGTTAGTGGAGAAATTAGTAGTTTTCATTGTTTTATTTACATTTTCTTTAGAAATGGGATTTTGATAACAACAAAATTCACCTGGAAGAACAAAAGCTCAAGTTTATAAAGGGAATCAGTGAAAAAAATATGAAAGAAGGTAGTCAGGCAATACCAGATCTCAAACTATATTATAAAGTGGTAATTATCAAAACAATCTTGTAATGGCTAAGAAATACAGAGGAGGATCAGTGGAATAGAATAGGTATACATTACACTATAGTAAATGACTATAATAATCTAGTATATGATAAATCCAAATATCTAAGCCTTTGTAACAAAAAACTCATTATTTGACAAAAACTTTTGGGCAAATTGAAAAACAGTATGGCAGAAACTAGGTATAGACCAGCATCTCACACTGTATACTAAAATAAGGTCAAAAGGGGTACATGATATAAACATAGAGGGTGATGCCATAAGCAAATTAAGAGAGCATGGAATAGCTTATCTGTCGTATTTATGGACAGAGGAAGAACTTAGGACCAAAGAAAACATAGAAAGCCATACAAAATGTAACATAGATAATTTAGATTACATTAAATTTTAAAGTTTTTACACAAATAAAGCTAATGTAACCAAGATTATAAGGGAAGCAAAAAATTAGGAAAACAATTTTTTGAAAAACGTATCTCTGATAAAGGCCTCTTTTCCCAAATATATAGAGAACTGTGTCAAATTTATAAAAATATGAGTCACTTCCCAATTGATAAATGTTCAAAGGAAAGAAATCAAATCAATCTATAATCATATGAAAAAAATGCTCTAGATCACTATTGACAAGAAAAATGCAAATTAAACAACTCTGAGTTATCATGTCACACCCATCAGAATGGCAAATATAACAAAAAAGGAAAGTATTGAATGTTGTGAGGATGTAGGAAAACTGGGACACTAATCTACTTTTGGAGTTGTGAACTGATCCCACCATTCTGGGAAGCAATTTGGAACTATGCCCAAAGGGCTATAGAACAGTATATAACCTTTAAGCTAGCAATATCACTGCTAGGTTTATATCCCAAAGACATCCCCCAAAAGAGAAAAATATCTATTTCCACAAAAATATTTATAGTAACTCTATTTATGGTAGCTAAGAATTGGAAATCAAAGACATATCTATCAATTGGGGAATGGCTAAACAAGTTGTAGTATATGATTGTGATGGAATATTCTTATTCTATAAGAAATGACAAGCAGCATGATTTCAGAAAGGCCTGGAAAGACTTGTATAAACTGATGTATAGTGTAGTGGGGAGAACCAAGAGAATTTGTGCACAATGACAGCAATATTGTTTGATGATTAACTCTGTGAATGACTTTATTTTCCACAATACAGTGATCCAAGACAGTCCCAAAAGACTAATGGTGATAGAACACATACTGCAGCGTGTTATTTTTCACTTTTTAATTTTCTTCCTTTATTCAAAATGTCTTATACGAAATGACTAAAATGGTAATATTTTGCATAATTACACATCTATAACCTTTATCCTATTGCTTGCCACCTAAGGGAGGGGAGCAGGGAGGGATGGAAGGAGAGATAAAATTTGGAACTCAGAACTTTAAAAAAAAATGTTTATCATTAAAAAAAGGAATTTTGTCTCATTAAATGTAAAAATATATAATTTGTTAAAAGCAAAAATAATTGTATATTTGTACATTCAGCATACATTATAAAATAACAAATGTATATTTTAAAATAATTTTAATCAAGATTATGTCATAATATTGAAGTTATTTTTAAGCTGAGTCATGTATCTACTTACTTTGCATCTCATAGAAGGTCACAATCATTCTAAAGCTTTTGGACCTATTGTGATGAATTCTCTTTCATCTTTGAAAAAAAATTAAATGTAATGCAATGAAACAAAAAACCACACTTATTAAACATAGAAGTTTTTTTGTTTGTTTGTTTGTTTTTTGGTGAGGCAATCGGGGTTAAGTGACTTGCCCAGGGTCATACAGCTAGTAAGTGTTATGTGTCTGAGGCTGGATTTAAACTCAGTTCCTCCTGAATCCAAAGCCTGTGCTCTATCCACTATGCCACCTAGCTGCCCTAAACGTAGAACTTATTAAGCACTCTGTTGAGCACTAGGCTTAAAAAAACAAACAAAAATAAATCCAAACTAGATTGCCTTTCCTTTCAAAGAGCTCATATTCAAATTGGAAGAAGCAAAAGATGCAAGAGAGATCAACTACAAGGTTTATAGAAAAGTCTGGTAGTCTTTAGGGTGCAATGGCAAGACACATGGCAAGGCCAGAAGTCATAAGGGAGCATTGTTGGGAAGGAAAAATCCTGATGGGATTGAGTGAACAAGGTTCATGCCAGATTTGTTGGGAGATATGTGAAAGAGCATTACTTTGCTTCTTGTAAATGTCCTAGGGATGTGTGAATTGCAAACTTCTGTTATTTAAAAAAAGTCATATCCTGTCCAGTACCATTAATTGGTTTCCAAAAGGTTTAACCTTAATTCAAAGGTTTTTTTGTTTGTTTGTTTTAGTGGGCAACAAGAATTGGGTCCATGGACAATAACATTTATAAAGGTCTTTTACCATATTTGAGGGGTTTTGTTTGCAAAACTTTATTGCAAAAATACTTTACCTAATGTAGACTGAGAAGTTTGTTTCAAGAAAGAATTACTAATTAAATGAATACATTTAATTTAATATATTAATAATACAGACATCATGTCTTCAGTGGTTAGATGGCTAGTTTTGTAATCAGTTCTCATATCTTACACACAATAAATTTTACAGTCATGGGCAAGTAAGATTTTCTTAGTGCCCTAAGCAACTTTGCAAGGCTATAAAAATGAAAGAGGGGAGGCAGTCTGGTAGGACAGGAAGAGACCTGAGTTTGCTCTGGGACCTGAAGAGATAGGTTCAAATCCTGAAAAGTTTCTAATTATATAACCTTGGGCCTTTCACTTCCTGAGGCTCATTTTCCTCATTTTACAAATGAGGGAAGTAGACTAGCTGCCTCTATGTTTCCTTCTAGCTTGTACAACTATGATTCTATGACTTTGACTTCGAAGGTCCCTTCATGCCCCCAAACTAATAAGAAACCACTGCTCACAATCAATAAAATCATAAACCTGGGTAGACATTAAATAGTATTAATGATGCCAACAGTAACAGTGTCATTCCTCAAATCAGATTTCAAAAATAAATTCTATAATCCAATGAGGGGAAAGTCAGTATTTTTAAATGTTTCAAAACTTCAGTTTCTTTGAGGCAAAGAGAGAAACTGTCTTTTATTTTTTTTTAATTACAGAGTCTTTTAAGATAAGAAGAGCTATTTATTTCAATCTCTCTCTCTCTCTCCAGTTGTGGGGACCCAGGGATAATTAGATTGTTTATAATTTTCATCCCAATAGGAATGCATCTTTCCTCTTTTCTTGCTAAGCCTGCAGCATAATGAAGCACTTTAATGTTCTAACAAGGGCGAATGAATGGTAAGACTGAAGTGGAGTTCACCAGCTCAGGCAAATGTTCCTTTTAGACATTGGCTTTGAAAGAATCAGAGTGAATAGTGAAGGCAAAAACATGTATCTAAACATCTGAGTGGTGTGGTGGATGAAAAAAGTAAGGGAGAATGTGTGATATCCCTTTTGGAGTTATTTTTGAAATTTATTTCTGGAAGCAAAGGTTTTGAGATTAGAATATCAGCTCATTATCTAACAGAAGTTAGTTTGTTAAACCTGAGTAAGGCCTGGGGGACTGTTACAATAACATGAGGCATCTAGTCCCAAATTCAACACTAGTAGCGATACTTGTATTCATTTTTTTTCTTTTGGACATTTTATCTATAATCAATTTAATTTCATTGTCTATGTTCAACCTCTGTTGTATTATTTTCCTTCACACATGCTGTTCCTATCAAACCTACAGCATTCTATCTCCAGCCTCCCATCCCTAATGACTGTTAAAATTCTTAGCTTACTTCAAGGGATATTATACATATTATCATCCTGCTTAGGAGTCACTTCTTGATTCCCTTAGTTGTTAATGTGAACTTCCTATTTGGATGTTTCATATGGCAGCTCTCTAAAATGATGAATTAATATGTCCAAATAGAGCAAAAACAGAGTAACTCTTTACATACTTTTCTGTAATAATCTGTATATATTTTAATCATTTAATCACCATCTAATAAAATGTAAACTCCTTGAGGGACTGTATTTTTTTGGGGGGGTCTCTATATCCCTGGAACCTAGCACATAGGAGGGACTTAGCAAATATTAATTGACTTGAGTTGAATGGTTGTCATCAATTTTTAATAGTTTACAACAGTTCTGATTGCTAAAATGCTCCTGTTGCCTGGGGTGAGAGTTACAATAAGCATGAAAATAAATCTAATAATTAGACAATGATTATATAGAAACAAATGTTAATTAAAATCCATGAAATATACAGTATCAATTCAGTCCATATCAAATCTTTTACTGCCTGCTGTGAAATGTTTTCTGGTTGTTGGCCACAGAGAAACAAGCTGAAACCTCTCTCCACCCCATAGTAGTGCTTCATGGACTAATTTGTACAACTTATTAAAAAATAAAGGGTGGCTTCAGACTAAGAGAAGGAAATTCCTATAGAAGTAGACATTTATTCATTTATTCTCTTCTTACTGAAATGTTTCCATAAAGACCTTAAATAATTTTATTCATATCATCAGTATCATCAGAATTATTCTTAGAACATCCCAGTGGGTAATAAAAGATAAGAAATCAACAACAAAAGCATAGAGTAGAGATGGCTTCATTTGTGGCATTCATGAACTACTTCCTGGACATATTCTCTGAACATATTCCTCCTATCACCAAACTGAGCTCTGTTTGGTTTGTTATCTTTATTGTTTTCTAAGTATCAAGAAGGTGCTATTTGTGTAAATTTTAACCAGCTCTGGAAAATTTTGTCAGCTAGCCAATATGTTTCTCTTCCATTTTTAAATTCTACTTGGGAAGCAAATTCAGTATACCATTTTATAAAAGAAAGAGATTTTTTTTATATGTAAAGGAATGATTTCCTCAAGGATTGATAGCCTGATTGGTTCATTCCCACTCCAGAGATATTCCTGGGAGTGGTAAAAAACAAAAAACCAAAACAACAAACAAGCAAACAAACAAAAGAAAAACAAAAAGAACCCCAAAAAACAATACAACCAGTGAACAAGGAGGCAGAATTTTGGGGCTGAACCCCAGTTGTGCCACCAGTTAGCTGTGTCATCTTTGTCAAATCACTTGACTTAACTCTACCTTAGTTTCTTCAACTATAAAAATCAAACTATTGCTTCTCTAAAAAAAAAAAAAGGAGGACATTAATTTAAAATGTAGAAAAAATAAGATAAGCTGTAATATTGGAAATTATAAATATTCATCAAAAGGATGTATAATATCATATTAATTAGAATTTTGGGTAGAGTAAATAACTCCTAAGATTTTTTTTTAGCTCTTAAATACTATGATTCACAAAGTAAAAGGTATCAAATGACTGAAAAACTTTGCCTCCTAGTGACCAAGCCTAAGAGCAAGATGTATTTTCTGAAATCATAATTGATTTGATTACCTATGGAAATACCTTTTTCAAACTACTCTCTAAGGGAAATTAGAAAATATTACTATTCAAAATATTAACTATGACAGCAACAATAAGCATAATAACCTTGAAAAAGGATGTAGCACAGGATTTCTTAAATGTCACCAAAAGTAGTTCTATGAATGGGCTAAAATCAGAGTGGAATCAAAAATACTTCCATGACCAATATATATTTATATATATGAATTAATTATATGCTGAACAAAGTATTAAAGCTAAAATTCTAGCTAAACTGTCTAAAATATCTGAGTGGTCGTCAATAAATTATAAGCTTTAGCAAGAGTTAGACTTTTAAGCATTTATTAAGGAGAATAAGAATTTGGTAAAGAGAGAAAGAAAGGCCTACAATCATCTATCTATTAAAGGGAGAGCGCATTTCTAGCTCCGCTCTCTGCCAGAGTCCACAGGAAAAAGCCTGAGTCAGAGCACCAGGCTCCGCCTTCTTCCTCCCACTAGCAAATGTCATTTCCTGACGCAAAAGAAAAGATGCATGTTCTTGCCCTCAGAGACCTTCATGTCTTGGTGCAGCTTTTGTACGGCAAGTCTCCAGCAGGTGGTGTCATTCAAATTATTACAAAAGAAATGTATGAAAAACAGTTGTGTTGTGTATATTTATTTAAAAAATGGAAGTATTTGTAATAGTCAATTGGGATCAAGTTGTTGCGATCAGAAATTATAGAAAGGTTATGCTTAAGGAATTCAGATTTGTTGATCAATGCAGATTATTCAAGATGATGTTACAATTATGTGATATGTTACTCTAGAAGGAAAATGTATAATAACATCTACTGAATATTTTGAAAGATTCAATCAGATGGCCAGAATGAGAAGTTCAGAATCTTTCATAAACTAACAGAAAATAAATCTCTGTACTAATAATCAGGGTGCAAAATAGCCTTGAAAAGTCAGTGAATAACCTGTGCTAGAACTGGACCTTTGTCACAGACTAAACTGTATCTCAAACTCTCTCAAAAATTACATCTGTCTGTAAAAATTTATGAATAATTATTGATAGTTCTTACCATAATGAATAATCACAATCTCCAAACTCTGGGGAATAATAACTTTTCAGAATTTAGGAACTTATTGGGGGAAATCAAAATGATATGGGGAAAGGACAAGGTCCAAATCATCGTCATCATCCTCTTTGCTACTGTGGCTGTCCCAAATATGCTTTCAGTGAACTGCAAAACTCGATACATCTCAATAATTTTTCTTCAATTAAAGAAACAGTCATTTTGTTGATAGGCTGGTAAACAATTCACATAAAATAATAATAACAGGATAGTCCTGGAACCATTCTGTAAAAAGATGAGAATAAGGTAATAATAATGATGTGACTCTTGGTAAATCTATACACATCCCTTAGAACTTGTTTGAATGGATAAAATTGAAAAAAAAGAAATTAAAAAAATATGATTCTATCTGCATTCACACATCATCAGTTCTTTCTCTGGAGATGGATCACATTTTTCATAAGACTTTCAGAGTTGTCTTTGATCATTGCATTGTTAAGAATAACCATGTCATTCACAGATGATCATTTTACAATATTGCTGTTACTTTCTATACAGTACATCTCACTTTGCATCAGCTTATGTAAGTCTTTCCAAGTTTTTCTGAGGGCATCCTGCTCATCATTTCACAGTTACTCTTGTGACCCATATTTCCCTCCATCTTATTCCCTCCCCATGACATTTAGTCTATTTTCTATCTTCTTTCACCCTGTCCCTCCTCAAAAGTCTTTGGCTTTTTACTACCCCCTCCCCCAATCTGCCCTCCCTTCTATCACCTCCTGCCATTATCCCCTTCTTCTCCTACTTTCCTGCAGGGAAGGATATATTACTATACCCAATTGATTGTGTATGTTATTCCCTCTTTGAGAAAATTCTGATGAGAGGAAGGTTCACTCACTCCCCAGCACCTACTCCATCTTCCCCTCTGCCTGATAAGCTTTTTCTTGTTTCTTTTATGTGAGATACTTTACCTCATTCCACCTCTCCCTTTCCCTTTATCCCAGTGCATTCCTCTTTCATCCATTAATTTTATTTTTTAAAAAGATATCATCCTTTCGTATTCAACTCAATCCTGTGTCCTCTGTCTAAATATACTCCATTAGCTGCCCTAATAATGAGAAAGTTCTTATAAGTTACAAGTATCATCTTTCCATGAAGGAATGTAAACATTTTAACCTTTTAATATCCCTCATGATTTCTTTTTTCTATTTTTTTATGGTTCTCTAGAGTCTTGTATTTGAAAGTCAAATTTTCTATTCAGCTCAGATCTTTTTATTTATTTATTTATTTATTTTTAGGTCTTTTTATTGTGAATGCCTGAAAGTCCTCTCTTTCATTTAATTCCCATTTCCCCCCCTGAAGTATTATAATCAGTTTTCTTGGGTAGATGATTCTTGGTTTTAATCCCAGTTCCTTTGTCCTCTGGAACATCATATTCAAAGCCCTTTAATGTGGAAGCTGCTAAATCTTGTGTTATCCTGACTGTTACAATACTTAAATTGCTTCTTTCTGGATGCTTGCAATATTTTCTCCTTGAACTGGGAGCTCTGGAATTTGCCTATAATATTCCTGGGATTTTTCATTTTGGGATCTCTTTCAGGAGTTGATCAGTGGATTCTTTCAATTTCTAATTTACCTTCAGGTTCCAGAATATCAGGGCAATTTTCCCTGATAATTTCTTAGAAGATGATGTCTAGGTTCTTTTTTTGATCATGCCTGTCAAGTAGTCCAATAATTTTCACATTATCTCTCCTGGATCTATTTTCCAGGTCAGTTGTTTTTCCAATGAGGTATTTTACATTGCCTTCTATTTCTTTCTTTCTTTCTTTCTTTCTTTCTTTCTTTCTTTCTTTCTTTCTTTCTTTCTTTCTTTCTTTCTTTCTTTCTTTCTTTCTTTCTTTTTGGTTTTGCTTTATTGTTTCTTTATTTCTCATAATCATTAGCTTCCATTTGCTCAATCGCTATTTTTAAGGTCTTATTTTTTTCAGAGAGCTTTTGTACCTCCTTTTCCATTTGGTCAAATCAGATTTTCAAGGCATTCTTTTCCTCATTGGCCTTTTGTACTTTTACCATTTGGCCAAGTGAGTTTTTTTAAGGTTTTATTTTCTTCATTATTTTTATGTGTCTCCTTTACTAAGCTGTTGACCTTCTTTTCATGATTTTCTTGAATCACTCTCATTTCTTTTCCCATTTTTCCTCTACCTCTCTGACTTTATTTTCAAAGACCCTTTTGAGCCCTTCTATGGCCTGAGACCAGTTCATATTTTTCTTGGAAACTTTGGATGTAGGAGCTTTGACTTTGTTATCTTCTACTGAGGATGCATTTTGATCTTCCTTGTCACCATAGAAACTTTTTAGGGTTAGCATTTTTTTTCTATTTTTTTGACTTTTAACTCTGTTAAAGTGGGGCACTTCTTCAAGGGTGGAGGGCACACTGTCCCCAGCTTCAGGGGGTTTATGCAGCTGTTTTCAGAGATACTTCTAGGGATTTGTAAGTTTTTAGTTCTTCCAGGGTGGTATGATTTAAGTAGAGGTATGTTTACCATTCTTTTGGCCTGTGCTCTGGTCTGTAATCTACCACAGGCCTGCTTTTCTGCCCTGGACCTGTGAACAGAATACTACTCCACTGTGGCTGCAAGCTCCAGTGTGCTTGTGCTCCTCTCTCACCTGGGAATGCCACCCAAGACTGTGGTCTGGATTCAAGTATGGGTAAAATGATAGAGTCCTGCCTCAGTGCTAGGATATAGATCCCTGTAATCTCCTTCTGTGGTTTGATTTCCAGAAGTAGTTCCTGTCACTCCTGATTCAGAGACTCCCAATGCTTACTCCTCTTACGCTGTGGCTGGGGTTGTGCTGGGCTTGGATTTGTGCTGACGCAGCCTGCACTGGACTGCACTCCACAGTCACCCTGGTACAAAAGACCTTTCCTGCTGACCTTCTAAGTTGTCTTTGGCTGGAAAATTATTTCAGCCTGTCTTTTTGTGGGTTCATGCTGCTCTAGGAATTGTCTCATGGCATTATTTGAAGGTATTTGTTGGGGTTATGGGGAGAGCTCAGGCAAGTCACTGCCTTTCTGCCATCTTTTCTGTGCCCCACCTATCTCTTCTATCTATTTGTAATTCTTGTTTGTTCTTTTTCTTCTACTCCTTTGCATCTTCACTATTATATTTAATCATCCACTCTCTTGACAATCTCTCCTACATTTTAAGAGTTATCTTTTGATATTTATCCCATTACACAGCAATGTGTCTATGTTGGAGGTGTCAATATTGTATAATCACACCTGTTGTACAGGCGTCTATGTTGTAAATGAAAAATTTCCAAAGAGACTGTTATTTTTCCATATTTGTATTTGAGAAGCTGAGTTCTTAAAAGGATAAAAAATGAACTTTTGAAAAAATTATAAAAAAGTTAACTTATGAAGACTACAAGCTATTGACCCTCTTGTACGTGAATGCTTTTCTAGTAAGAAGAGGGCTGAAGATGAAATTTTGTCTGCAAAAATGGATACAATTCAAATGTGAAGAAACAATTTTAAAGACAAAATGTGAGAGAGACACAGAAAGTTTACTATTCATTTCATTTAGATAAATATGAGTATCTGCTTGAATACTGAGTATGGCTAGTACTCTATCAGTTTATTTGCATGTACCTGCTTCTAGAGATTGAACATTAAAAACTCAAAATATGGTGACACAAATAACCATTTGGAGAATATGGCAAGATTAACTGAGAATTATTGGTTTCATAATTTATAAAAATTGAATTTTATGCTTTTTTATTCAAGGAAGGTTGTATCTCAGGGCACCAGGAAGCATTGATTTAATCCACTGATCGTGTTGAAGAAGTTAACAGAAGAGAAAAGAAAGCATCAGAAGTTGAAGTGAGAAAATAAAATGAGGTTATTGAGAATACAATAGGAAATTTGACTGCAGTTGCTGGGGTAGGAGACACTTACTGGCTAAAGAAAGTAAAACTTATTGGAAGAAAGTGGAATTATACTCTCCAGCACCTAATTATGAAATACATTAAGTTTTTTAGAGGACTTGCTTGCTTTCTCTTGCCATCTCTGGTTTTACAGTGTGAGATTTAAAATTGGATACAAGAGCATTAAACTCCCCTTTAAACTTTTCCTTATTTATCTCCCAGACCAGTAAGTGGAAGAAGCCTCTGATCTTTAGTTAGAGCTTTTATTGTTTGAAAATTATAAAGTGATGTTGATTAGAGAGATAGGAAAGTAGAAATACAAAAAAATAGTCTTAAATCTAAGCTTAGTCTATATTCCATATAGAACTCATCAAAAACCCATATAGAACTCACCAAAAACCCAAGGCCACCTCTGAGGCTGAGAGCCGAGTCAAGCACGTGCTGTTACGGTGAACCGGGCCAAGTCGAATCTGAGTCAGGGTCTGTGTGTGCAGCGCAACCAGCGGACGAGGAGAGTGGAAAAAAAGACCTCACTTCTGTTCTCTCCTTGCCTTTTAAGCTCGCACCCCGAAGTGGAGTGCCTAGCAGACAGAGGTGGAGTGCTTAGCTGATGGACGGCCGTTTGTCACGGTCTCCTCCCCGAAAGGGTGGTCCTTAAAAAAACTGGCGTCTTTCCATTATCGCTAACCGACTGTTAAAACTTTCACTTTTTACCACAACAGAAAAAAGCAAACTGGCAAATATATTTTCTACATCTGCAATTCTGTTAGAAGAGACTTGAATTTTACTGGCATCCCACTTAATGAAGACCTTGTAGTATATCTATGTTATGTTAGGAACCCCTTTGCAAGACTTATAAATATCCAACTAGATGTTCCAATCAAACTCAATTACTTTTTGGTTCTTCCAAGATTCACAGACCTTTTAATTGCAAGTGGGTACTTGAAATGATAGTACATTCCTCTTCTTTTTTTCCTCAAAAGTTTCCAAGCTCTTTCTTTATCATAGTACTTCAGAACACATGGTCAGTAGACCAACAGTTTCCTAAACAATTCATTCCCTTTTCAACAGTAACCAATTTATACACTATAAGCATAGTACCTTAAAACAATATTAGGCATTTTTACAACTTGAAACAAAACCTATTAATTACCAAGGAGTTGTTCTTAGTTTAGTTACATGTGCTTTTGCTCTATACTTTACACAGACAGGCTTTTTTTCCTTTTGCAGCAGCCCTTGCAAGCAGGGTCACTTAAGGCTTAATGCTGATAGGGAGTGTTTCACAGGAATTAAATAATTCTCAATCTGAATAGCACCCTTCTAATTGTCTTGCAGCTCAACCTTGTAGGATTTGAAGGGTTAATTTACAGATTAATAGAGCCTTCACCAACATTAATTACTTTAAAAATAAACACCCAGCTTTTCAGAGAGTTTACTTTCTGTTATGGGCCCAGAGCACCTCAGAAGTTCTCTGGAGTACATTGAAGAACTTTCTCCTTGAGAAACTAAACCAAAGGACAGACACACCTAAAAAGATAAGTGGAATGGGATAGCAACTGAGCTAGCTCCAGGACCACTACCCTTCATTCCAGTCTCCCTCACCCCTTGGGAGATAGAATTAGGTGTGGCTGCTGCCTTTGTGGCCTGAGGAGCAGAGACATGGCTTGAGAGATCCCTAGCTACCTCTCACCCAACTCTTCCAGCCACCAGCAGTAGGGGATGGTCCTTTCTCAATAAGGGAACTTTCCATAGTCAGATGATCATCCCCATCAGTCCTCTATAAAAGTATCTGCCTGTCTTCTGCTCCAGGAGATTGGTATCTCAGAGCTATGCTCTGTGCCATTCCTTCTCCCCATGAGAAGTCCAAGGATTTCTCTCTTGGTTTCCCTTCCCCAGCCCCTAAATAAACTATTGTCTTATTCTATTGGTTTTGTGTGCAAGAGGGTATAATTCTTTAAAGAGGGATTCCTAAGAACCCTGAACCCCAAACTCCTATCCCAACACCCCTACCCTATTTCCCCACAACACTTTTCAACATCAAATTCAATTTCATTTCATAATATTCTCTATCTCTTTTTTGATCATAAACTGTTCTCCTTTCCAAAGATCTGAAAGGTAAACTATTCCTTCCCTTCCTGATTTACCTATGGTATCACCTTTTATGTCCAAATCATGTACCCATTTTGACCTTATTTTAGTATAAGGGGTAAGATGTTGGTCTATGCCTAGGTTCTGCCATACTATCTTGTAGTTTTCCCAGCAGTTTTTGTCAAATACTGAGTTCCTATCCCAGAAGCTGGTGTCTTTGGGTTTATCAAACAGTACATTACTAAAATCATTTACTATGTCGCCTGTGCCTAACCTATTCCATTGATCCTCA
Organism: Dromiciops gliroides; assembly: GCF_019393635.1. Classification (NCBI taxonomy): domain Eukaryota; kingdom Metazoa; phylum Chordata; class Mammalia; order Microbiotheria; family Microbiotheriidae; genus Dromiciops; species Dromiciops gliroides. The sequence continues at coordinate 145,863,780 of NC_057866.1, forward strand.
GCTCTATTTCTTAGCCAGTACCAAATAGTTTTGATGACTGCTGCTTTATAATATAACTTCAGATTTGGTACACTTGGCTCACCTTCCTGTGCATATTTTTCATTAGTTCCCTTAATATTCTTGACCTACTGTTCTTCTGGATGTATTATTTTATTATTTTTTCTACCCCTATAAAATAATTTTTAGGTAGTCTGATTGATATGGCACTGAATAAGTAAATCAATTTAATTAGAATTGTCATTTTTATTATATTAGCTCAGCCTATCCATGAGCAATTGTTATTTTGAAAATTATTTATATCTGATTTTATTTGTGTGAAAAATGCTTTGTAGTTTTGTTTATAGAGTTGCTGGATTTGTCTTACAGGTGGACTCCCAAATATTTTATATTGTCTACAGTTATTATAAATAGAATTTCTCTTTCTATCTCTTGGTGCTGAGCTTTGTTGTCCATGTATAGAAATGCTGATGATTTCTTTGGATTAATTTTATAACCTGCAACTTTGCTAAAGTTGTTAAAAGTTTCAAGTAACTTTTTAGTTGATTCTCTAGGATTCTCTAAGTATACCATCATATCATCTGTAAAGAATGATAGTTTGTTTCCTCCTTGCTTATTCTAATTCATTCAATTCTTTTTCATTCTCTTATTTCTAAAGCTAATATGTCTATTGAAATATTAAATAATAGAGGTGATAATGGACACCACTATTTCACCCCTGATATTACTGGGAAGACCTCTAACTTATCGCCATTACATGTAAGGTGTGCTGACTGTTTTAAGTAGATGCTGCTTATCATTTTAATGAAATATCCATTTATTCCTATGCTCTCTCTTGTTTTTTTTTTGGTCTATTTTATTTCTTTTTTTTAAAAAATCATAAAAATATTTTATTATTCTCAAGTACATGTACATTTGTTTTCATAAGATTTTAGGTCCAACTTTTTCTCCCTTTCTCCCTTCCTTCCTCCCTCCCCAAGTCAGAAAGTAATCTGATATAGGTTATATATGTACAATCACATTAGGCATTAGTCATGTTGTGAAAGAAGAATCAGAACATAAGGGAAAAACCTCAAAAAAGAAAAATAAATCAACAACAAAGTAGAAACAGTATGATAAAATCTGCATTTAGAATCCACAGTACTTTTTTTCTGTGTGTGGAGAACGTATTCCTCATGAGTTCTTTTGAATTGTCTTGGATCATAATTAGGAATGAGTGCTGTCTTCTGTCAAAAGCATTTTCTGCATCTATTGAGAAAATCATATGATTTTGGTAAATTTTGTTGTTGATGTGGTCAATTATGTTGATAGTTTTCCTAATGTTGAACTAGCCCTACATTCTGGTATAAATCCCATCTTGTTGTAATGTATTATCCTAGTGATAATTTACTGTAATCTCCTTGCTAATATTTTATTAAAGATTTTTCCATCAATATTCATTAGTGAAATTGGTCTATACTTTTCTTTCTCTGTTTTGACTCTCCCTGGTTTAGGTATCAGTACCATATTTGTGTCATAAAGGAATTGGATTTCGGTAGAATTCCTTCTCCTATTTTCCCAAATAATTTATGTAGTATTGGAATTCATTGTACTTTAAATGTTTCATAGAATTCATTTGTAAACTCATCTGGCCCTGGAGATTTTTTCTAAGGGAGTTCATTGATGGCTTCTTTAATTTCTTTTTCTAAAATGGTGCTATTCAGATCTTTTATTTCCTTATCTGTTCATCTAGGTAATTTATAGTTTTATACATATTCAACCATTTCATTTATATTGTCAAACTTATTGGCAATACAGTTGGGCAAAATATCTCTTAATTATTGCTTTAATTTCCACCTCATTAGTGGTAAATTCACCCCTTTCATTTTTGATACTGGTAATTTGATTTTCTTCCTTCTTCTTTTTAATAAAATTAACCAAGGGTTTTTTTTTTTTAATTTTCTTGTTTTTTTCATAAAGCCAGATTAGGAATTTTTTTTACTTTAAAAATTTTTTTTTATATTTTTCTATATATTTTTACTTTCAATTTTAATAATCTTTCCTTTTATTTTCAGAATTTCTAATTTATTATTTAATTGGGGATATTTAATTTGTTCCTTTTCTAGCTATTTTAGTTGCATTCCTAATTCATTAATCTCCTCTTTCTCTATTTTATTCATGTAATCATATAGACATATAAAATTTCCCCTAAGAATTGCTGTGGCTACATCCCATACGTTTAGGTATATTGTCTCATTGTCATTCTCTTGGATGAAGTTGTTGATTGTTTCTATGATTTGTTGTTTGACTCATTTATTCTTTATGATGAGATTCTTTAGTTTACAAATAATGTTCAGTCTATCTTTCCAAGGCTCCTTATTACATGTAATTTTTATTACATCATGATCTGCGAAGGATGCATTTGCTATTTCTGCCCTTCTACATATGACTGTGAGGTTTTTGTGTCCTCATTCACGGTCAGTTCTTGGGTATGTGCAATGTACCACGAGAAAAAGGTATATTCCTTTCTCTCCCTATTCAATTTTGTCCAGATGTCTATCATATGTAACTTTGCTAAAATTGTATTCACCTCTTTAACTTCTTTCTTATTTATTTTGTGGTTATATTTATCTAGTTCTGAGAGAGGAAAGTTTTCCCCCACTAGTATAGTTTTGCTCTCTCTTTCCTCTTGTAACTCATTTAACTCCTATTCTAATCATTTTAATGCTAAACCAATTGGTGCATATATGCATGCTTTTTAAATTATTGGGGCTAGGCTGCCCTTTCTAAAATTACTTGCTGGGGCAGATAGGTGGCACAGTGGATAGAACACCGGCCCTGGAGTCAGGAGTACCTGAGTTCAAATCCGGCCTCAGACACTTAACACTTACTAGCTGCATGACCCTGGGCAAGTCACTTAACCCCAATTGCCTCACCAAAAAAAAAAAAAAGAATTTAAAATTACTTTCTGCTTATAAATTAATGACTATATAATGTCTATTGCACCCATTTGTGAAGTAAGCATTTATTATTAATTAATATTATATATTAGTAAAGTATTAACCACATGGCAGTTAACACAAGCAGAAAAGGTCCACTACCATGTTGTCTCTCAGAGAGTACATGACCTTCCAACCTACCTTTTCTTAAGAGTGGGCACCAAGGGGCAGCTAGGTGGTACAGGGGGTAAAGCACCAGCCCTGGATTCAGGAGGACCTGAGTTCAAATCTGGCTTCAGACACTTGACACTTACTAGCTGTGTGGCCCTGGGCAAGTCACTTAACCCTCATTGTCCCACACAAAAAAAAGTGAGAGTCTTCTGAGCAAGAGTACAATCCAAGATGCTAACCCTTGGGTGGTCTTGGCCTTACATTGATCAAAACTAATTAGTTAGCATAATCAATTCCTTTAGTTGACATGACTTGAGGGTGGTCCAAATTAAAATGGGCTCTACAGATGATATCAGGGCCTAATTGGGAGAGACCCCCTGAGGGGCAAAGGCAAAGTCTAGATAGCTGATAATCCTATCATTTGACAGAGCTAGACAAAAGAGACTATTTATATTCCTTTTGTTGATGTGTGCTCACCCTGAAAGAGATTAGGTAAAGTTCTTGCTAGAACTGAACTTTCTGGAGTGAACAGGAGAGAGCCAACTAAAACTGGGTCTCTGGGTCCCCAAGAAATGCATTATAAATAATTATTTTCTCACATATGTTTAGTACTGATATTACTTCATTGTCCATGGTACCTTTTAGTAAGATGTTGTTTCCGTTCTTATGTCTTTTAATTTTAATTATAGCAATTTTTGCTTTTTCTTTGTCTGAGAAAAGGATTGTTATCCCTGCTTTTTTGACTTTAGCTGAAGCATAATATATTCTATTCCAACCTTTTACCTTTACTCTGTGTGTATCTCTCTGTTTCAGGTGTTTTTCTTGTAAACAACATAACGCAGGATTCTGGTTTTTCATCCACTCTGCGATTTGCTTCCATTTTATGGGAGAGTTTATCTCATTCACATTCACAGTTTTGATTACTGTCTATTTCCCTCCATCCTATTTTCCCCTTTGTTTGTAATTTTTTTCTTCTTTCACCCTATTCCTTCTCACCAACATTTTGCTTCTGAACATTGCCTCCCTCATTCTGCCCTTCTTTTATCATCCCCCTTCCCTTTCCTTTCCCCTTTCCTCCCCTGTTTCTGCTCTCCCTTCTATCAGACCCCACCATTTTCTCCTTACCCTTTTACTTCCCTAAAATGTTAGCTAAATTTCTTTATTCAAATGAGTGTATATGTTATTCCCTCTTTGAACCAGATCTGATGAGAGTAAGGTTTAAAGAGTACGTACCCCTCCCTTCTTTCCTTCTATTATTTTTTTTATTTTTATTTTTTTTTTTAGTGAGGCAATTGGGGTTAAGTGACTTGCCCAGGGTCACACAGCTAGTAAGTGTTAAGTGTCTGAGGCTGGATTTGAACTCAGGTACTCCTGACTCCAGGGCCGGTGCTCTATCCACTGTGCCATCTAGCTGCCCCTTTCCTTCTATTATAATAGACTTTTTGTACCTCTTCATGTGATGTAATTAACCCCATTACACCTCCCCTCTCCTCTTCTCCCCATATATTCCTTTTTTTCACCCCTTAATTTTCTTTATATCATCACATCAAAGTCCATTTATACCTAAACCCTCCTTCTATCTGCCCAAATAGCAATACAGTTCTCAACAGTTAAAAGTGTTATCTTCCCATGTAGGGATATAAACAGTTTAAACTTATTGAATAACTTTTTTTCCCCTGTTTACCTTTTTCTACTTCTTTTGAGTCTTGTATTTGAAGATCAAATTTTCTTTTCAATTCTGTTCTTTTCATCAGGAAACCTTGAAAGACCCCTATTTCATTGAATGTCTATCTTTCCCCTTAAAAGATGATGCTGAATTTTGCTGGGTAGTTGATTCTTGGTGGCAAACCAAGCTCCTTTGCCTTTTGGAATATCATATTCCAAGACTTCTGATCCTTTAATGTTGAAGCTGCCAGGTCCTGTGCTATACTTTCTGCAGCTATATGATATTTATATTATTTCTTTCTGGCTTTTTGCAGTATATTCTCCTTCACCTGATAATTCTGTAATTTGGCCATAATATTCCTTGGAGTTTTCCTTTTGGGATGTCTTTCAGTAGGTGATCAGTAGATTCTTTCAATGACTATTTTATTTTCTGATTCTACAATATCAGGGCAATTCTCCTTGATTTCCTGGAATATGATGTCTAGACTTTTTTTTTTTAAATCATAACCTTGAGGTAGTCTAATAATTCTTCAATTATCTCTCCTGGATCTATTTTCCACATTGGTTGCCTTGCCAATGAAGTATTTTACATTTTCTTCTATTTTATTTCTTTCTTTTGATTCTGTTTGACTGATTCTTGGTGTTTCATGGAGTCATTAGCTTTCATCTGCCCAATTCTAATTTTAAAATCATTATTTTCTTCAGTAAGTTTTTGTACCTTCTTTTCTATTTGAACAACTTTGGTTTTGAAGGAGTTGATTTCTTCCATGTTTTTCCCCCCCCACTTTGGTTAAATGTATTTTTAAGGACTTGTTTTCTTCAGTCAATTCTTGTGCTTCCTTTTGCAAACTGCAGAGTCTTTTTAAAAAATTCTTGTGTAAATCTCATTTCTCTTATTTCTTTTTCCATTTTTCTTCTACCTCTCTTATTTGACTTAAAAAAAAATCATTTTTGGACTCTTCCAAGAAGGTTTGTTTGGCCTTGAGTCCAATTCATCTCTCCCCTTGATGCTTCACATGTAGGCATTTTGACAGTGTTGTCCTCATCTGAGTTGTGTTTTTGTCTTCCCTGTTGCCATAGAAGTTCTCAATGGTAAGGGCCCTTTTCTCTTTCTTACTCTTATTGTATCATATATATATTTTACTTTTAAAGTTGAGGTCTGTTCCTGGGGCATAGGGTTCACTATTGCAAACTTCTTGTGCTGGGGCATAGCGACCTGGTCACTGGCTTTCTGCTTTGAGGCCTCTGTGGCTTGTGGATTCCTCACCACCCTAAGCTGGCTCCTTGCACTGGGATGGCTTGGCTTCCTTGAGCCTGTCCTGTGAGTGTTTTTTTAGCTGGCAGTTTGCCCTCCCAGGTAGGGTTGACAGGTCTCATAACTGGCCTGATGTTCCAACATTGTCTGCTGAGCCAGGAGAAAGGTTCCTCATCTGCTGAACTGTGGCCAAGAATCTCCTGCTGACTTGCTCAGACCTTCTCTGCACTGCTCTGCACTTAGCTGTACTCCCTTTTCACCCAAGAGAAACTGACCTTTCCTGAAGTCTTCCAAATTATCTCAAGTTGGAACATTGGGTTTCTGTCTTTTTGTAGGTTCTATGGTTCCAGAATCTGTTTAGAGGCTTGATTTCATGTTGTTTTTGAGGGAAACTTGGGAGAGCTCAGGGACATCCCTGGCTTATTTCTGACATCTTGGCTCTACCATGCAAATGTTTTGTAAAGCATAAAGCCCTATACAAATTTAAGTCAATACTATTATTAAATATTTAATCAGGGAAAGGAAAAGAAAAGTTTACCAAAGTTGTTTCCATTTACTTCTCCAGCTCATTTTACAGGGGAGGAAACTGAGACCAACAAAGTTAAATGCCTTTACCAGAGTAACAGAAATTTTCTGAGGCCAGATTTGAACTCATGAAGATGAGTCTTCTTGATTCTAGGACTACTGCTCCATCCACTGTGAGACATAGCTGCCTTTGAAGGGACTGGTTTCCTAGTCTGAATTTGTATAGACATATCTTTTACTTTTGAAAATCAGTGTATGATTCTACTGTATATCATGAACGTAAACTGTTTTGTGGAATTCAATAACCACATGAATAGAATCAGTGAGCAAAGTTTATGTAGAATTCAGACAACTTTACCTTGATCTCCACCCCCAAAATAATCTTTGGTACTTAATAGTATAAGTTTTAAAACTCTGAATTATCTGAATTACTTCATTTTAATTTTGTTATGGAAGACATAATAAGCCATATATATTTTTTTAATTTTGAGAGGTATTTCCCAGAATATGATCTAAACCCCTTTTTCATAAATGCAAATAACAGCAAAATATTAATATCAGGACTTGATATTTGGATGTTCAGCATTAAAATAATAAATCTCTTATAACAAATAAAACATCTGCCTTAAGAAAACATTTGATCTCTTGGTTTCTAACCAAACACATTCTTCATCTAGCAGGTACCTAGCTTAAGAATTTCCATGAGAAATGATTAAAAGTTCTTTTTAAAATATTTTATTTTTCCAAATTATGTGTAAAAACAATTTTTAACATTTGTGTTGGGGTTGTTTTTTGAGTTCTAAATCCTCCCCATTTTTTATATTCTCCCTTATTGAGTTTAGTTTCCAATTAATTTTCAGTCTGCCTTTCCATGGCTCTTTATTACATGTAATTTTTATTGCATCATGATCTGTAAAAGATGCATTTACTAGTTTTGCCATTCTACATTTGACTGTAAGGTTTTTGTGCCCTAAATCATGGTTAATTTTTTGGGTATGTGCCATGTAGTACAGAGAAAATGGTATATTCCTTTCTTTCCCCATTCAATTTTCTCCAGACATCTATCATATCTAACTTTTCTAAAATTCTATTCACCTCTTTAACTTCTTTCTTATTGATTTTTTGGTTACATTTATCTACTTATGTTTATTTCCTCTTGTAACTCATTTAACATCTCTTCTAAGAATTTGGATGCTATACCATTTTGGGCATATATGTTTTGTATTGATATTATTTCATTTTCCATGATACCTTTTAACAAGATGTAGTTTCCTTCCTTATCTATTTTAATTAGATCTAATTTTGCTTTGGCTTTGTCTGAGATAAGGATTGCTGCTCCTGCTTTTTTAACTTCAGCTGAACCATAATATATTTTGCTCCAAACTTTTACCTTTACTCTGTGTGTATCTCTCTGCTTCAAATGTGTTTCTTATAAACAACATATTGTAGGAGTTTGTATTTTGTTTGTTTGTTTTGGTTGGGCAATGAGGGTTAAGTGACTTGCCCAAGGTCACACAGCTAGTAAGTGTCAAATACCTGAGGCTGGATGTGAACTCAGGTATTCCTGAATCCAGGGCCAGTGCTCTAGCCATTGTGCCACCTAGCTTTCCCAGGATTCTGGTTTTTAATCCACTCTACTATTCACTTCCATTTTATGGGAGAATTTATCCCATTCACATTCACAGTTATACTTACTAACAGTCTATTTCCCTCTATCTTATTTTCCTTCTTTGTTTGTACTTTTGTTTCTTCTTTCACCATATTCATCTTCACCAGCATTTTGCTTCTGACCCCTGCCTCCCCCAATCTGAGCTCCCTTTTACCAGCCCGCCCCCTTTTCTTTCCCCTTTCCTTCCCTGCTTCTTCCCTCCTTTCTGCAAGTCCACCCCTCATTGCCCTTACTCTTTTACTTCCCTAAAGGGTTAGCTAAATTTCTTTGTTCAAATGAGTGTATATGTTATTCCCTCTTTGAAACAAATCTGATGAGAGTAAGGTTGAAAGAGTGCTTACCCTTCCCTTCTTTCCCTTTGTTGTAATGGGTTGTTTGTGCCTCTTCATATTATGTAATTAAACCCATTAAACCCACGCCCCCTTTCCTCTTCTACCCATATACTCCTTTTCTTCACCCTGTAATTTTCTTTATATCATCACATCAAAAACAATTTAAACCTATACCCCTCTATATATACTCCTTCTATCTGCCCAAATAGAGATACAATTTTCAAGAGTTACAAGTATTATCTTCCTGTGTAGGGATGTAAGCTGTTTGATCTTATTAAATAACTTTTTTTTCCTGTTTACCTTTTTATACTTCTCTTGAGTCTTGAATTTGAAGATCAAATTTTTTGTTCAGTTCTTGTCTTTTCATCAGAAAACCTTGAAAGTCCTCTATTTCACTGAATGTTTACCTTCTCCACTGAAAGACAATACTCAGTTTTGTTGGGTAGTTGACTCATGATTACAATCCAAGCTCCTTTGCCTTTTGGAATATCATATTCCAAGCTTTCTGATACTTAATGGTGATGCTACCAGGTCCTGTGCAATACTGACTGTGGCTTTATAATATTTAAATTGTACCTCCTTTTCTATTTGACCAATTTTCCTCCCATTTGTCCAATTCTATTTTTTAAGTAATTGCTTAGTTCAGGCAGTTTTTGTGCTTCCTTTTCCAAGCTGTTGATTCTTTTTTCATAATTTTCTTGTGTAGCTTTCATTTCTCTCATTTCTTATCCCATTTTTTCTTCCACCTCTCATTTGATTTCTAAAATCTTTTTGAGCTCTTACAAAAAAGGCTTTTTTTTTCTTTTTTTTTTTTTGTGGGGCAATGGGGGTTAAGTGACTTGCCCAGGGTCACACAGCTAGTAAGTGTCAAGTGTCTGAGGCCGGATTTGAACTCAGGTACTCCTGAATCCAGGGCCGGTGCTTTATCCACTGTGCCACCTAGCCGCCCCCTCAAAAAGGCTTTTTAGTCTTGAAATCAATTCACGTTTTCTTTTCAGGCTTCACATGTAGACATTTTGACAACATTGTCCTCATCTGAATTTGTGTTTTGGTCTTCCCTGTTGACACAAAAGCTCTCAATGCTAAAGGCCCTTTTCTGTTTATTATTTATTTATTTATTTTGCTTTTAAATTTGAGGTCATTTAAAAAATATTTATTTATTTATTTTTAAAATTTTGAAGTTGAGGTCTGCTTCTGGGACACAGGGGCCACTTTTGCAAGTTCATGGTGCTGGGGCATAGGAGCCTGGTCACTGGTTTTCTCCTCTGAGACCTCTGTGGCTTGTATATTCCTCACTGCCCTGGACTTACTCTCTGTGCTGCGATGGTTTTTCCTAGTCACACCTGTCCTGTAGGTGGTTCTCTAGCTGGCAGTTTGCCCTCTCATTTAGTTCTGAAGAATCTGATAACTGGCCTGCTGCACTAGCAGGCTGCTGAGCCAGGACCAAGGAACCTCAGCTGCTGTTCTGTGGTGAACAACCTCCTACTGACTTGCCCAGACCCTCTCTGCACTGCACTGTGCTGAGTTGTGCTGCACTCGACTTTTGCACAAGAAACCGACCTTTCCTGAAGGTTTCTAAATTATCTCAAGTTGGAAGATCAAGTCTCTCTTTTTGTAGGTTCTATAGCTTCAGAATCCATTTAGAATCTTGATTTAATGTTGTTTTTGAGGGAAACTCAGGAGAGCTCAGGCAACTTCTTTCTTTCTCTCCACCATCTGGGTTCCACCTACTGTCAAATTTCTAAGTTGTTTTGTACTGGAAAATTGTTTCAGCCTGCCTTTTTGTTGGCTCTGCCAGTCTAGAATTCATTTTGAAATGTTATTTTAAAGTCATTTGAAGAGGCATTTAGGAAAGCTCTGGCAAGTCCTTGCCTCTACTCCACCACCTTGTTTCTTCCACAAGTTCTTTTTATTTGTTTTTTAAAGAACACAATGGTTGCGGGCAGCTAGGTGGCACAGTAGTTAAAGCACCAACCCTGGATTCAGGAGGACCTCAGTTCAAATTCAGCCTCAGACACTTGACACTTAATAGTTGTGTGACATTGACAATCCTCCAAAAAACACAAAACAAAACAAAAACCCACAATTGTTTAACCCATCAAGTACTTATTAGTCACCTACAATGCATAATTTATTGCAGTAGGTCATGGGGATAAAATGTTGGAAGGAAAAGTAATATTTTTCCTCAAGGAGTTCATAGTCCTTTTTATGAAGTAATGTGGTTTATTATTATTATACCAACTAAAACAGTGTTTCACAATCGGGTTTGTCTTCAGATTATTTTAGGTCTTGAAATACACTTCCTCTTGGAACCTCCTAGCTCCATTCAAGGTTCTGTTCCAGTATTACCTCCTACGAGAGACCTTTCTTAATCCAGCCTATTGCTAATGCTCCTTTAATTTAATTTTTAAAAGATATACGTTTCATGTACTTGTTCCTCTGTTTACATCTTATTTTCACCAGTAGAATATATACCTTTTGAGGCCAGAGACTGTTTCATTTTTGTCTTTGTATCCATAATACCTAATTGTGTGTCTGGTTCACAATAGGTGTTTAATAAATGACTGTTGAGCTGAATATAACTGAGTTTCAAAGCATTGCAGAGATGAGCCTTACTCTTTAAAGCTGTTTTTCTTGAAAAAAATCAGTGTATCACAGTGATATTTAGGCCAAATGCATTTTTTCCTTGTGTTGATTAATTCAGCATTTAAACTTAAGTGACCTTACTAATATGTGTTAATATGATACATTCTAAAATTGGGAAGAAAAAAAACCTGCTGTTTTCTCATACTGTGCCAAAATGCATGGGCCTGATATAAAGGGAGAAACAGGGGAAGGGGGAAGGGGTATATAAATGTGTTAGCAACAGTTTTTTTGGTAAATCATAATTCTGAAATAGTTATTCATTATACAGGCTTGCTTTCCCCAATGTATACTTTCCTAAGAAGATAATTTTACAATAGTTATCCTAAGAAGGAATTTTATTTTATTTTATTTTATTATTTATTTATTTTTGCATGGTAATGAGGGTTATATGACTTGTCCAGGGTCACACAGCTAGTAAGTGTCAAGTGTCTGTGGCCGGATTTGAACTCAGGTTCTCCTGAATCCAGGGCTGGTACTTTATCTACTGCACCACCTAGCTGCCCCCCTAAGAAGGAATTTTAAATAAAAAACATCTTCTCCAGCTTTTGTTAATAACCCTCATTTATTAATAGATTAAACTATCTCTCGCTGGCAGCAATTTTGACACAGTAGTAGTAACAGAATGCTTTAGTGGCATAACTATCGAAAGAGAAGGGGCCTGGGTTGATGTATCTTCTTGATTTGTAATTACAAAAATATATTTTTAAATCATCTAATTATTTGAGCCTGGTTATATCTCCTATGAAAAAAGAATATGAAACTCTGGTGTGATACAAAAGAAAATATTTAAAAAACCTCTTTGGGGCAGCTAGGTGGCACAGTGGATAGAGCACTGGCCCTGGAGTCAGGAGTACCTGAGTTCAAATCCGGCCTCAGACACTTAACACTTACTAGCTGTGTGACCCTGGGCAAGTCACTTAACCCCAATTGCCTCACTAAAAAACAAACAAACAAACAAAAAAAAAACCTCTTTTGATGTAATTATCATTTATTTATTTATTTATTTATTTATTTATTTATTTATTTATTTGTTTGTTTGTTTGTTTGTTTGTTTGTTTATTTTTTATTCATTCATTCGTTTATTCGTTTATTCATTTATTCGTTTATTCATTTATTCATTTATTTATTTATTTATTTTGGGTGAGGCAATTGGGATTAAGTGACTTGCCCAGGGTCACACAGCTAGTACTTACTAGTAAGTCAAGGGTCTGAGGCCAGATTTGAACTCAGGTACTCCTGATTCCAGGGCCAGTGCTTTATCCACTGTGCCACCTAGCTGCCCCTTGATGTAATTATTATTGTCAAAGTGGTTTCCAATCCAAGAAATAGTGGGTTAGGGGCTAGAGATATAAAGACAAAACAAAACATATTTTCTTCCCTCGAGAAGTTTACCTTTTAATGAAATAGAGAAGTAGGATACATTGTACAAATAGTTATGCATATATATGATAATTTCAGAAGGAAAAGGATAATGACAATCAGGATCATCAGAAAAGGCCTTATATAGGCCTTAGCAATAGAGCTGAGCTTTAAAGGAAATTATGATTCTTTTTAAAAAATCTTTAATTATTTTTACATCCACTTAAAAATTGAGTTGCAAATTCTCTCCTTCTATTCCTGCCATTCCCTTTTCTTAAGACAGCAAGCATTTTATGTAGGTAGTATATGTATGGTCATGCAACATATGCCATTAGTCATTTCCATATTGGTGAAGTTGTGAAAAAAAAAACACAGAAATAAAATAAAACAGTAAAAATAAAGAAAGCAAAAACAGTATGGTTGAATTTACATTCACAGGGCTATAAAACTGTTCATACCCTTTGACCATGCAATGCTGCTACTTTGTCTGTATTCCAAAGAAATTGAGAAAAACTTAAAGGAACTATATGTACAATAATATTTTTGCAGTTATTTTTGTGTTGTCAGATAATTGAAAATTGAGGGAACTGGGCCCATCAATTGAGGAATGGCTAAACGAGTTGTTGTACGTAATGTCATAGTATCCTATAATTGTAGGATGCCTTCAGAGAAACCTGGGAAGACTTGCATGAACTAATGTAAAGTGAAGTGAGCAGAACCAGAAGAAAATTGTACACTGTAATGGTAATATTATATAACATTCAACTCCAAATGGCAGCTATTATCAGCTATAGAATGATAAAGATTATCCATGTGTAGTAAAGCAAAACATTTCCATATTAACCATGTTGCAAAAGAGATCACAGGCCAAAAAAATAAAAATACTTAAAGAAATAGAAGGCTTCCATCTGCATTCAGACTCCATCAGTTCTTTCTCTGGAGTTTCAGAGTCTTTTTCATCATAAGTCCTTCAAAACTATCTTAGAGCTTTTTATATTTCATCTGTGTGTGTGTGTGTGTGTGTGTGTGTGTGTGTGTGTGTGTGTGTGGCAATTGGGGTTAAGTGACTTGCCTAGGGTCACACAGCTAGTAAGTGTTAAGTGTCTGAGGTCGGATTTGAACTCAGGTCCTCCTGAATCCAGGGCTGGTGCTCTATCCACTGTACCACCTAGCTGCCCCTATACTTCATCTTTTTAAAGAGATATTTTCTTCTGTGAATTTTTGTACCTCTTCTTTTCTATTGACCTATTTTATTTTTAAGTATTCTATTTTTAGTATTGCTTTTAACACACTGTTACTTTTCTTTTCATAATTTTCTCAAATTGTTCTCTTTTCACAATTTTCCCTCCAACATTCTTATTTGATTTGAAATCTTCTTTGAAGCATTCTTGTTGTGATTGTGTCCAATTCACCTTTTTTATTTCTTTGAGGCTTTGCTTGTAGATGTTTAATCAACTTCTAAGTTTCTGTCTTGATCTTCCCTGTAACCATTTTTGTGGGCAGGTTTTTTTTTGTTGTTGTTGTTCTTTGCTTATTTTTACATTTCATTTCTTGACTTTAAAATTCATGTTAAAGTTTAGTTCTTTTTTTGCTGAGGTGCAGTTTGGGGAGGGTAGACCCCTGGGCTTGGAGGCAGGAAGAACTGAGTTTAAATATAGCCTCAGACTTTTACTATGTATGTGACTACAGGCAAGTCACAACCTCTAGTGGCTTCAGTTTTCTTCTTTGTAAAAAAGGAGTAATCATGGGACCTACTTTCTAGGACTATTGTGAGAACCAAATGAGTTAATAATCATAATACACTTAACACAGTGCCTGGCACACAGTAAGCAATATATGAATGTTATAATAATTTATGTTATTGTTATCATAACTATCTATTTTTCATTTATATCATTCTATCTCTTGCCTTCATGACTTTACAAAATTTCCCCATATCTAGAATATCCTTCCTTATCTTCCCTTCCTATCTCTCCCTGGAATCCTAAACTTTCTTCAAAGCAAATCTCAGGAGCCAAGAGTCTTTTCCAACTCCTCTCCAGTTGTTAGTATTCTCCCATTGTGATCATTTTTATTAAAATGATTAGGTCACATATTTATAGCCCTAACATACTAGAAGCCAGCTAGTTCAGCCTTTCCATTTTTCACAAAGAAACAGGCTTATGAAGATTAAATGACTGACCTATGGTTATATAAATATGAAGTCAGAGTGCCAAGAACTCAACCCAATTTACCTAACTCCATATCCATCATTCTTTATTTAATGCCACACTGTCTCTGGAAATATATTTATTTATCATTTTATCTGTCAAATCCAGTTACTAGAATATAAGGTCCTTGAGGGCAAGAACAATTTTGTTTTTGTATCTTCAAAGTTACATATAGTGCTTTGAATACAGTAGGTATTCTGTGTTGAGTTGAACTAAATTACTAATTTGAATAGATTTTGCTGTATTGCTACCAGTAATATATGCCATTTCTCATTGTCTCTTGTCAATTTTTGTATATCTAGGAACTTTCAAGAAATCTTCAGTCCAGCAGAGAATCTATTATTGTGTTTTTTAATGTAAAATATTATATCTTTTAATAATGAATTTGCTATGAGGTTTTTGGTGAGAGGAGCCCAATGTTATGTTTAATCAAAATGACAATTAGTTGCTCTGACTGTCATTAGAATCAGGATGGATCACTGCAGCTTTATGCTCATAGACTGGTCCACTTAATTCATCCAGGTATCTAATGCCACAATATATTCATTTTCTAAGCTTTTGAGAAGTAGTTCTTTGAAAGAATCTAAGGCCCCATATATACCAAAGTACTGAACATATATAGTACTTTTGTTATTAAAGAAAATCATTGAAAATAAAAGTGAGTGTCCATCTATTAGGGAATGACTAAAAGGAAAATTACAAATGCTGGAGAGGATGTGAAAACAACCAAACCAAACCAAACAAACAAACTGGGAGAGTAATACACTGTTGGTGGAGTTATGAACTAGTCTAAATATTCTGTAAAACAATCTGGAACTATGCTAATGGGTTATAAAACTGTGCATATAATTTTTCCCAGCAATGCCACTACTAGGTCTGTACCCCAAAGAGCTCATCAAAAAGTGAAAAGGGTCTACATGTACAAAAATATTTATAGCAGCTCTTACTATTAGCAAAGAATTGGATATTGAGAATATATGCACCAATTGGGGAATGGCTGAACAAATCATGGTATATGAATATAGTGTAATATTATTGTGCTATAAGAAATGACAAGAATGATTTCAGAAAAACCTGGAAAAACTTAAATGAACAAATGTATAGTAAAGTGAACAAAAACAGGAGAACATTTTACATAGTATGAAAAATTGTTTGATGAAGAACTGTGAATGATTTAGCTATTCTCATCAGTACAATGATCTAAGACAATACCAAACGACTAACAATGAAGCACACTATCTGCTTCCAGAGAAAACAGATAATAATTGAACATAGACTTAAGTATGCTGTTTTTCACTCTTTTATTTTTTCCTTTTATTCAAGTCTTATACAAAATGACAAATATGGAAATGTTTTACATAATTGTACATGTATAACCTATATTTGATTGTTTACTGCAGGGGGTGAGTGGAGGGAGGGACAGAAAGAGGGAGGGATAGAATTTGAAGCTCAAAACTTTAAATAAACTGTTAATTTTTACAAAATGAGGTGAGCAAAACCAGGAGAATATTTTACACAGTAGCAGTAATATTGTAAGTCTGATCAACTGTGAAATATTTTATTATAGTAACCAATACAATGATCCAAGACAATTCCAAAAGACCCACAATGAGAAACACTATGTACCTCTGGAGAGAGAACTGATGAACTCTAGGGACTGCAGCATACTTTAAAAACATTCTTTATTTTTGTTTTATTCTGTTTGCATTGTCCTTTCCAACATGGCAAATATGGAAATATTTTTGCATGACTTCACATGAAGAAATATAAATTCTCTTATCTTTTCAAGGAAGGGGGTGAATTGAGAGGAAGGGATAGAATTTGTAACTCAAAATTATAAAAAAGAATATTTGTTAATTTTTTACATGTAGTTTAGAAATATTTAATGAAACAAAAATAATAATTAAAACAAGGTAAACCTAGGAAGATTTTTATGAGTGATACAAAATGAAGTGAGCAACACCACAAGAACATTGTATGCGGAAACAGCAATATTGTAGCAATAATCTACTATGAAAAACTTATCTACTCTAATCAATAGAATGATCCTTGATAATTCTAAAAGACTCATGATGAAAAATTCTATCCATTTCCAGAGATAGAATTGATGAATTCTGAGTGCAAAATGAAGTATATTTTTTCCCACTTTTTCCCATGATCTTTATATTTATTTATTTTTGCAATGTGGAGAATATGGAAATATGTTTTGCATGAATTAACATGCACAATGCTTATATTGTTTGTCTTCTCAGTGGATGGTATAGCAGCTGCAGGGAGCAAAAGAATTTAGAACTGTTGTTTTTTTTTAAAGAAATGTATAAAAAAAACCAAAAACAACCCATGAATGTGAGCTCCTGGATATCAAGGATTGCTGTGCTTTCCTATTGCTAAGCATAATGCTTTTCAATCAATCAATATGTCAATAAACATTTATTAAGAGCCTACTATGTGCTAAGCACTGTGCTAAGTGCTGGGGTTAGAAAAGAGGAAAAGACAGTATGTGTCATGAAGGTTTTTATAATCTAAGGCACAAAGTAAACAATAAATGGAGTTGTGGGATTTTTTGGTATTTATTTAAAAAAAGTTGAAGCTAGTAAGTCTAGAGCTCAATTCTACCTCATATATGGCTTAGCTATGTGATTATGAACAAATTATTTAATCTTTTAGAAACTTAGTTTCCTCATGTATAAAAGGAGACAATTTGACTGTGACTTCAAAGATTCATTTTACCTTTAAATTTATTATCCTAATATTTGCTTAAAATAGTTCATTTTCAAATTTTGACAATTCTCTGTTATAGCAGAAACAATTATCCAAAAATTAGAATTTTGTCACCTATTATAAATAATTTAATGTCTTTTAAAGTACAAAACATGAAAGGATATGGAGAACTATCCTTAAGGTGAACTACATAAGCACAAAAACCTCGGCCAAGCTTATTCTATGTCCTATCACAGTTTTCATGATGCATATGTTTCATAATTATTTATTAAAATAATACCTCTTGCCAACCAAATCAAGTACATTTTCATGTCATGCAATACAAATTAATGATATTAATTGTTTTGTGCTTTTTTCGTCTCTCAGGAATCTTTTCTTACGTTGATGAGGTTGGTAGAGGGAATAGGGGTGGTATGGTTGATGTATTTGCTATTGAAGCTAATGG
Source organism: Dromiciops gliroides (assembly GCF_019393635.1). Taxonomy (NCBI): domain Eukaryota; kingdom Metazoa; phylum Chordata; class Mammalia; order Microbiotheria; family Microbiotheriidae; genus Dromiciops; species Dromiciops gliroides. The sequence goes on from NC_057866.1 coordinate 145,881,693, forward strand.
CAGTCCTAGGCATAAATTTCTTATCATTGCCTTGTGCTGTTGGGATTCAAATAAGCCTCCCCTATGGCACTGCACACCATGATATTCTCTGAGTACCCCAGCAACCTTAACACGGATTTGGCAACCATGATCAATGACATGAAAATATCATATTTTCTTGAAATAACTTTGCCCCAGTGTCTGTTTTGAGAGGAGAGTGGAAAACCATGCTGAAGCATGCTGTGCTGTGTGTGTTTTTCTTAGTGCAAACGGAATTTATTAGCAGTTTGCTTGCTGGAGTAAAAGGCATTCATAAGATTTATAGCTGAAACAATCACAGTCGATGTTCAACCCTATTGTATTTATTGGAGGCTTTGTTGAGCTCATGGCATCCTTTGATTAACTGCCATCAGAGACATATTTTTGCAACAGGGGCTGTGTCCTAGCTTAGTGTCACTGAGCTTCATGTAGTTACTGCTGGGCCTTGAGGGAGGGTGAGAGCAAAAAACATTCACTTAACCACAGAGGAATGGACACGTTGGGCAAGTCCTGACTAATTGACTGCCATTCAGGATTTATTTGGAAATCTTCTGACTCCAGCTCTACCTCAAGTCATGATAAATGGAGCCTTTTTCTCTAATAGAGAGAAATGGCCTTCTTGGGCACAGGGTAGGTTTCAAAAGACACAACTTTACGGGTCCAAGCATTTCAATCTGTTGCAATGAGGCAAATGGGGAAAGGTTAACTCTTTCACTGTTTGTGATAGAGGAGTCATGAACCAGGACATTTGATTCCTAGTAGCAACATACACCTGAATCAAAGTTTCAGAGGTGTTTGTAAATTACTCACTTGGGGGTGTTTATGGTTCTAAGAAGGAAACCGTCATTGCATCACTGCAATACATACTTCATTCTTTCTGTCAATGGGAAGAAAGATAACAGTTTATAGGGGAAAAGCTAACCACTGCCTTATTTTCTTTTTTACATTCAGAAATAAAATCAGAGCTTAGCCTAAAGTAGCACCTTCTATATACACTATTATTTAAGGTATTCACAGTATTTTCAATGTATTATCTCATTGTCCCCCTCATGATAACAAAATGGAGAAGGTGCTATAGTTTTTTTCGTTCATCATCCCCATTTTACATATAAGGAAATTGAGGCTCCAAAAAATTGAGTGATTTGTTGTCTGAGATCACATATTTGTTAAGTGTCTGAAACAGTATTACAACTAATTTTTTCCACCCCACGTTCAGCACTCTTTTCACATTTCAATGCGTTTAAATAAATTTCAGTTCAGTTGAATTCAATTTAATAAACATTTGTCAGGTTCATATTATGTGCCAAGCACTGAGGTAGGTTCTCGTGATTTGAAAATGAAGTCACTCACCCTCAAGTTGCTTTATAGATTACTAGGAGGAAACAAAACATATTCCATCTATTAAAGTCTATTTAATTTAGAAAAGGGAAAGAAAGTCCACATTTGTTGAACAATATACCTATGCTGAGTTTGTAATTTTCAGAAGTAGTACTTGAACTTGGAACTAAAGTTCAAGGCATAAGGAGAAATTAAGTATAATAAAACTCTTTCAAGGTATAGAGATAGGAGATAGAATTTCATGTACTTCAACAAGTAGATCATTTTGTCAGGAATAATAAATGCATGGGAGAGTTGTATAATTAGTCTGGAAAAACAGTCTGAAATTACATTGTGAAGGACTTTAATTGTCAAACTGGAAAGTCATATGCCATCTTAGCACCAAATTTCTTTGGGATTGGAGGCATGTGTGATGTTGTCAGAACTGAACTTTAGGAGTATTAATTTTGTAGCTTTGTTGAGCTGTGTGCCATGTTGCCTCTCCTTTATGTTTAATTGTGTCATTCTGTACATAATTTGCTTCTTTCCTCCACTTCTCTTAAACATGTAGAGAAAGAAGTAGTTCCACCAATCATGCATACAATCATTATATGAGCTCATGAACTCTCAGCCTCTCCTCCACCCATATGCTACACTCTCCATTGCTTTGCCTCTGTCTCTGCTTGTATTTCCCTTTTAATATCTTGCTATCTTTCTCTCTGTATCTCACTGTTATTCTAACACACACATGCATGCATATATGTCCACACACACACACACACACACTCCCCACAACTGTCTCCAAGGGGCAAAGCAACAATGAATGTCACCCAGGGTCAAAAGACTTATGGTGGAAAATGCTCTCCACATTCAGAAAAAGAACTAGGGAATCTGAATGCCAATTGAAGCATAATATTTCCACTTTTGTTGTTCCTTTTGTTCTTGTTTTTTATATTGCTGTATATTCTTTCTTGCATTTTTTCCTTTTGTTCTGATTCTTCTCTTACTACATGACTAATGTGGAAATATGTTTAATATGATTGCAATATATATCCTATATCAGATTGCTTGCTATCTTTGGGAAAGAGGAGGGAAGGAAGAGTGGGAGAAAAATTTGGAACTCAAAAAATATCTTTACATGTAATTGGAAAAAAATTTTAAAATTAAAATCAAATTATTTTTTTAAAAAAAGGAAAACCTCCTCTTTGAAAGGCATTTAATTTGTGACCCCACCACCATCAGGGGTTTGTAGTCTGAGAGAGATGGCAACAGATCTCATTTTATTGATAAACTGCCAGCCATATTAACAAAATGATTAAAAAAATTTAAAAAAAAGAATGTCACTTGTCACTATTTTCTGTATGTGTCAACCAGGTATTATTGAACCCTGTCTTTTTCCCATTGTTTCCAACTTAAGTTAATTTCACATTTAAAAAAAATTTTTGGGTAAGGGATCACATGTTATTCATCCTGGATCCCCTTTGTAACCTTGACTAAAATATATACCATAAAATATGCAAAAATATATTTCATCTGGACAATTACTGAAATATGTACCAATATAAGTATGTGAAAATAAATTATTGGTTCTGTTGGAGATATTGGTTAACCTCTGGATCTAAGATATTCTTTGTTGAATTATGTTCATACACATAAAAGAAAACACAGAAAAAGAGGTAGTTATTAGAGCTTCACAACTGAATAGCTGTGTGACCTTAGGTAAATCATTGAACCAAAGTTTCTTGGTTTCAGTTTCTTCATCAGAAAAAAAGAGAAAGGATTACAGTTGATCATTTTCGAGACTCATTTTATTTCTGAAATCATTTGCTGGAAAGTTCAGTCCAGAATATGTTTCCAAATGAAATAGCCAAATAATTGAAGTAAAAGTAGATTAAGAGATAATATAATTGAAGTAATTACCTCAGTTTTCTATTTGGTATTATAGATACACTTAACATCTTGAAAAACAACAACAAACTAGCTGCAATTGGAAAGTGAAAATGACAGCTAACATTTATATAGTGTTTTAAAATATCCAGACTATCCACATTATATTATGATCCTCACAATTGCCTTGTAGGAATTATTGCTCCTATTTTAGAAATATATCAATTAATAAGCATTAAATATCTACTGTGTACCAAGCACTGTGTTAAGTACAGGATATGTAAAGAGAAAAACCCAATCCTCCCTGCCATTAAGGAGTTTATAGTCTTTTAAATTCTACTGGATTCAGAAAAGGAAAAGAAGGCCCACACTGGTGGAACAACATGCCTATGATGAGTTAGTAATTTTCAGAAGCAGTCCTTGAACTTTAGTTTACACTGATTGAAATCCAGCAGACTTTCCATGATATTCCATGACCTCTTAAATAATGAGCACTTATTAAGTCATACTACATAGCTAGGGCTTGGGTATATTTTGGCATCCTATTAAAAGCAAAATTACATTGTTAGTCAAGACTTCTTTTTTTGTGGTTCCATGGTATTTTTTTTTTGGTACGGCAATGAGGGTTAAGTGACTTGCCCAGGGTCACACAGTTAGTTAAGTATCAAGTGTCTGAGGCCAGATTTGAACTCAGGTCCTCCTGAATCCAGGGCTGGTGCTCTATTTACTGTGCCACCTAGCTGCCCCTGGTTCCATGAAATTTTAAGATAAGTAGTGTGGTGTATAATGGAGCACATTGGATTATGCAATTAGAGATTTGGGTTGCTCTGGATAAATTGCAGACAAGCTGCATGATCTTGATCAAGTTGTTCCCTTTTGGGGGGCCTCATTTTCTTCATCTCTAAAATTAGTAGTCCGCTAAGGTCCCTTTAAGCTTAAATATTCTATTGCTAGGGGCTACTAAGATCTTGGTAAAATTAATTGAATCATAATGGATATGGGCACTAGAGGTCTGTTATAATAAATATACATAGTATTACAATGTAAAACTGTAACAATTAGAATAACACCACCTGCTGGAAACTTACTGTAGGAAAGCTCCACCATGAGGAGAAAGTCTCTGAGGGCAAGGCCATGCAGCTTTACTTTGGTGTCAGGAAGTGATGTTTGCTTGTGGGAGCAAGAGGGGGCTAGGCTGGCACTCTAGCTCTCTTTCATGAGGACGCTGGTGGAGAGCGGAGCTAGAAATGCGCTTTCCCTTTGATAGATAGATGAATCTAGGCCTTTCTCTCTTTACCAAATTCTTATTCTCCTTAATAAATGCTAAAAAGTCTAACTCTTGCTAAAGCTTATAATTTATTGGTGACCACTCATTAGATATTTTAGATTACCTAGAATTTTAGTCCCTTACAGATGACTGACCACAAAGAGGAAAGCTGAAACCTCCATCTTCTGATCTTCTGGTTGGGTAAGAAATTTCCCCTACCCTCTCCCTTTAAATCCTAAGTACTCCAAAGTACCAGCTGTTTTTTAGCTTTTTTTAAGAATGAACTTGAATTTTCTTCTTTAGTATACTACATCAATTCAATAAGTACTCATTGCTCAGAATCATGCTTGATCAGATGAAGAATACAAAAGTATTCTTTACCTTCAAAGAATTTACCACCTCACTGGGAAGGAAGAGGAAGACACATAAAAGAGATAATCAAATAATGTGGCATCTAATTCAGTAGTCAAATTACTGCTTTAAGAGCTTGGAGAAAGGACAGTTCATTGTAGTTGAGAACTAACATTATGGACAGCTATGTAGACAGATAATATATGCATGGTGTCTTAAAGGATGAATTGACTTTGTCTGAATTCACTGAAATATTGAAGCATAACTCTTGATATCTATATATCCATCACATATAAATGAATACAAGTCTGACCTTAAAGTAAAGAAAACTTTAGTTCAAATCCTCACTCTGATATCTACTAGCTATGTGACCATTAGCAAGTCCCTCAATCTTTTAGTATTTTGGGCAAATTGCTAAAACAAAGTGACTTGCCATTTATATCAGTTGACAGAGTTCACAATTGAAATTTTGACACTTAGGGAAATCACAGGTTTGGAGATTGTGTAGGGTGGAGGAGAATTACAGGTTCATGTTGATCCAAAAAACAAAAAAAAAAGTGGGCAGCCAACCAGCAATTTATATCCTAATTTTATAACTTCTATGGGAAGAAGAGAGATGCAATTTTAGAGGTATCCTTTGAAAAGATCTATGAGGATGCCAAGTTCAACAAAATAATTGTCTACTCTCTTGCCAGCAATTTTCAATGGAATGTTGTTAGGAGTTAATCACTAAATGCTTCTTTTCTCCAAAGTCTCAAGTAAGTAGTAGTATGGACTTGTATAGCATATATTAGGGTAACATGTACGATAGTAATATTAGCTTCCAACAGAAGCTTGATAGACATCTTTCTGATGTTCTAAGCATCTCTCCAATGTAATTATCTGTGAAACCTTTAAGGAATGATAATAAATTAGGGGTAAAAGCCACAATACTTAGTAAGATGTATTCTTCTTGAAGGCATAGAGTAGCTTTTTGTCATTATGTTCCCAGTTTCTAGTAGAGTGTTTAGCTTATTGCAGGAACTTAATGTTTACTGAATAAAAATAAGTAAAACACTATAATCCGTTTTCCATGATTTTAGGGAATAAAATAAATTGATGAGTTGCATCTAGGAGTTTCATTGAATTGTTAGGGTAATCCTTTCTCTGATCCTGAAAGAGGTCTCTTACCTTAAATAATGAAGATGTAAGAGAGTAGATTCTCATACCTTTTGAGGTTTCTTACTATGTATTGCCTTAATTTTATTGCACTAGTTTTAGGATAACTAGAATTGTGATTTCATTGGTATGAAGAAATTCTGGGTAAGGAAATTATCTTTACCAATGTAGGACAGCAAGTTCTATGCAAGTTAATTAGAATACTTAGAATATTTCCCAAGGCATGGGGAAGTTAAATGCCTTGTCTGGGGTCACTCAACCAGTATATGTTAGAGCAGGGCTTCTTAAACTTTTCTGACTCCTGACCCCTTTTATCCTGAGAAATTTTTATGTGACCCCATGTATTTATGTACATAAAATCGGTATACATAGCCTTTTACTGTTGCCAAATTTTTCACAACCCCCACATTCAGTTACCCACAGTTTAAGAAGCTTTGTGTTAAAGGATGGACTTGATTCCAAGTCAGTCTTTCTTCATGAATTGCCCTCTATTCAACACCCTGTTCAACTTATCATAATAAGTATTCATTATAAATATTTTAAGTATTTCATAAATAGTAGGAATAGGTACATTAACTGTTTCAGGGAAGAATTTTGTCTGATCTGGCACCAACTGAACATTCAGGAATACAGCTTTAGAAGCAGGCTGGCTCAAGGTTTCCATTCTCTACAATGGTCCCATCAGCCATCTTCAGGTAAAGCAAATTCCATATATCTAAAGTTTAATTCATCAGATTTTAGGAACTCTAATTCATTATGTATTGTAGACCTTACATAATCTTTGAGTGACCTTTCCATAACATTCAATCAGGCTAAGAACAAGTGTTTATTAAGTTTTTACTGCATGTTAGGGATTCTCTTAAGTTGCAAGGATACGAAGTAAAAAGCAAAACAAACAAACAAAAAATACTTCCTCCCCTCACAGAGCTTATAGATTTGAAAGGGGGAAACACCATATACAGTTACAAATATTAATAGTAGATAAAAGGAAACCTTAGAGTAGAAAGCATTAGCTACTGGGGAAATGAGGAAAGGGGTCCTACAGAAGGTAATTTTTGAATTGAATCTTGAAGGAAGACATTTAAGAGGAAGAGGTGAGGAAGAATAGTTATAGAAGAATGTGGGGGCCAATTTTTAATTGGGGAATGCTAGCTAAGCGGCTCGCAGCAATATTGGGGCAAGGAAGGAGACCAGCAGCCTCCCTCAAAACAGAACAAGATTTATTTGAACAAGAATGAACTTAAAAAAAAAAAACCAACACAAACAGTATCAGCAGGATCAAGGGAAAGAAAATAAAATGGGGAAAGGAAAATTATAATACCTGAAAAAATACCACCACCCAGGAATCAACTGAAAATGTGCAGCAGAATGCCTATCGCTTTCCAGCTTCCACCTAGAATGCCCAATTCTCCTCCCCCAAACCAAGAAACACCCCACATAGCCTCAGCCAATGGGATGACCACTCTGACAGTCACATGACTGCCCTCACTAGGCTTCTAATCATAATTTTGCCAAGCCCATGTAGGCGTCAGTGAGTGGTGATGCCATGAGGTGCCAAGGCCTGGCAATGGCTACAACCAGTAGGTGGAGCACCATGCAGTTTGCAGAGCCCCAGGTCAGTGCACGCTGAGGCATAGAAACCTCAAATAACAATTAATTCTTTACAAGAAGCAATATAAAAGCATTGAGATGGGAGATGCAGTCTCATGTTGTAGGAACAGCGAATGCCCAGAATGCCTGAAGAATTGAGTATATGAAAGAATACTGGGAAAGTAGAAAGGGACCAAATTGTGAAGAAATCTAAATGCCAAACAAAGAAATTATTGTTGAGCCTAGAGGAAATACGGAGCAATTGGAGTCTATCAAGGTCATGCCTACTCTTATGATTTAAAAAAAATAACTTTGGGGAATGGATTGTAGTAGAGAAAAATTTAAGTCAGAAAGACTAATTAGAAGCCTATTGTAATAGTCCATGACAAAGGTGATGATACTCTGACTTGAAGAATGGCTATATTAAGAGAGAGAATACACCTTAGGACATCTGCCTGGTTTCAGGACAGTTCTTTTATCACCTTCACTGTGTTTAGTATTCATCTGAGCTATCTTGGCATATCACAGACACTACTACTTATGGTGAGATGCATTAAGTCATTGAGGAAACATTGGATATATCTATAGAGAGAAAAATTTTGACTTAAGAATTACTTCTGGAATTTTGAGATCTGTCTATTTTGTTTTATAATAAGAAAAGGAAACTTCACAAGAGATCTTTAAATTCCCAATGTCCCTTAGTTGTTTTAGTTATATGATCCTTTACCCTTTTTGTCACATAGCAGGTGCTTAATGAGTATCGGTGAATGAAAGAATAATCTGCTAGTCAAGTATCAGATATTATCCCATAGCTTTAATAGAGGTATTGATTCCAAATGGAAGCACACAAATGACCGAACAAACACTATTGTGCCTTAATTATCTTTGACAAAGAAAAATGTGTTTCCTTTTTCTAGCTAGTGCTGTTTTCATGTTTTCATCTACCTGGCATTTACTGATACTATTTAAGTAGACTGAATCAGACTGAACTGTAATCAATTTAGATATAATGCTGAACTCTATGTTGAGGAAAGAGCGGTTGTAATTTCAATGAAATATAAAGGTATTTGAAATTGATTATACCTTAAAATTACTGAACCTAACCAATGAAGTATGCTGTAGACTTATGTAGATACCATAATTGTTCTGAATATCTTTGACTTTTGGGGACAGTTAGGTGACACAGTAGATAGAATGTTGGAACTGAACTCAGGAAGACCACATTTTAAATCCAGTCTCAGACACTTACTAACTGTGTGACCCTGAGGAATCACTTAAACTGTTTACATCAATTTCCCCATTTATAAAATGGTGATTAAATAATAGCATGTATAATGTCATTTTCCAGTTGTTTATTGGAACTAGCCAGTCATATGAAATTCTAGCAGCAAAAGGTGTCTTAGAGATAATTTACTGGTCCCTCTCATTTTTGTTGTTGTTGTTGAAGATTTTGTAGTGGAAAAATTCAGTGACTTAAAGACCTAGTCATAGAGCCATTAATCTAGATCCAAAAGGAACCCCAGAGGCCATCTAGTCCAATCTACTTATTTGACAGATGAAGAAAGAGGTTTAGGAAGGGAAAGTGATTTTCTCAAGGTAAGACAAGCGGAACATGTCAAACACAGTATTTGAACTGAGGTCCTTTGACTTTGGAGTCATTGATATCATGCTAACTTTCCTTACATTATATTTATTCATTCATTCAACTGGTAGTTATTAAACACCTACTATGTGTTTGAGATACTATACTAGATGCAGAGAATAAAAAAAAATGAATGCTTCTTGCCCTAAAACACACACACACACAATCTTACATTTTCGAATGGGTAACAGTTACACACAAGAATAGAAAGAGAGATTAGATGTATGATTTCCTTAGAAAAAAATAAATATCAGGCCAGTAAACTACTTCTACCAATGTAGTTGGCACCACCTGTGCAAAAAGTAGTCTTAGAGAGTTTTCTGGGGCAATAAGAGAAGAAGTGATGTTTAACACATAGATCCTAGCACATTTAGGTGTCCCTGGTCTCAAGGCTGGCTTTCTATCTAGTACATCATGCTTTGTCTCTAAATAAGTCAAAGATACAAACAAGAGATTTTTTAAATGAATACAAATATTCAGGTCTCTGAAGTAAAAACACATTCAAACATTAAACCCCAAATGATTTTTTTAGAAAAAATATTTTATTATGTCTTACATTATTTTTATATTTAAAAAGGCATAAAGTTATGTTTCATCATGGTGTTTTTCATTTTGCAAAGTGCAATATTTCTGTTGTCCACAGATCAGTCTAGATACATATGGAGAGTTTTATCACCAATAGGTAAAAAATTAGTGAGTAAATTTTTTGGCCATGAAAAATTATGACAAAAAAAATATATAGAGAGAGAGACAGACAGACACATACACACATGTATACACACATGCACACACAACATACATGTACATATAATACTTATACATGCACACACATGACATATATATACACACACACAACACACACATATGCACACAGGACCAAGCAATACACACATATGTATGTATGCATCACTTGGTTCTCCTCTCCTTTTCCAGTAAAGATATAGAGTAGAAAAAGGAGTGGGGGACAGGAAAGAGTGATAAAAATCCCACCATTTTAGATTATTTAGAAAAATTAATTTGATCGTTAGTGCCAGTGATGTGAAATTATATTTAAGAATATGTGACTGAGGGGGCAGTTAGGTGGCACAGTGGATAAAGCACCGGCCCTGGATTCAGGAGGACCTCAGTTTAAAACCGGCCTCAGAATCTTGACACTTATTAGCTGTGTGACCCTGGGCAAGTCACTTAACCCTCATTGCCTTGCAAAAAAAAAAAAGAATATGTGACTGAAGAAACTTAATCACTTAATCATATAAATGTTTATGAAAACAAAAGTGATAAGGATATTATAACTAATTGGAAGATGACCCACAGGTTCTTTTTTAAGAGTCAAATAAAGAAGGTGGCAAAATTGACTTCACTATATGCACAAAAGCAAAAATGAAACATTTCAAGAAATTCTTGATCATGTCTTCTTGAAGTGTTTGTGATTAGGATAATTTAAAAAGAACTCCATGAAGAAAATTATAACTTACATGCTTATCCCTGTTACAGAAGAATTTTACAATTACAAGAATTTTATGAAAGAACTAAGACAAATTTCTCTAAACTAATCTACCAATATTTTGATGCCTGATAACTTCAATGAAATGAAAATATGGGAACACAAAAAGGTGAACAAATACATTGGAAATTATGATTTGGCATTAATAAAGAGGCTAGAAATATGTACATCAACTCACATATCATCTATGCTGTCTTTACAAAGAGAGTGAATACATACAAGACAAGGCAAGAAATGAAGTAGAAAATGGTGAAAGAATGGAAATGACTATATTTTAAAAGATAGGAAAAGAATGGATTCTCATTATTCAAATCATTTATGAATTAGCACAGAAACTTTCTCAAATAATATTTACTGATCATTTTGCCAAGTAGAAAGACATAACATCTGAGGAATACATATACTTCTTATAACATAAATGAATCGGTAGAATATGAACAGTATTACCTCCTGAAACAGTGAAGACAAATGAAGGAGATTAGTTTGAAGAAAGCTTAGAATGAGACCAGATTAAGATAGTCCATAGTTTAGGAATGAATGAATGCATTTATTAAGTGCTTACTACATACAAAGCACAGTGCTAGGAACTGGATATATAAATAGAAAAGTATAATAGTCACTGCTTTCAAGGAGCTCATATACTAATGGAAGAGATAACATAAAGAAGGCCTCAGCTACAAGTCATATGAAAAGGTCCCATGGTCCTTAGGGTGTAGCAGCAAAGTAAATATTAATATCTCTTCTACAATGTCATTTTCACTGATAAAATCATGTAATTTTATGCATTTATTTTTTTTTTACCAATTTCACTCATAAAAACTTTAGTAGAAAAAAACACCTTTCTTTAAATAATATTTATATTGGAGATTATAGTTTGGCATTTAAAAAAAACACAAAACAAAGAGTCCAGAAAGGTATACATTACTCAGAAACTTCATACTTCATATGGTGCTGTCTTTATGAAAAGAGTGTGTTGGCAGCTAGGTGGTGCAGTGGATAGAGCACAAGCCCTGGAGTCAGGAGTACCTGAGTTCAAATCTGGCCTCAGACACTTAACACTTACTAGCTGTGTGACCCTGGGAAAGTCACTTAACCCCAATTGCCTCACTAAAAAAAAAAAAAAAAGAGTGTGAAGGTATCAGCCAAGGCAAGAAATGGAAAAAAAAAAAGACAAAAGAATGTCATTTCTCTTCTTCAGTAGCTATGTCTGTAGCACCTGTAGGAGCAGTTTTTAGGCTATACCCACAGAAATTCCTTCCTGAAATGATGGCTCTGGGCACTGGTCAGGAAGCATTGTATTCACAAAGTTCTGGGATCTAGAGTCCAGAGCTATCTCCATTAGGTTCTATGGGAAAATGGTGGTCAAGATGGTGGTGGTGGTTTGACTTGACATACTGCTTCCTATCTCACTCTTATGATGCCTTGCTTTTTTACTTAGGCAGGATTTCTTAATCTGTCTGGAAGTTGGTAGAAATATTTGACTCCTCCACTGGAGTTACATTTCTGGATGATGACTATAAAGACTGACCTTCAAGAAAAAGGGGTAATCTAGGAACTGCTGTCACTGCTAGGGCACCTATCTTCATATGCCTGTTGTTGGTAGTTGGTTGCAATTGCTGCTGGTGGTAATGAGAAAGGTGGTTCTTCTCTCCAAAATTATTTCTTCCCTCAATAATGGCTTTGGGGGCATATCTAGAGCCAAGTGTGGTGGTTTGATAGGTGCTGCTATTCTCAAACTTCTTCAGCTCAGGATATTGGGCTATCTCCATGAATGTCTAGAGGGAGATGGTATACAGTGTGGACATAATTTGACATCCTTGGCAGATCTTCAATCTTTCTTCAGGGTGTCTTGCAGTTTTATATGAAACTGAAAGAAGAAAATACAAAAATGAAAAAAAATGGAAAAAAGATGACTAGTATTCCAAAAAATTATTTTTCCTTATTGATTAAAAGAGTAGAATCAGAGTGGAAGTATAATTTCTCAATCTTATAAGTGTTATATGGGTAAATGGAATTGGTACTTCAGAAGATTAAATTAGTAAGAATATCTAGAACAATCATTATAGTAAAATATTGTTATAGGCATCTAAATTTTGAAAGTAATGAGAATATTTTTAATATATTTGAAAGTGATAAAAATACCAAGACAACTGGGAAAAATATGGATGCTACTACTCCTCAAAATGCCCCAAAGTAAGATGACTATTACTACATATGTATATCCTAATTTTAGAGTTTCTGTAATTTCTTTATGAGAATAATAGACACATATATAATGGCTTCCCTAATGAAAATATAGGAAAGCAATTGGCAAGTTTTCACAAATTATATTTTACAGCTAACTACTGTTATACAATAGTTATACAATCAACTGAAAGATGTAGGAATGATAAACTCTTGCTGCATTTATTGATTTTTAATTATACATTTTTATAAACTTTGCTCCAACAAGGCCTATTCCATACATATGATAAGATCATTTAAGATTTTAGTCAGAAGTCATCACAGAGATAAAGTTTGTTCAGTGATCTTCAGAGTAGCAACTTCAGGCAAATCATTGAACAAAGAGACATGTGCTTGCCAGAGCTTTTCAACAATGCCATAAAAAGTATCCTTCACAGGGGATTCCTAATGGAAGAAGGAATCCTTATAAATAGTGAGGTCCTCCAGATGTACTTTACACAGGTGGTATTGTGTTGCTTGAATGGAGGCCGAATTGCTCTAGTACTTTTCTAACTGAGAACAAAATGGAATGAGGGGACCTCTAATTCTCAGGTGAAAGCTCTTAGGTCCCCAGGATCTGCTTTCTACCTTATTAGAAAGGAAACAGAGCAAGAAACCAAACAAGACTGTAGGATATTATCACATACATTCCAAGTCTTTACTTTCAAACAAATGGCATGGATGACTTCACCAGTGGGGCTCCTGGGATTTCTTTTTTTTTCTTCTTTTTTTTTTTTCTTAAATTACACTTAGATCTTATAACATTCTTAAATTCAGAGGCAGTATTGTACTGATAACAGATCTCTTTTTGAACAACACAGTAAGTAGAAAGAATTCCAAATGCTTTATACAAAAGTCTCCATTATTAATTTTGGTTATTTGAGGTTGGTTCATTAATGCCCATAATTGGAAAATGAATGTAAATCTTGTGAAGACAAACTGGAAATTCCATATTGTTTTTCATTTGGATTATAGTCATTTAGTCATTTTTTTTTAGTTATGTCTGTCTCTTTGTGACCCCTTTTAGGGTTTTCTTGGCAAACATATTGGAGTGACTTGACATTTCCTTCCCCAGCTCATTTTACAGATGAGGAAACTGAGATAAACAGGGTTAAGTGACTTGTCCAGCAACAAAGAGACAGTAAGTGTCTGAGGCCAGATTTGAACTCAGGAAGATAAGTCTTCCTGATTCAAGGTCTAGCACGCTATCCACTGTACCACCTAACTGTTTCAATATAGATTGTATATGCTCTATCTGTTTGCTTTTTTTTACAAATTGATATATTTATTTTGTGGGCAATGAGGGTTAAGTGACTTACCCAGGGTCACACAGTTAGTAGTGTTAAATGTCTGAGGCTGCATTTGAACTTAGGTACTCCTGAGTCCAAGGCCAATGCTTTATCCATTGTGCCACTTAACTGCTCCCGATTGTATATACTCTATATGGGTAAGTAAAGATTTTTTTTTTGTCTCTAGGGCACCTATGTTTCACTTCTTCAATAAAACATAAAAGGAAATGTAAGCCAAATATATTATACTTTTCTAAACAAATACTTTCAATTAATCATATTTTTAGAAATTCCAAAAAATACTAGACAATTTATATTAAGCATGATTTTCAAAATGAGATTTTTTAAGAAATATCTTTGTCTTCTTTTTGGTGTCTCCTCTCCTTTTCAGTTAGCTGAGTGATAATAAGTAACATTTATATAGTATTTTAAGGTTTGCAGCATATTTTATAAAAAATTGTTTTATTTTATCCTAACATTAATCCTTGGGGATACAGAATAATATTATTATCCCTATTTATAGAGAAAGAAATTGAGGCAAACAGATATTAAATGATTTTCCAAGGTCAAACAGCTAGTAAGTGTCTTGAAGCCATATAACTAAGATCTTTGTGATTCTAGCTGAAGCATTCAACCCATTGTACAATCTAGTTGCCCCTGATAAAATAGGACCTAGTAAGTTTTATGCCCCCAAAGAACTAAAAATTCCTTGCTGGCTCCATATTACATTTTATATGTCTTTATTATTTTTATCTATAAAATAATAACATTAATATTTTTGAAAGAGCGGGGAGGGGAGAGGGAATCCCCTTCAATGTTACAGCCTATAACCCATCAGGAAGAAAATTGTTTTATTCTATTTGCACAATAGTGTTAATCCCTGGCTCATACTTTCTCATGAACAGGCATAAAGCCATTCATAAAGGCTCATTCTCTTCCTTTTTTATTATCCTTGAAGGTAAATGGCTTTTTAAAATTCAAACCTGAGCTTCAAAAAGTATCTTTTTATTTATTTTTCTTTTAGTACTTTATTCTCTTCATTATACCCATTGATCTACATGAATAAAGGACATTGGTTTACCTTTTGACTGTGTACTTTTTCAAATCAGCTTTTTAGAGATTTTTGCTCTAACTAAACTGTTTGACCTTAGGCCAATTTTGTAATCCCTGTTTTCTCTATCGATAAAAATGATTATCATAGCATTTACATTCCTTACCTCATAGGGTTGCGGGGTTTTAAAACTAAGCAATTGCTATTGCTATTAGTATTATTGTTATCTGGACAGATATTCATTCATTTGGGGAGAAAAATAAAGCAAAGATGGAAAGTTAGAAGGCAATATTTTTTAAATAACAAAGCAATCAGCGACAGAGAGAAAAAAGGAGAGAAAAAGAGAAACAGATACACATACAGACACACAATATATATATATATACAGACATATATACACAGACATATCTATACATATACACACATATGTATCATATATATGTATATATATGTATATACGTATATATATATATATATATATATATAGAGAGAGAGAGAGAGAGAGAGAGAGAGAGAGAGAGATGAGACAAACATGGATAGATAAGGTGACAGAGGGAGTAGTGTGAGGAATGGACAGTTGGCCATGGAATCAGGAATATCTGAACTCAAGTCATGTTTTTGATAGAAACAACATATATAATTATTTTAAGTCCCTTATATTAAGTCCCTTAACTTAACAGTGTTCTTAGGAAGATTTCAAAGATTATGTTATTGATAAATTCCTAATCTAAATTAATGAAGGGAGTTTCTCTATTAGAGATTCCAAAAGGTAAAAAAAAAAAAATGATAAGATATCCCTAAGTTAATTATGAACCAGCCTTGAAGTTCTAATCTTTAGACTATGCATATATGAGAAAATGTTTTTCTTGTTCTTTCTGGAAGACGACCAATGACATGAAGAGGGTGATGTCTTGACTTTTAAGTGAATAGGATTTAAGTGAGGTGGGGCTGTGAAACATCCATCAGCCTCACTCTATCATCCAGAGTCATTTGAGTCCATTGGCAATACATAGGTCATTACTACTGGTGATAGCTCCAGGTACAGTGGGAAAACTTGGCATTTTTATGCTTGGTTGTTGCCAGGTCTCAGTTTATCTGAGGCAATACCCATTCAGTGATTAAAGACAAAGTAAGGATTGAGGCAGAAGATGAGCTAGTTTGATCAATCTGGGAGGGGAAGACCTTCAGGTTTTCAGGCCAAAACAGAAAAAAAAATTGCTATTTGTGTTTACTCTGAGTCAGCAAAACCCAAACAGTGAACAAGTGAAGCTTGGGATGGAACCTATTATTGGTCAATTATTGAGAGCAACAGTGATATGGGTTTAAAGTAGCTTCATTTGAAATCCAGTGGGTTTTGTCAAGCCCTAACTTATCAGAGCTATATTTCAAGAAATCAAGAATGAAAACTACATGAAACAGAAGAGGCAATTGTTCTATTTTCAGAGAAAAAAACAAAACAATGCTAGAATTAATAAAAATAAATAAATGAATAAAATGAATGAATGAACAAATAGATAAGCAACCAAACAATATATATATATACATATGAATACATATATATATATATACACATACATACACACACATATATAATATATATGCAAGACATTATATCACATGTTTGGGGAGTACACAAGCAAAAGCACTGAGAAAAATAGAGCATGACATATTTGGGGATTGATGTATAGTTAGCCACATTTCCCTGGAATGAATATATAGAGGGGAGGAGGTTGAAATGAGAACAGAAATGAAATCAGAGCCAATTGGTAGGATTTTGCTCACTTCATCCTCCCCCTCCATTGTGGATAAGTGCAGGTATTTATTAGTATTTTGGGGTATAACCTTGAAAGATCTAAAATTCAATTCAATTTAATGAGCCTTTATTAGATACCTACTATGTGTTAGGTACAGTGTTAGGTGTTAAGAATACAAAGACAAAAATTAAAAGTCTATGCCTTAAGGAATTTAGATAAAGGATTCACTATCAATGGGGAGATCTTAAAATGTTCCTGAGAGCAGATGGTAATTTTATAAATTGCAATGAGATCCAGAATATTACAAAGCTTCCACAATTAAATCCAAAGTCTTTCAAAGGAAATTGACCAAACCATTCACCCTGGAAAAAATAAAGTAGATGAAAAAATGCTTACTGCACAGGACATGACATAAAATTGAGTTAGTCTATCATTGTATGTATCTTGGCCATGTGCTGAGGACATAAAATGTACTGGGCTCATAATGGAATAGCAGAGGGGGGGCAGGCTGGATCACAGTTAGGAAACTGTTCAGTGCTTTAAATAATCCCAAGCTGTTTGTTGCCGCAGAAGTCTGTGTTTTTAACTCCAGTGTTCTTCTGGTGATGCTATAGAGCTGTGACTGAAGCAACACCATGATCTTAGAAGAATCAGTTTCATATGACTGACAGGAAATTCAAAGGGAAATAATGCAAGTATTGAGCTTAGATATATTATCAATGCTGATTTATGTGTGGCCTAGCGAAAGCTGTATGTAACTGTATGAGAGGCAGTTTAGTGAGGTGAAATATACATTGGATTTGGAACCAGAGGACTTGCATTTGAATCTCAGATTGAACCTTTCACCTTGGGGAAATCACTAAATGTTAGGCCTCAGCTTTTCATCTATAAAGTGAAGGAACCATACTAGATGGCTTATAAGGTCCCTTTCAAATTTAAATATATAATCCCATGGACCATTGTATAGTGGCCCAATTGAAACTGTTTCATTCTTTGGTCTAGCAGTGCCCAGAAGCAGAATTAGAAGAAATCAAACTATGGGAACTTTCTAGGTGTTAGTGTTGACAATATGATTATAAGGGAAAATCAAGGTAGGGTGGGAATTCTAGAATGAAGAGAAGGGTTGTGAACACCATTGAAAGGAGAATACTTTCATATGAAGATAAAACGGAGCCCACCATAAGTAAGACATGAATATTGAATTTTTCTTTTGAATAACAATTTCCATTATCTTTTGAAACATCCATATAATATTATTCTCTTTCTATTGAGAATAGAATTGTGAAAGTTCAGCTATGAAATAGAATAAATCTAACTAGTCTCTATATGGACTACTTCACCTGACTTCCTTCTGTTCCCCCCCCCCCACCTTCTTCTCCTCTCCTTCCTCTTTTTTCCCCTTCTCTCCTTCCCCTCCTTCCTTCCTCCTCCCCTCCTCCTTCTCATCTCCATTTTCCTTCTCTACATTGTCATGGTTCTTCTCCTCTTTCTCCTCTTTCTGTTACTTCTTCTAAATGGCCTGTGAAGTATTTTACAACTCTGAAAATCTCCGCCTTTTTATATAACAAAGTGAATGTAATGAAGAGAAAAGTTGCCCCTATTTTTGGCATAAGCTACTGTTCCCCAACTTTAAGAAGAATCATTTTACTAATTTGGTCATTGTCATTGTACATATGATCTCTCTCTCTCTCTCTCTCTCTCTCTCTCTCTCTCTCTCTCTCATTTATTTTGAGAGTTTTCTTATTTTACAAAATCTGTTCCTTCCCTCAACTCTCAATTGACCTTTTTTTATATTTCATTAGATTCAAATTACTTCCATTTATTTAATTAAAACTTTTACAATTATCAAAGATTTATATTCCTCCTACCCCCCCCCAAAAGAGGAAAAATCCAACTCTTGTAAGAATTATGCATGATCAAAATAATTCTCACATTGACTATGTCCAAAAATATCTTATTAGGTATATTTACTCTATCACTTTTCTTTTCAGTGGTGGGTAGCACTTTTTAACATTCATTCATTGGAGTTATGGTTGATCAGTATGATCAAAATATCATTTATTAAAATGTCATTTTCCATCAGTGAATGAATACATTTAGTTACAAAGTGTTTGGCAGAGTCCAGGAACAGAAATAAATGCATTAGGTTCTCTCAGCTTCCTCAAACCAGAACTGAAGAGTTGTGATCATAGTTGGCCTACTATACCACTGAAGGTTGCAAACATTATGCTAAGCATTGGGGATAAAAAAAAAAGAAGTAAAAGAAGGACCATGCCCTCAAATAGTTTTCAATCTAATGGGGGAGACAACATGCAAACAAATATATATGAAGCAATATATATACTGGATAAATAGGTGGAAAAATTATATGATGGAAGGCAAAGACATTGAGTGGTTGTGGAAGGCTTCTTGTAGAAGTTGTGATTTTAGTTGTGACTTAAAGGGATCCAGGGAGATTGGTTGTTGGAATGAAGGAAGGTGAGCATTCCATGCATGGGAAGCATCCATAGAGAATGCCTGGAGCACAGAGATGGAGTATCTTATTTATGAAACAGGCAGAAGGCCAGTGTCACTGGATAGAAAATGATGTGTTGGGGAGTAAGGTGTAGCAACACTGGAAAAGTAGGAGGGAGAGGGGGCAGCTAGGTGGCACCGTGGATAAGCACTGACCCTGGATTCAGGAGGACCTCAGTTCAAATCTGGCCTCAGACACTTGACACTTACTAGCTGTGTGACCCTGGACAAGTCACTTAACCCTCATTGCCCCACCAAAAAAAAAAAAAGTAGGAGGGAGAGAAGTTAGGAAGGGATTCAAATGCCAAACAGAAGACTTTGTATTTGCTTCTATAGGGAAAAAGAACCACTTGAGTTTTTGAGTGTAGGAGGTGGAGTACAACATGATTGGACCTATACTTTGGGAAATTTACCTTATTAACTTAATAAAGGACAGATTGAAGTGGGGAGAAACTTGAGTCAGACAGAACTACCAGTAGATTATTACAATAATCCAAGCATGAAGTAATGAAAGCCTTCACTGGAGTGGTGTCAGTGTCAGAAGAGAGAAAGGATCATATCTAAAGATGTTATGAGGGTAAAATCAGGACACTTTGGCAACAGCTTGGATATAGGGATGAGAGATAATATAAAATCTAGGATGCCAACTGCTTGTGAGCAGAGGCACTGAAAGATGATGTTGCCTTCTACATTAATACGGGTGGTGAGTGGAGAAAAGGTTTAGGGGGAAAGATAAAACTTTCCATTTTGCACATATTGAATTTGAGATGTCCCTTGGAAATCCACTTCAAGATGTCTGAAATATATCTGGATGAACAAGAGTAGGGAAATTCATGTGCTTGGGGGATAATCTATAATTATGTCTTCTGTTCTGTGGTCTGATTAAGATGGCACCTAGCTTTATAACTGGGGCAGTTGGATGGTATAGTGGACAGAACACTGGGCTTGTTATTTCAAATCCAGCTGTAGACACTTCCTAGTTGTGTGATCCTGAGCAAGTCAACTAACCCTGTTTGCTTCAGTCCCTCATCTATAAAATGAGCTGGAGAAGGAAATGATAAACCACTCCCATATCTTTGCCAAGAAAACCTCAAATGGGGTCACAAAGAGTCTGAAATGATTGAACAGCAACCTTTTTTTTCAATTTGTGATTCCTCATCTTCTGAGACTCTTTGTTCTGCTGGACAAGACAGCTTTTGTGCTATTCTTATGACATTGAAGCAGTATTACACTCTTTCAACCAACAACAGCCTTGAACCTTGGATCTTCAGAGTTTTCCAAGTTTGCTACCTTTGCTAGGTACTATAGTGAGAAAAACTATATGTGGTCACCTTATTTCTGTCCCAAGTTTGGGGAAAATTAGCTGGGGTTCCCTAATATAGTTGTAACTTAAAAATAGAAGCTTTGGCATCAGTTTGGGGGCATTAAACATTTATTAAAGTATATTAAACATTAGTAAAAAGAGAACACCTGGCTCAGAAAGTTAAGAAAAGGCCTATCTAGCCTAGAGGAGAGAATAGAGCTAATCCTGGCCTTCTAGCCTAGAGGAAAACTAGAATTAGCCTGGCCTGCTTCTTCTGCCAAGTCCTCTGCCACCAAGAGCTCCTCCAAGAGAGTCTAACTGAAAGTAACTGAGTGTGGAAGCTTTTTCTGGGTCTGGAGGAGAGGTGGTCCTTACACACTGCTTCAAGTTAATTGGCTAGCATCAACCAAATCCTTTGGTTCACTGGACTTGAGGGTAGTCTCATGCTGAGGTCAGAGTTCACACCCTCTGAGAACACACCCTCTTGAAGGCCAGGCATGTGTGGTATTAATTGAATTAACTTTAAGTGAGTTAATCAGTTAAGTCAGTCAATCCAATCAATACCCTCACATGAAGGGGGAGAGGGGCTTTGGGCATTCCCACAACCCTATTATTTTCTCACAGTACTGTCATAATTACACTCTTTCAGAAAAAAGACCACATATCTCTTTAATCCTGGATTCTACAAAGCTTTCCATGTCTTACTTTTTATGGGTTTGGAGATGTTTCCACCTGAGGAGCAATAGAGGGAAGTAAAAAGTAATCTAGATAAGCCTTTGAGGGATTTCCCCTATCTCAGGCTATAATCCTGAGCAAGATGGCCTTTCCCCCAGTCCTCTTCTTTCCTCCAATCAGCTCTTTCAAACAGCAGAGTTTTCCTGTGATCATATCAGCTCCACATATCAAGAGAAAACCCTCTAATCAATGGGTTTCAGATTCTTTCAACCTCAGGGTTGAAAGTGTGTAGGATTTTTTAAAAAGTTCCATAGACTTCTTTGTTCCGTGTTCTGGCTTCTGATGTATTGGCTTCTATCAACAACATTTTTTATCACATTCTTGCATTCAGGTTCTCCAGTCACTGACTTCTGATCTGGTTTCTGATCTAGTTTGTAATACTTCAAATTAAAGCCCCCTTATGTATACTGAACTTTTTTTGAATTTAGACCAATGAGCTCAAAATCCACATATCTGTTAGATGTGGTAAAAATAGTCCTCAAACTGTTTGTTGATGTAGTTTCTCAGCAATAAACTCCAAAGTCATGAATACAGTCATATTCAATTTACCTGCTGGGAAAACATGCACTGCAGCCATCTTGAACATCAGTTAGTGCTTTGCCCCCCCCCCCTATTGTTTTTCTTTCAGGTTACCTCAGAACTTTTATAAACATGCTGTCAAGTTGACCACAGTCTGTGTTCTCTTTGCAATAATTTTCTCTGTTTCACATAAAAAAGGTATTTTTTTTTTGCCTGATTCAGGAGATGTCCATATAAGAAAGTGGTAGTACCTTATAGTTTGTTGTTGTTCAGTCATGACTTTTCATGACCACATAAGACCACAACACATCAATACTGTCCATGGTATTTTCTTGGCAAAGATACTAGAGTGGTTTGCCATTTCCTTCTCCAGTGAATTAAGGCAAATGAAGGTTAAATTACTTTCCCAGGGTCACACAGCTAGTAACTGTCCTGAGGCTAGATTCAAGCTCAGGTAATCTTGAGCACTTATTTACCTTATATTTTGCTTCTGTAAAATTGTTAGCTCAAGCACCATCTCTCATCTTATTCCTTTCCTGATCCTACTCATTTGTGTTCTGTCCCTAATGAACTGAATTTTTATAACTTTATGTGTATTTGTCTACATATCTGTATGTATAGATATGTCTACAAGTGAAAGAGAGAGAGAGAGAATCAGAGAGATAAATAGGATAAAAAATACTCACCCAGTACACAGCAAACTCCCTTTGGAGACTAATCATTTTCTCTTTGTCATAATGTCTTTAGTAGCTAAAAGAGGGTTTTGCATGTAATTAAGTGCTAAATAATTGTTAAATTCAAATAAGTCGAAACTTTTCACTATCATTTTTATAACAACTGCAATCCAACTAAAGTAACTAGGCTATAATACAGAGTTAATTTATACTATTACTAAAATGAATTGGAAATGAAAGGGTTTTTTTGTTAATGACAATTAACATCACATATTAAGAACCTTGTGCCCATGAACTTGTTTTGTATATTTTTTTCCTATATTGGAATAACTATATTTCCATATAAGTAAATTCCTTTAAAATCTTGTTTAATTTTATGCATTATAAGCATTACTCTTCCTATCCTGTTAAAGATAGAACTTCCTATCACCTAAAAGATCAGATACAAAATCCTGTTTGAAGTCTGTCATAACCTGCCTCCCTCCCCCAACTTTCTAATCTTCTTATACTTTACATCCTTCTATTTATTCTGCCACTAGCCTCTTTACTGTCTTGACAAGGTATTTTTCTCTGGTTGCCCCCCATAACTGGAAAGCTCTCCTTCCTCAATTCTGTCTCTTGGATTTCTTTTAGTCCCAGCCAAAAGCCCATCTTCTACAAGAAACCTTACCTGGTCCCCCTTAATTATAGTATCTTTCCTCTGTTGATTATTTCCAATTTACCCCGTATATATTTTATTCATACAGTCTCCCCCATTAGATTGCATGTTTCTTGAGAATAGTGGATATCTTTTATCTTTGTTTATATCCCTAGTGTTTAGCATAGTGTCTCCCATGTAGTGAGTGTTTAATAAATGTTTATACTGACTGACATTATACTGAGAAGGGACTGATAGGCTTCCCCAGACAGCCAAGGCAGCTGTGACAGATCGAAACACACACACACACACACACACACACACACACACACACACACACACACACATGTTTAATAGCATATCATTTAAATTGTTCTACTCCTGCTCTTTACATATTTTATTTCTTCTTTGTTCCTCATTCTCTTTTTTACAGCCCATATTTCCCTAAAACAAACAAACAAATAAATGAACAATTGAATAGATGAATGAATGGATGACTGATTGACTGACTGAATGAATGAACAAATAGTGGAAAGCCTGTGGGATGCTTTCTCAGTAAACAAGGTTCCAGAGAGCTAGCTATAAACTCTTGCATGAGGCAAGGTTAAAGAATCAGAGGACCCAGGTAAGTATTTAGCTAGAATCTAAAACTGCATTAAATGACAGAATAAATAAGAGGAAAGAAAAGCAGAGTTGCATGTGTAGTCCAGAGAAAAATGAGAAAATAATGAAAGTTGACCATGCTGGCTCTGGGTGTCGCTTATAGTAATGCATCTGCAAGTCTTTTGATGCCCTTATGAATTTAATTTCCTTTTTATGCTACATTGCTGAAGCACAGGATATATGTATCAGTATTGATTAACTATTAGCACATTCCTCTGCTACTTTTGAATTATTTAATCTTTCCATTTCCTACTGAAAAAGAGCTGAGATGACTGTACATTATATTGCAACAAAAACTTCCAAAATGCATACATATCCTATTGGTGTCAGATCTTCTCTGTTCAATAAAATGCAGGGTGTGGTATAATTCAATTTGGTGCATAGTGATTAGATGAAGAAGACATCTGCCATGCGAGGGAATGTGAGAGAAATAATTATTAATAAGCAATTAATAATATGGGGTAGGGTTATCCTGTTTTTCCCCCTTTCTATTTCCTAATTTAGTTATTAGGTCGAGTCAGCCTCTGAAGGACAGAACATCTATACGATATCATTACTGTATCTCTACTTTATGGATGAGAAAAGAAAGGCTCAGAGAACTTATGTGACATTCTTAGGATCACAGAGCTAGGAAGTATCAGGGTAGAAATGAAACCCAAATAATTTGAACCCAAGCCTTTTATCCAAGGTGGTGGGCATTACTTCCAATTAGATTAAAGGACAGTGAATGATAGCAATAACTATAATATTAACCTATACTTTTACAGTTCTTTGAGGTTTATAAAGTGCTTTATATGCATTATTGTATTTGATCCTCAAAAAACCCTCCAATGTTTGCATGTTATAACAGTTATTGCCAGAGTTGATTAGGCTGTCTATGAAGGCATTTTATTCTTCCCTCACAACTCGAGGTATATCCCTCCTGAAGCTAGCATCTGAATGGAAGAGGTGTCCCTTAGTAAATGGTAATAATCTTTCATTGATGACCATGTGAATACTTGATTTAGAATAGAACATTCACTATGATACTAGGGTATACACTAGTAAAAATATACTTCAATATGGTTCTATTTTGAGGGTGGGGCTGGGGATAGTAGCTGGCATCTTACATGTACAAAGTTGAATATTACAAATGAGAACAACATTATATTTCTTAGGTATGCAAGCCTTTTCAAGGAGTTTAAATGGCTAGTCAGTTCTTATCCCATTGGTTTTATGTACTTTTTATCTCCTGTGCAAAGCTTTTTCCTATGTTGAACAAAAGAAGATAATCAAGGGACAGGGTGTAGAATAAAAGACTGAACAGAACCTCAAGAGGTCATCTGGTTCAGCTAGAATTCTCCTGACAAACAGCAAAAGCATAATGGTGTAGGGATCTAATCCAATTCCAGTGAACTATAGAGAAGTTCTTAAAAGCTAGTGTGATCTTTGAAACTTGGTCCTACATTTTACCAGCAGGGGTTCTGATCCAATTTACAGAGCTGACATTTCAGAATGGTATATGTGTCTATCATTCATTATTGTTTTTCATGTTTTGTTTCTACTTTTATCTCTTTCTTTTCCCATCATTCTTGGCTGTGTTTCTTGCTCACTGAGGGTGACAGCACAGCAAATAATTATCTACCTGCACTGCATACCCTATACTTAGGACCAGCAGCTAAGAGAGGGAAAATGCCTGTGACAGAGCTGGCCATTGTAATGAATGAGTCATAATTTAGGCAGAGGATCAGGTCAGTGTGCTAGAAGAATAATTAGTGATTTTTTTTCTGTAATGTGGCCAAATCCACTCAGGCAATATGGGATAATAGATATCAAGGGGATTAGGGACAATTTGTTGATTTTAATTCACTTGAATATTTTTTCCTGCACTACATAGTAATCATAAATATAATAATAAAAATGAATTCTTACTTTGGTTGTAGAGTTGAAAAACAACTGAATTTGGAGTTTGAATCTTGATTTTGCTACTTGTTGAACCTAGTTACAGGGAAAATATGTAAACCCTCTGTGTCTAAGTTTCCTCATTTGTAAAAAGAGGATTGTTTTCTGTTCCGGTGAGATAACATCTCAAGTATTAAGCTCAGTACTTGGTGCCACATTTTAATAGAAAATGGATAAGCTGGATAACAAAAGGAGTGCATGTGAGGGTATTGATTCATGGCATTGGGATACTTAGCCTGGAGAAGACATAAGAAAAGGGAACATGATAGCTTCTTTCAAGTATTTAAAGGGTTGCTAACTAAAAAAGAGATTATATTTGATCAGAGCTAGGAACAGAAGGAAACTGCAAAAAATCATCATGGTCATGGAATCATTTACCCATCTGTCTCATCTGCTTGGCTTTGAAGTGAGAGAGTTGCTTTGAGTTGTTTCCTAAAGATCTGGGTGGGAAAAGGTAAACTATCTATTATCTAACCAGGTAAAATTAATGAGTATATATTTTCTTTATCTATATTTGCACTTTCCTTATTGCAGGAAAAATACATGTTCAACAAGTATTCTGAGAGAGAAGTGAACAGGCAACCTTTGCAATTCAGTACTTCAGAAAGTCCCATCAGAGTTCACATTGCCAGCTATAGATGAATGGGGACAATCACAGGAGGTTCCAGAGTGCCAGTGTCTGATAGCAGAAGTGTATGAATCAATAGTGGAGAGATACTCGAAAAACAAATGAACATTGATAGTCACTTCAGGAAAGGCAACTTCAGGGAGTGTGATCTCTCATGAAAAGGAGAAGTGACAGTTATGGACTCTAAAATGTACTAGGTTTTAGATGTTATCCTAGAAGACCAGACAAGGGAAACATCATAATGGTAGTAAAATAATTCTAGGTTAGGAGTTGTGAATTATCCCTTTAACACCTGTGAAATCAACATGCTTCACTACTATTATACTTTATAATTTGAACTTTTTCTCATCTCCTTCCCCCTCAATAAAAGAGATCTTTTTGAGATATGTTTGGTATCAATGATTCTTATTGTACTATCTTAATTGATACCTCAGTGGATAAAGGTCTAGGCCTAGAGTCAGGAAGAATTGAGTTCAAATCTGGCTTCAGATGCTTACTAGTTGTGTGACTCTGGGTAAGTCCCTTAATCTCTTGAATTAATCCACTTGAAAGGGAAATAACAAACCATTCCAGTATCCTTGCCAAGAAAACTCCATAGATGGTATCCATGGGGACATGAAGTACACAACTAAACAACAATATCATAAATTACCCTGTCTAAAAACTGAAAAAAAATAAAAATACACTATTTAATAATAAATGTTTATAGTAAACATTTGTTTCATATTAATTTATGTATATACAGATTACACTTTCCTAGCACTTTTGAGAGTAGTGTTCATTTTGAATTATTTTTGGAGAAGGAACTTCAGTATGTGCCTGGAACTGTAAATGGTCAATAAATGTTTTGTAATGAATGAATTTATTGGTAGATGAATGAAAGAGACAAATGATATGAAAAATATCATATAGGAATGAAGTGAAATTATTTTACAATGTATGTTTACCAAACCAAGACCCCAAACTTAAAGAATGTAAAAAGAATTATCATCATTTAGGTTCCACAGTTCAATTTGAATAGAAGAATAAAAGAAAAACAAACGTTTCACTTATTAGGTTATTATAAAATATCACCTTTTGGAGAGGAAACTATTTAAAATAAGTGAAAGCTTGAATAAAAAGATTTCATGTAGATTAATTTAAAAGAAACCATTTCCCTTCAGCCAACCATATCAGTGTCAAAAGATGCAGCATCTGAGAAGAATTAAATTGCCTGGAAAGAGCATTTCTTGCCATCCCAAAGTAATTTCTTAGTTGTTTACATTTCCTTTAGCCAAAGAATTGTAAATTTAACTATTTTATGGCTTTTTCCTGTGCTTCTTCCCCCTCTCTCCAGAGCCCTCTACATGATGCCTAATTTATATTGAATTGGATTCCTTGTTATTGATAG
This sequence comes from Dromiciops gliroides, assembly GCF_019393635.1. Lineage (NCBI taxonomy): Eukaryota > Metazoa > Chordata > Mammalia > Microbiotheria > Microbiotheriidae > Dromiciops > Dromiciops gliroides. The sequence continues at coordinate 145,909,748 of NC_057866.1, forward strand.
TTCATATATTTATTATGGAACCATTCAGCGTTCAAACAACTTTAGAAAATGCAACACAATTTATGTAACATTCTGCTGAACTCTCTGGTTTACTGTTGTAACATTTACAAATCCTCTTTTTTTGACCTTCTCCACTAACTCAGACTTCTATCTAGGGGCCTATAGAATAAATGTTAAGCACAGCTTTATGCTAATATACACATTACTCTGCAAGTTAAATGTTAAGGTAATCCTTCAAAAGCAGAAGGCAGAATCCAAGGAAATATGACAGTAGAACTGATCAAACATATAGCATTGGACACATTTAATTTGCTTTTGTCATCATGATATTCCATGGTATAATATGAAATGCATGTTGCTGGAGAAGGTTACTTATTAATATGAACAAAGGTTATTTACATTAATATTTGAAGCCCTATGTTTATTAAATATGAAATCAGATTTTAAATGAATGAGAACTACATTATTTGATGCTCAATGTAGTCCTAGCTTTCCTCTCTGCAGAGATGTACTGAGTGAATTGAACTATGTCCAAACAAGAGTGGACAACATAGAGAGGTAAATTTAAACATGATGTCAAGGACAAAAACATTAATACAATTAGAATAGTGTAAAAGTAGAATGGACTGCCATAGGAGGTGTGGGATTCCCCATCACTGGAGTTATTTAATCAAAGGCTGGATGACTACTTGTCTGGCATATTATAATAGGAATTCCTTCCTAGTGTGGAAATTGATTTTGATTTGGGGACCCTACCTTTAGGCTGAGATTAGAAAGCCGTAGGACCTCAGGGTCTCTTCTGTGTGGGAGGTGCTAGTGCCCCTTCCCCTCTGCTTCAGCTGAGCCAAAAAGCCCCGTGGACTGTACAAGATGCCAGGTCAGACAGCTAGGGGAAAAAAGCCCCCAGCTCCCTTCGACCTGAGCGGAGCTATCCAAAAGATACTGGATAGCCTGTGCTGAGGCACGGGATGCTCAAGCATCCCCCAGCCCCAGCTGCAGCCCTGGCTGGCGGATTAGTTTGGTGTGTGGGTGCAAAAAGCCCCGAGATTCGAGTGGAGATAAAAAGGGTATATATAGACCTGGGAGTTAGATTAGAAAGGGGAGACGAGAGGAACAGTAACACAGGACTAGGAGCAAGGAGGAAAGGCTGGCGGACAAGATTAAGACAGGCGGACAAGATTAGAGGGGCGGCAAAGGTGGCAGAGGGCAGACTGACGGAGCAGACAGACAGACAGACTGACCAGGAGGCAGTGGAGAGCACAGAAGCGGTCAGCACAGGGTACAGGGTGGAGAAAGTGAAGATTAAGAGGAGTTAGAAGAAAGTAACTGAGCAGGGAAAGTATAACATACCCTGAGGCAAGAGGCAGCTAAGGCCCTTATTGTATTAAAAAAGTTCCAGGCCCAGCAGGTGGGAAAGAGATGCAGTGGAAGGAGATGCACTACAATGCAGTCAGGTTGTACATTTTATTTCCCTGTATTCTTAATTTTAAATAGTATCTCATAAATAAACTCTGCTTTGATTATTTAGTTAAGAGGCTTCTTAATCTTTAGCTTATCAATTTGGGAGCAGTGTGGTGGAACTTTATAAACGGCCTACATTAAAGTAAAAGCAGTCAGCCAAATAGTCAAAAGTCCCCAGATTAGTCCTCCAGTCAGATTAGCCTCCCAAATTAGCCCAAGTCATCAAAAATATCCTACATTTGAATGGCAACCGTGGCAGGACTTACAGCCCAATTATAATTTCTCTAAACTTATCATTTTTCATATAGTTATAATTTTTCATAAATCCAATTATATAATTTTCCAAATTAGATATAGCTAGTGAATAATTATTTTTTTAACACTAGGATGGTTGGACTGGATAGATACTGAGACCCCTTTAAATTCTCTGGTATATGAAACACTCACTTATCACCCTCTTACACTGGTTTCCAGGAAATGTGCAAGTCTTGGTATTCTTTCTAATAATTTCCTGCCAAATGCTTTCTATGCCCCTGGTAATGAATTAATTGTTATTTGAGGTTTTTATGCCTCAGTGTGCACTGGCCTGGGGCTCCGCAAAATGCACGCTGTGCCACCCACTGGTTGTAGCCGTTTGCCATGGTGCTGGCACATCAAGTCATCACCACTCGCCAATGCCTACATGGGCCTGGCAAAATTATAATGATTGGAAGCCTAGTGAGGGCAGTCATGTGACTGTCAGAGTCGCCATCCCATTGGCTGGGCTGTGTGGGGTGTTTCTAGGTTTGGGGGGAGGAGAATTGAGCATTCTAGGTGGAAGCTGGAAAGCGACAGGTGTTCTGCGTATTTTCAGCTGATTCCTGGGCAGTAGTATTTTTTTAGGTATTATAATTTCCCTTTCCCCATTTTATTTCCTTTCCCTTCATCCTACTGATCCTTTTTGTGTTTTTTTTTTCATTCTTGTTAAAATAAATCTTGTTCTATTTTGAGGAAGGCTACCGGTCTTCCTTGCCCCAATATTGCAGCGAGCTGCTTAGCTAGCACTCCCCAATTAAAAATTGGTCCCCACACCCCTTGATAGGAAAGAAGAAATTGTTCTTTCTTATAGTTGCTGTAATATGGCTTCTCTCAGGTTAGACAAGTAAAAGAAGAATAAATTTACAATCTCAATTATTGGAAGAAAATAGGATTATTAGACTTGAGAGATTTTTACATCTTACCTTTTTTTAGAGGGATTGTCATGTGGGAGTGACTTTTTGCTGAGATTATATCTGATTGGGAATATTTAGCTGAATGAAGATTTTAAAGATTGTGAATCCTTTCCCAAATAATTTTATTCTGTTTTATTTTTGCTTACTTTTTTCCACAATAAATTTCAATAGATTTTAAAGCACTGGACTCTAACAAAAATTACTGAAAATAGGCTATAAAAATGAAAAAAATAGCTATGTTTGTTATAATTGTAGAAAGCTTTCAGGTAACCAAAAATGTCATGTCCATTTAAAAAAAAAGTAACTGTTCAGTGCAGAAGGCATAAAAACTTTTGTTTTCTGGAAACATGCTTTTAAGTGACTAGAAGCTTAGCTAAGTTTGTGAGATCACTTATTAGCATGAGTTGGTTGAGACATTGAGCAGTGTACTGTACCTTGGAAAGCCAGGCTCTTTCTCATCAAGATAGTTAACTGTTTTCTAGCTAGAATAGGATTCCCAGCTAGAAAATTGTCAAGATAGAAAAGAATAATGATTTATCTTGCATGAAATAGGGGAGAAAGGCCTATTCTCTCACCTGAATATGATTTGCAAGCCATGACATATAAAATGAATGAAATCCAGCTTTGATATACAAAGTGGCATTCATTTTTGTGTTTGAATAAAAATAATACCTTAATTTATTTTTTCCCATATATTAAAATAATAAATTTCTTTCATCATCAGCATGCTGATATTTAGTTTCATCTAGAGTTAAATTTGCCAATAGATTCTTCTAAGTTAAAAGAACTATAATTATTCTTTCCCTGGTTAAATACTTTTAAGAGACTGGCATTAGTTGGACTGGATTGGTTGGATCTTTGAAATCTGTTGGATCTTTGCTCCTGAGAGCTTGAGGTTTTATAGTGAAAACTACTTTCTCAAAATGCCAGGTCCAATTGTCTCAGGAATATTATATTCTGAAATTCTGCCTTGTGCTAAAGGAGTCGTGATTCTTTAACATCTCTCAATTGGGTCTGACTTCTAGTTTGAACCCTGATGAATATTCACCCCCTCTGGGTAATTAATATGGCAATGGACCTTACTTAGTGCGCTTGGAATCTTGCCTTCTGCGTGACACACTACAGTAAGGGCATACTCACCTTCTTGAAAGATTGATTAGGGTACTGGGAAGGGAAGGAGGGAAGTTCAGTTTCATTTTATTGCCAAATATCTTAATACAACTTTCACCCAATCCTATACACACACTCATAGGGACAGAACTTATTTAGAACTGATATTAGCCTGGAAAGACATTTCAGACTCGTGACCTAAAACAGTCACTTTGGCAGCACTTACAATATTTCATGTAGAGGTGTCATCTGTAAGATTGTGGGACCCTGGAAAAAAATCATAAACTTTACACGATTATTATATTTTGATCTATGTTAAGCAATTAAACTTAACAGTGACATCTCCTCCATTCTTTCACTAAAATAAATCAAGTATGAAGTTTAGGGAAAAATTGTTTATGGGTAGCCTGGTAGAAATTTGGTCATTCTCATCATGAAAACCCAATTGATAGTAGTAGTAGTAGTAGTAGCAGCAGCAGCAGTAGTAATGGATCACTGATTTGTATAGTTTACATTTTACAAAATGAATATTCTTTATTTTTTACTAATAAATTTGTTTCTTGATATGAATAAAATACACAACTCACGTTCCAGACCTTTTGGACATTAACTTTTGAAATAGGTCAGCTTGAAAAGTAAACGTATCATTTTTAATAGTAATGATAGAAAGTCTATTGTAAGGAAGATATTAATAACTGAAAGAGCTGAGATAGTGTCTTACAATGAAACTAGCTCACTCTTTCTGGAATCTTAATACATTCTCTCACTTTCTATAAAAATTGAAGTTGGCAGGATAAAAAGACCCAAAACAACTGTGCATGGGGCTAGTAGAATTAGGGAGAGGAGGCAATTAGATTGGATCAGATCAACTGAGGATGTTCACAGGTTTCTGTCAGTTCCTAACAATGAATAAGTCTATGTCAGCATTCAAAAAGAAATGTTGGCGGAGGGAAATATTTATACTTTAATGTGCTATAAATTCTGGGGGAAATTATTCAAATGATATTTCATCCTTAACATTTATTTATTTGTTTATTTTTGTAGGAGATTCTGAACAGTCCAAAGTAGCTGTTCCCATCATACGGAAATTCACAACTTGAGTCTTACAGATATTTGATAGGATTTCAAATAGTGCCATTTTATTGGAACTCTTGCTGCCTGAAGTTTTCTTCTTCCCTACTGCTCTGCTCCTCTCCCCTCTCCTCTCCCTTAGTTTCCTTTCCTTTTTTTTTCTTTTTCTTTCTTTTTTTTTTTAGCGAGGCAAATTGGGGTTTAATTGACTTGCCCAGGGTCCACAGCTAGCAAGTGTCAAGTGTCTGAGGCCGAACTCAGGTACTCCTGACTCCAGGGCCGGTGCTCTATCCACTGTGCCACCTAGCTGCCCCTCTTTTACTTTTTCTTAAGACATTTTAAGGTCAGAAATAAATGAGTTAATTTTGTGATTCATATGCAATCTATTTTACTGAACCACATGGAATATTTGCAGAATTCTCAATTCACTGAAGTAACTGTCACTATTCTCTACTACAGTCAATAAACATGAAATTTAACAAAAAGACAAAGCCTAAATAAAAATAGATAATTGTTTTGGAAAAAAAATCACTTGGATGCACTTTGTTCAAGTTACTTGTAGTTTGGTGAGCTTCTTTGTGACAAATAATGGGGAAATGCTAAGTAAGCCTGATAAAGTGTAATACAGAAGGATCTGATTTTTGGTCTTGTTTTAGATACAGGATTCTAAGAGAGTAAATTATCAATGAGTAACCATCAAGGGTGAATTATCATCATTGTGGAGACTTTAACTTTTACATACCTTTTTAGTTCATGTTAAGTTTGAAATCTTAATATTTCAATGCCAGAACCAGGCACCCTGTTGAAAATGGTCCTTTTATAAAGCTGTGGCTGGCTATCTTTACCAGGATGACACATTCATTATTCTTTCTGCCTAATGGCCTAGTATCTCCAGCAACATTTTTAATATTTTGCCACTTATAATCCATAAAATCTAGGGTTGTATAAATTTTCCTTGGAGCTATTCAGATGAAAGGCTCAGCACGTTGCACAATTACAACATAAAATGTGAATGTCTCCATTTTTCATTTTTAAAATTTCTGAATAACTAAGTCACTAAATGAGAGACCCGCACACCCAGATGACAAAAAATGCAAATCAATAACTAAGAGATGTTTTAAAATAATACTTCAAAAGAAATTTCTATGTAAATGATTAATAATCTATAACGAAATTATATGTATGCAATGTTTGGTGCCTATTTAAATATGAAATACCCATAAAAAGGTGATATATCCTACCAATAATTAATTATGATAATGTTTTTGCCATTTAAAATTTTATGGGCACTTTGACAAAGATATTGAAATTCACACAAAGCCATGTTTTCCATTACAAATCCAGAATATTCTGAGAAACTGACTAGAGAGGAGGACAGCTCATTGGTGCACAGCTGTTTCATTATACATATCACATCTCTTACATTTATAAAGCCTCAGTCTTCTGCTTGTTTCACACAGTGCACTACTGAGAATCCTTGAATGCTCATTTTATGTGTGTGATTATAATTTTCAAATGATTCAATGGTAATCTAAGTACTAATGGAACATTAGTACTGAGAGTACTGATTTATTTTTTTTTAAATGTTTTTCCCCAGCAAACAAGAATGAACTCCAATGAGCACATCTCAACTAGTATTGAAACTACATTTTCACATCATTACAACTGACTGTCCTTTCTAATGGTCCCTGGGCCTTTATATGGTCTGGGCAGCAGATTTTAAATGATACACAGAAGCTTTGGTATCACACAAAGAAGCTCCATGACACCAGCATATTAAAACTCCAACAAAAAAGAATTGATCATTAGCCACCACATTTATGGATCACCCACTGTGTACTGAGTACTGAACCTGGTTCTATGGGGAGTTATAAAGGAAGTAAGTTCCTGCCCTCAAGGAGATTTAATTTCTGGTAACTACATGCTCTAATTTCTTTTCAGAATTTACATGTTAATTAGTAAGTTGTATAAAATCACAGTACCTTTTTTTTTTCCTCATATGTATGACGGTTGCATCTAGATACTGTCAAAGAATGACTCCTAAGATCATAAAATGTAGTATGCTTGTTGGTTACAGGATGTACTGATATCATAAAATCTATCCCACTGTTCAGAATTGGTGTTTTCTAGTCTCTCATGTAACTCCACTTTGGAAACAATCTTTCTGTTGCTCTGCCTACCTCTAGGCCCCCTTCCCTCCAAGTCATATTGCAAATGATTGCCAGTTTCAGAATCCTAAAATAACAACTCTTTTAACTTCACCCCTCTACACTTACATCTAAATCTCATTATTACCACTATTTAATTATATTATAAAATATGTTGATAATTATAAATAATATATAAGTGTAAATATTCACAAACACCACACACATATAATATACATACATATGTACACACATGCACAAATATGTTATCATTCAAGACCCACCTCTGTCTGACCCTCACCCCCTTTTCCAAACTTATCTCTCTTTATTTCCTTAATTCTCTTATGGTTTATCCAAATAAATATCACCCAAATATAATTTGAACTTTCCTGCAGAGCAATTCTGGGTTACCTTCTCCCTACCACACCTATAAAACACCCACCTTTGTGCAGCAGACTGAATATTAGACATACAATCAATGGATGTTTTTTCCCCTCAATTTGCAGCTGTGCTATTTTTACTAGCTGTATGAAAAAAAAATGTCAGTTGTATTCTATAATAAATCACATCTTTACAGTTAGACAATGGACTGGATGGTTCAAAGTTTACAATGAACTATTTATTATTTGAATATATGAAAAATTTGATTTTATAAAACAACGAAAATATATTTAAACCCTCTCCAATAAACTTGTTTCCTATTCATGTGACAAAATTATATAAGTTTTTTTGAGAGGTGTAAAGATTGTTTTATGATTCTCCAATCATTAATGCTAAGCAAAACAGAAAGATAAAATGCTTGCTAGAGTATTTGCCAATGTCTCTAAAGATATCCCATGTAGAGTCTAATAGGAAGAGAGATTCTTTACTTATGCTAATGTCCTCTAGAGGCTATAGCTTAGGTATATTATTATCTGACATTATGACTCAGAATATTAGAAATATCACTCAGAAATGAGATTCTCAATCCCTCAAAAGTGTTCATCCAATCATTGCATGCAAGAAAAAACAAGTGCATAAAAAATCTTTTATTTAGCTTATCATAAGAAGTTGGAAGCATACCTCATTATGCTGGTCTATCAGTATATACATCTTGGAAAGAAAAGAAGCAGATGGACAGTTAACTGTGTCCAAGCAATGTAGTACAGTGAGAAGAGCATTAACTTTTGATTTAGAATGTCCAAATTCAAATATTTCTCATACCAATTTGTGACATTAGCCAAGTCATATTATCTCTTTGGGTTTTAATTTCTTCATCTGCTAAATGAGAAGATAGGCCTAGATTGACTCTAATGCCTTTTCAACTCTATGATTCTATTATCCTGTGAGTAGGAGGAAGAGGAACTGGATTTCATTTAGGGAAATTACATATTAATTTCAACTATTATAACATTTTACCTGAAATAGAAACTCATATTTAATGTTATTTAATTACTAATCCCCTTCTTCCATGATATTTTGCTTAGATGCCTTATTGTGGAAGGGCATGATCCTGAGCTCCTGAAGGTCCTGTGTGGGGTAGGCATTATTTAATATGTTTGACTTTGTCAGAAAGGCCTTAAGCAAAATTCCAATGACATGCTGGCAATGCTATTCAAGATTAAACAGAGAGAGCTGTAAAGGATTAATTATTATTTGAGGTTTTTATGCCTCTGCGCACTGGCCTGGGGCTTCCCAAACTGCAGGGTGCTCCACCCACTGGTTGTAGCCATTTGCCATGGCACTGGCACATCAAATCATCACCACTCGCCGAAGCCTACATGGGCCTGGCAAAATTATAATGATTGGAAGCCTAGTGAGGGCAGTCATGTGACTATCAGAGCGGCCATCCCATTGGCTGGGGTTGTGTGGGGTTTTTCTGGGATTGGGGGAGGAGAATTGGGCATTCTAGCTGGATGCTGGAACTACAGGAATTTTGCTGCGTATTCTCAGCTGATTCCTGGGCGGTAGTATCTTTTGAGGTTGTATAATTTCCCTTTCCCCATTTTATTTCCTTTCCCTTGATCCTACTGATCCTGTTTGTGGTTTTTTTTTGTTTGTTTTTTGTGTTGTTGTTGGTTTTTTTTTTAAGTTCGTTCTTGTTAAAATAAATCTTCTTCTGTTTTGAGGGAGGCTGCCGGTCTCCTTCCTTGCCCCAATATTGCGGCAAGCTGCTTAGCTAATACTCCCCAATTAAAAATTGGTCCCCACAGAGCATAGGGAAAGTCAGTATTGGTAAATTGGATATAAAGTGATAAGTTCTTTGGCCTTGTCAGCCCATGAAAGGAAGAAAAATATGTCATTCTTCTCACTGGTGTGAGAGTGGTAGAATGGAAAAAAGGTAGGCAGAAAGTGAAAGAATTATATTTGTAAACTTCTTATAAACGGTGATTCAACCTGTATACATGACATCATTGCACAATGGCCAATAAATTGACATTGGAAACACTAAACTACTATATTAATAATGATATTTTTACAAATGAAGCCAGGTACAAATGGAAATCTCATATCAGTGGGAAGATAGCTCACAGGTTCTCTAGGGAAAGTTAAAAAAAGTTAAGTGAACTTGTCTTCATCATGTTCCCAAACAGAAAACAAAAATCATTTTTACGTGAAATTTTATCTTCCCCTTCTGCAAGAGCTCATGAGCATAATAAAAAGGTGACTATGAAGATAATTGTAATTTATGTGCCAATATTAATTGTAAGAGATGAATAATCAGAAAATTATATATCTCCTAATATCCCCATGATCAAGTCAATAACAATTTATTTTCAATCAACACACATTTACTAAATACCCACTTTTGCAAGGCTAGGATCTGTGGTTATGGATAAACATATATATTGATAAAGGTGGGAAATGGAAAGATGGTAAAAAGAAGAAAAACTAAATGGAAATTGTAGTTCAAGTTTGAGCAATGAAAGAGTCTAAAGGTCTGAAAATTATGCAGAACAATATGTTATATCTACATACAAATAATCAATCTATGTATGTGTGTCAGTAGGTATACATGAGACAATTAATAAACCATAACATGCTTTAGGAATATATGATTCTTTTTTTTCTCCTTCCCTCCCACCAGCCTCCTCATCTTTATATCTGATTGAGTTCAGTAATAACCAGTCCTGGCATACATTATTATCCTATTATTGTTCTTTGAGATTTAATGTTCAGTAAACTACTGCACAGATGGATAAAGTATTTTTATTTTATTTTGTTATTGAATGAAAATTTAGGGATATATGTTCTCAGTAGACTCACAGAAAGCATCCTCAGTACAACTTTAGTTGGCTGCATGATATTAATATCTTCTGTTAGGTTTCTGAATTTTGATGGGCTAGGTAAGTTTGATATAATGAGTATTTGATTAGGAAATATTAGCCGCTATTATTCTAATTGTATTCTAATACAATTGAAGGCAATATTTTTTCTATTTTTCTATTTCATTTTCAATAAAGTTTATTATTTGGATTCTAATGAGTATATGAGTGTGCTTGTAATACTGGGAAATATTTTGTTGATAGATGAAAAAAATAGTGAGCTTCTGGTATACAATTATGACAACTTAATTCTAGTAAATCTTTGCAGACTTCAATGTTGTTATTTTATATTACAAAACAATGTTATGTTACTCAGTTTCTAACAGTACTACCAATGGAGTACATGCATTGGTCACTACCTCAAAACTCCTTAAGACAAACACTTACGTTTTTTGGGTTTTTTTTTATTATCTATGACATGCTCCAGAATAGTCATTATAAAGCCCATCATATCTATCAACAAATCCATATAACTCAAGTAATTGTATTCCACTTATTTGTCAATATACTTTTGAAGGAATTCATGAGGATGCCAGCCATATAAAATCTATTAATTCTACCTTTGTACTTACAGCTTAGTCATTTCATGCATGTGGATGTAAGCAGCTTTCAATTATATCTGACAATTCTAATGGCATATGGGGATCTGTGTACTGGCAAATGTTTAAATACTGGATCTCTGTAAAAAATGAATGCATGACACACATTTAATTTTAATCTATATTATTATAATTTTTCATCACTTTTGTGAAATTGAGTCATTAATATAACAATAAATTAAACCTTCCTGTGTATAGCATTTGCTGAATTCTGAGATTTAAATGTTCACAAGCTAGTATGAAATGACTCCAAACATATACCTATATGGTCCAGTTTTCAGGCTTTACTATTATTCAGTGACTTTATGTTTGTTTGTCCCAGAAGATTGTCTGTAGGGTTTTTTTTTTTTCTGTGAGACAATTGGGGTTAAGTGACATGCCCAGGGTCACACAGCTAGTAAGTGTCAAGTGTCTTAGGCTAAATTTGAACTCAGGACCTCCTGAATCCAGGGCTGGTACTCTATCTACTGTGCCACCTAGCTGCCCCTGTCTGTAGGATTTTAAACTTTTTATCTTGTGCCTTGATAAAATTTATCAATCCTTTCCCTTCCTTTTATTTTTTTTATTTTTATTTTTTGTGGGGCAATTGGGGTTAAGTGATTTGCCCAGGGTCATACAGCTAGTAAGTGTCAGGTGTCTGAGGCTGGATTTGAACTCAGGTCCTCCTGAATCCAAGGTCGGTGCTCTATTCACTGCACCACCTAGCTGCCCCCCTTTCCCTTCTTTTTAATGAGGAAGTGTTAATTTTTTTCTATATCTCCTTTATGTTCCTAAGCCTTGTATTAGTATTGTGTGATCATTTTTCATGCCATTGTTTTCCAAATCTCATTTTATAATCCTGAATATATTTGTATATCTATGTCTATTTAGGTATCTGTATGTATGCATATATGTATGTATGTATGTATAGATTAATCTCTATATTTATATTCCTATATTGAGTATCCCTTGATTGCCTTGCATATCTTCCCATGTAGCTTTGATAGTCTGGTTGCCATGTAAAATCTCAATATATTCTGCTTTTTCCTGCTTTTCCTGCCTAGAGAATGCCAAGGTATTTGTAAATATGGCCATCATCCACTGGTTCAACTTAACCTCTGAATTCAGGCTAGAATCATTTAGTCTTTGTATCTCCCTGGTGTCTATTAAGACATTTAGTGTTATCAAGTCCAAATGACATTTTGATATTCTAGGAGAAAAAAAGATACCACAAAGACTGTTTGTTTAATTCAGTTTTCAGTGAATCCATATAGCTCGATGTCATCCATGTATAACAAGTGATGATGATATTAATGACAATGATGATAAAAATGACAACGATGATGACGAAGATGGCGTTGGTGGTGGTGGTGATGATACCAACGACATATTTTCAAAACTCTCAGGGCCTCATTTTCCCCATCTACATAATGAGAGAGTTTAGACTAAACAATAACTAAAGTCCTTCCACCTCAAAATCTTTGCTCTCTCTTACACTGTTAGCTAGGAAAAAGTAAAAGACTTAAAGATCTGGGGCAGCTGAGTGGCACAGTGGATAGAGCACCAGCCCTGGAGTCAGGAGGACTTGAGTTCAAATCCGGCCTCAGACACTTACTAGCTGTGTGACCCTGGGTAAGTCACTTAAGTCCAATTGCCTCACAAAACCAAAAATTAAAAATTAAAAAAAAAAGACTTAAAGATCTGTCTCTAATGTATTGGCTAAATCTTGAAGAATACAAAATAACAGAGGATGAAAAGACATAGGGGGTCATGATCTACACTAGTGATGGGGTATGTACATTGATGAGATCAATGTCCCATTAAGTTTTCCAAGAAAAGTATTGAACACTCACAATTTTCTCTGAAACACTATTCTCAAAAAAATAAAAGAAACACTATTCTCTAACCTCTCTCTCTCTCTCTCTCTCTCTCTCTCTCAGACACACACACATAGAGAGAGATGTTGATATATAAATATAGATAGATATATACATATCTATCTATATGTCTATATGTCTACATCTATGGCTATGTCTAAGTCTATCTTTATCTCTATTATAATATATAGATGTATGATATATAGATTATAATATATAGAAGAGCCAAGATAGTACAAATTACTTGCTCTTGAAACCCCCTTTACGTATGAGAAAGTAAGTGCTCTGAAAGCAAGGACTGTTTTGCATTCCAAATATGGTCCCAGAGTTTAACCCAGTACTTTGCAATGACAAAATGTTTAATAAATACTTGTCCATTCCTTCATTAACTTTAATTTGTAAAACTATTGTCCTTGAATATTACATTTAGGAAGAGGGAAGTAAAGACTTAATAGATTTGTGCTTTTTAGGACTGGTCCTCTGATGCAATACCTCCTCAACTTAGTAACCTTAGTGTGGCTGGAAAAAATGTTAATGTATGTATGTGTATTGTTAATGTGCATGCATGTGTGCATACACAGAATATGTATATTAACACAGACGTGTATATACATATCCATGTATGTATGTAATTATATGTGTATAAGTATATATCATATATATGTGTATAAGTATATATCATATTGATCTTGAGGTGACACACAGTCAATAAATCACTAGGCCCATATTTTATATGGTTCCAACTTAATAGATCTAGTCAGTGCTCTTTCACTGTGTTGATACATCAGCTAGAAATTCAGTGTAACCTCCAACTATTAGGGCGAATCAATAAGAATGTGAATTTTCTGAACAGTAAAGATGAATTAAAGAGCAGTTGGAAAGGAAATGAGAAGGTTTTTCAAGGTTTGGAAGAAACATGAGCCAACCAGGGCATCTAGGTGGCACAGATTATAGAACACCAGACTTAGACAAAGGAAAACCTGAGTTCAAATCCAGGCTCAGACATTTACTAGTTGTATGACCCTGGACAAGTCACTTAATCATTATTTGGCTCAGTTCCTTATCTATAAAATGGATACACAATGGTGAAGAAAATTGCAAAGCATACCAAGGAAATCCCATGGACAAAAGTCCATGGGGTCATGTGAATTTGAACATGACCAAATGAATCAACAACAACAGCAATTTGGGACAATCAATTGTAATGATTAGAATGATGCCACCTGCTGGAGACTTACTATAGGAAAGCTCCACCATGAGGAGAATGCCTCAGAGGGCAAGGCCATGTGGCTTTTCCTTGGCGTCAGGAAGTGACTTTTGCTCATGGGTGCTGTCTATCAAGGCTACCAGCCAATCAACTTGAGGAGCCTCCTGTTTTCTGGGAGGGGACAGGAAGGAGGAAAGAGGGCCTGTGTGGAGAGCTCTGTATCTTTTTGGTTCCTGACTTGATGGTGGTGGTGACGGCAGAGGACTTCACAGGAAATTTGAGGAAAGATAGGAATGTCAGGCTGTTGGAATTCTGTTCTCAATCTTTCTCTTTCTATCTATCAATAAACCCTTAAAAACCTAAACTTGTTTTATCAGTGATTTTAGTCAGTTTCCCCAAAAACTGGGGGAACAGATTAGAACCCACATTTAGAATCTTAAATTACACACAATAAAACTGATTATTACTAAAACCAGGGGCAGTGGGAATAAATTTGAATTGTGACAAAAATAGCTGACATAATACTGTTTGAAAATATGCAAACTCTTAATATACATTAATTCAAGTTAATATTCACCACAAGCATGTGCATTAGAACTTTGAAAAGGCATAATGGGCAGAGTTTTGAATTTGGAGTAAAGAAGATCTGATTTCAAATCCTTCATTTAACATTTATTAGCAATGTAATTCTGGACAAGTCACTTAACTCTATAATCCTTAGTTCTTTCTCAGTCCAATTGGGATAATAATAACCAAGGTATCAAATATGTCTGGTTATTGTGAGGATCAAATGAAAATTTATGCTAAGTAATTAGCAAAACTTTATGCAAAAGGTTTATGTAATTAAATTTATATCTTGTAGAACATGTATAAAAAGTTATATGAATGGCAATTATTAATACATATTTTATAAATTAGCAAATTGAAATTCGTAGAATTTAAGTAACATGGAGAGATATTCAAAGGGTTGAATTTGTCCACATTCATCTAGCTAGTAAGTATCAGAAGGAAAGTTTGAGGGGGTAGCTAGGTGGCACAGTGGATAAAGCACCGGCCCTGGTGTCAGAAGGACCTGAGTTCAAATCTGGCCTCAGACACTTGACACTTACTAGCTGTATGACCCTGGGCAAGTCACTTAACACTTATTGCCCCTCAAAAAAAAAAAAGAAAGAAAGAAAGAAAAAGAAAAAAGAAAAGAAAAAAAGTAGAGTTTGTATCTGTCTTCCTGATTCTAAGTTCAACATAAGCATTAGACTTTCCTGCCTACTGTTTATATAAAAAATGGAAAACTAACCCCTTATCATGACAAAATATAGACAAATCTAGGTCAAAAATAATTATTCAGATTGTTTGTATATCTTTTCATAAGCCAAAAGAATATCAGTCAAAAAATCTTATTTGAGATTAATTACTTTCTAGATATTTTATATCCATGACAAAAGTTCCAAAGGCAAATATATTTTCCCTTTCATGTACTGCTTTTAAACAAAACAAAACTTGTCTTATTATTTGCTGACTTAACACACATACACATTTCCAAAGACAAGAAACACATCTCAGCATGAGCAAACCTGGAAATCCATGTGGCATTTCCTTTTGACACACAGATTTTTGCTTTGGGCAAAAAAGAGTTGGATTGCCAACAGAGGCATCTGCCTTACAGCTTTTCAGTGCTATGTGAGGAAAACCAGGAAAACGAGTTCCAGACCACATGGAAAAGAAATGTATTGCAAGTGGTTGCATGGCATGAATATGTGACTCAGTCATGTTTCACTTTTGTTTATTTTGGAAATTCTGTGATATTAATTATATATATACATATACATATACATATATATATGTATATATATATATATATATATGTGTGTGTGTGTGTGTGTGTGTGTGTGGTTAGAGCATAATGTTCCATAGGACAAAATAAATTCAGACTGTGCAATGGTTTTCTTTTATAACTAGATTAATGATGGTTAGCACTGGTTATTGATTTCATCAGTATAAATACAGCCTCTACCGGTGAAGATCATGGTCTTCTCATCCTGCTACCCTTTCCTGTGCCCTTCCAGCCAGTGTACTAGAGATCTTTTGCTATCATTTAATATTTTTAAGTACCAGTATAAGAGACATAGCATTGTGTCACAGATAGATTGCAAGGCTTAGACTTGAGATGATTTGATTTCAGATCCTTGCTCTAACCCATAATCCTGGATTGCGCCTAAGATTTCATTATTGTGGGGAACTCCAAGGACCAAAACTTCTTTCACCAATGAAGATTGTCAACTAACCTGTAATTTATAATGTTAGACCACTGAGGAACTAAAAGATTAAGTGTTTTGGTACTGTCCTTGGAGCTAATTTGTGGCTATGCCCAAATAGGACCTGAATTCAGGTCCTGCTTTTTGACTTTAAGTACATTCCTCGATTCGCTATGCCATGATGGCATATGTGGTTTTGGAGATGCTTAATATTCCTATATGTTTCACTTTTAAAATTATTTTTCTTGTGATATTCAACAGGAGGTCAAGACAATGTTAAAGCAGATTATGTTGTGATATGGGGATTGTATTCTAATATTTCATTGTTACATCACTTCTTAAGGACAATAGAGCATAAATTCTTAGTTTTTTAGCACATAAATAATGATACAAGATTAGTATTTCTAAAATGCAATGAATTGTACCAATTTATGTTAACTATATAGTTTAAAGGCTTTGCTCTGACAAGATTAACATTGTAACTCATTAATCAATTTTTAATAGACTTAACTGCATTATTTTAAAGGAAGAAACAGGGCCATAAACATCCTACAATCAATTCACGTAATTAAACCTGTTACATGCTATAGTCATTAGTTTGACTGTCTCCCGATCTGGAGATGGCTGAAATTTCTTTGGAAACAATGGAATTGGCATTTACTTTGCCTGTTTGTAACAACGGAACACCCTAATAATAAAGTGCAAGGCTATGTAACAGAAACGAATGAAGTGTAAAATGAAATAATAGAAGAACACGACAAGCTAAATGCTTTTTGCAGGGCAATGTACTTGGAATCGAGTACATCATAAACAGAGTTCTCATCACGTTTGCTAATTTTACAAAGGGGAGAGAGAGAACTGCCTTGTCAGTTACTCATATTATGGACGTCCAGGGGCTCATGCCAGATTCCAGATTTATTCAGCAGTCTTAGGGAAAATGATGGAAACCTCCCAGCTACCTATCTTAAAAGAAAACCTTCATTTTATTTTCTATCACCTCTATTCATTTAATTTGGTGATAGCTATTTTGGTCCTTTAAGTCCTCTCTTGTTCTCTCTTTTTCCAGGCCAAACATCTCCAGTTTTTTTAGACCATCTTGGTCAGGCAAGGTCTCCAGCCCCTTCTTTATCCATGTGGATAATACTTTGAACTCACTCCTGTGTCCTTTCTAAAATGTCGTACTCAGAAATGAAATATGTGGTCTGACTAAAAATAATATAGTAGTTCTAACTGCTTCAGGGTACTATTCCTCTCTGAAAGCAACCTACAATCTGCTTATCTTTAAAAAAAGAGTAATATCATCAGATCTACAAATGTGTAATCAATTAATCAATACATATTTAATAAGTACCTATTAGGTGCCAGGAATTATGTAAATTAGCATAAAAAAGTCAGAAGTCTGAAGGATAGTTTGGAGTGGTTATTAAAGAATCTTAGAATTAAAGATTAGAAATAAACTGCATAAATTGTCCATCCCCTACACAAAACACTGCTGTAAAATCTTGCATTTCTTGCCCAGTTTAGTAGTTAGGTAGTAAAATCCCCACTCCTTCAACTTACAATTAGTTCATTTCAGTCAAACAATCACTTTTAAATTTACTATGTGCCAAGAACTGTGCATAAAGACAACCATGAAACATTCACAAGAAATATATACAATAACTATGATGATGTTAGTGAAAAAAACAAAAACATGAAGCTAACCAATTTTGGCCTTAGAAATAAGAGTGAGAAATATACCTCTATATTTTGTTTGAGAAGTGGGGACTATGGGTAGAAATCATTGAATTTATTATGAGACTTGTCAATTGTTATTTCTTAAATATTTTTTTCTTTCTTGCAAATGAAAGTTCACTGGACATAGGATAAGGTAGGGTGAGATATATCTGAAAATAACTATGAATATGACAAAAAAAAGATTAAGGGATTTAACTAAGTAATCCTTAAGGTATTAAGGATCCCAGTCTAAAATTCTATGATTATATAGAGAGACATGGAATTTGACAATTATCTTCTATCCCCTAACATTCTGTTCTTTATATGAATCACACCTTCTGCTCCTAAAAGACAGAGTTCTTAAATGCCATTCAATATTGCTTATTTAACTCTGGTAAGAACATCCAAATAGCTTTCTCTGTTTCATGGCATTTTCAAACAGACAATTGTTATCTTAAATGAATAGATATCCCCATTATGAGCTACAACCTTCAAATATTTATGAAGAAATGAAATGACTATATTTTGCATCATTGAAATCAGTAAACACCCTTGCTGTTTCCTAAATACTCATAAGGTTTCCTTTCTCTATCACTAGAAAAAGAATAGACTATCCAATAAAATAAAAGAAACTTGGCAAAATAGAGTGAGATTGAAGAAGAGAATAGATGGAAGATGACTGAAAATCCCAAACAAGTGTTGTTATGAAGTTCACTGAGTAAAATTGAGAATCCTGCACACCAAGCTATTTTAAATAATAAGAGTAAAGGAATCATAACTGCCTTAAGTAGGGAGGTGTTAGTATTTGACAATGAAATTTTTAAGGATATAAGTTTGACTATGTCCTATGCAACTCTTTTCAGGTTCTGGGGTTGTAGAAGTAATAGGGAACTGAGAAGACTAACCAAAAAGTCACAGTAGAAATGATGGCTCCCTAGTACCTCAAAGATTGAAGAATTCAATAAATTATATTGACATTCTATGGCTTCATAAAATACCACACACATTCATTCATGCAGGTCATCCCTCATTAGATGCAGATCATCTACTCACTTTGTTAAGATTAATCTGCATGATTAAAAATTAAAAGAGAAGCTGGGGAAAAAGTTTAAAAATCAGAGAAATGAAATGATAACTAACATATCTTCCTTCTCTCTACACACTTTAAAAATCAATTGGAATTTACTATCACTGGGAGTGTTTATATGGAAATCAAGGAGAAGAGAATATCCTATAAAATATAATGTTTAAGGAGTAGGATGTCTGACCTGTAACAAATTTCATTATGGAGAAGGACTCCTAGTGTAGAAATATAGAAGTTCTTTCTATTGACATGGATTATCAACTATGATATAATTTCTGGACTTATTAAGGTATATGGAGTCACTTTGAGGTTGTGACTTTTTCAGAATCACATTGCAAGTATGTGCCAAAATTGGATTTGAACCCAGGCAATGGAGTGCTGGTAAACATATAACAAGTAGATCTCCAGAAAGCATGGGGAGAGAGTATGCAAAGAAGAATTTAATATATATTCACAGTAAAATTAAGTTTAATCAGTATTATCAACACTTTATTTTTACCATTACTTTCTTAAGTTTAGAACATCAGCAAAATAGATCAAGTCCTGTTTTGTAGCAGTTGCCAACTTCTGACATGTGCATGTTCACACTGAAAATTTAAAAATCCCAGGGGCAGATTGGTGGTGCAGTGGCTAAAACACTGGCTCTGTATTCAGGAAGACCTGAGTTTAAATCTGGCTTCAGACACTTGACTCTTACTAGCTATGTGACCCTGGGCAAATCACTTAACCCTCATTGCCCCGCAAAAAAGAAAAGAAAAAGTCTCACAGACTTGTTTGAGCTGACTCCAACATATGCCCAAAGCCAGGTCTTCTTGACTCCCAGATAGCAAGCAAAAAGCTATGCTGCCTTTCAAAATTTTGCTGGTAGGACATTAAATTGTATCAAAGCCAGTTCTCAGCTTTGAGTAAGTTTGATTATTTAAATATCTTTTTAAATAGTTTGGTTGTAGTGGTCAACCTCCTAGGGCCATTCTCTGTCCCTACCATCTATAAATTCTATACCATTTAATACATTTTCGTGAAACATGCAGACAATATACAATTTTGTCCTTTATGTTGTTGTGAAGCAGATGAAACAACATGGGAGAATGAAATGGAAATGGTAGAAAAATGAACACAGAAAGAAATGTGGGATTAAACAACAGTTAGTGTTTTTATATGAAAACGTTTGCCCATTTCCCTTTAGACAAATTTAAGGCATTTCTGACATTAAAACAAGCATTGAATCTTTCTACTCCATGGAACATTTTGTCTTGGATTAATAAAAATTTATGATTCTAGTCTACAGTAATATCACACATTTAAATGAACAAGAAAGCACATTAGATAAAGTACAAAATCCTAATAAATAACATTAACTTTAAATATAACTATTTAAGAATATGATAGAAACCAACATTTCTTAGGTGACCAGGCATGCACAATATCCAATTTTCTATGTTTTCTCTCCTTAGGTTGTGCCTTCAGAATGTTAAAAGCAATTATATACCATTAAGACTTTGCTAAGTTCTATTAAAGGGTGAGGAAAGGTGGGGGGGGGGGCTTTTTTGTAAGCTTATTGGCACCAAGGGAATGAGAAACAATTAGATGATTCAGTGGACTGGGAGGATTGCTCCTATAGAAAAAGAGTAATGCTTGAAAAAACAGTTCTATTGTTTGAGTAATTCAAGGTGATTTCTAGAGGTAGTGAGTACTAACACCTGAAGGAGTTCAGAAAAGATCTTATGTAGGAGCTGACATCTGAGTTATACTTTAGAAGAACATAGGTATTCTAAGATATAAAGGTGACATGGAGGAACAACACCAGCAAAAGCACAGAGGTGGAAATGGAAAGCCCTGTGTGAGGGACAAAAAGTAGGCCAGCTTGGCTGGAACAGAGAGAGATGTGATATAAGATTAGAAAAGGTAGATGGCAACCAGATTTTGGAAGGATTTAATTGCTAGGAAGAACAACTAGCATGTTAATTTAAAGACAATGTAGAACAACTGAAGATGTTTAAATAAGCTAGCGGTGAGGTTAGATTTGTGTTATTGAACCATAAATTTGTTGTTGTTTTTTGTTGTTGAGGCAATTGGGGTTAAGTGACTTGCCCAGGGTCACACAGCTAGTAAGTATCAAGTGTCTGGGGCTGGATTTGAACTCAGGTCCTCCTGATTCCAGGGTCAGTGCTCGATCCACTGTGCTACCTAGCTGCCCCAAGACCATAAATTTGACAGTGAAGCAGTGAATGCATGGGAGAGGGGAGATTCTTTTTGTAGACAGATCACTTAGTCACAGACCATCAATTATGGTCTATGACTATACCATAGTTATCCAGATAAAAAAAAAAATATGAGGGTCTGAATAGTCATTATAAAAATCAAATGAGATAATATATTTTAAAGTTTATTAATTATATAAAATCTGTAATGAGAATGATAGACATTATAATATGGTAACAATTTTTACTTTTTTGGAAACATGATGTAAATAATTATGAAATCTCAAATTTTTGTAGCAATGTCAACTTCACCAAGAAGGCATATGACATAATGGAAATGCTGGCCCTTGCATTGAGTAGGAACTAGATTTGAGTTTCATGTCTGATACATATAGTTTGTAAACATGGGCCAGACAGTTAACATCTTAGTACCCTAAGCAACTCTAAGATGATAAGTTATAGATATTTTCCCATCTGCAACACCAGTGCACAGAGTTACTCCTTAACAGAAAAAAAAACTTTTAAGTTTTAGTTTTCAAGTGTCAAACATCATGCATATAACAGATGATTAATAAAAGTTTGTTGAATTGAATTGAATTATATTGAATTTAACTCCCAGAGTAGAAACCCCCTCCACTGATGAACATGACAACTAATCAGAACAATAGTCTTGGGGAATTAACTGTGATATAGAAAATGATGTAACTTGCCTATGCAAACATGTTTCAGAGGCAGGACTTGAATCCAGATCATCCTGAATCCAGGGCTATTCATTGGTCCACTATAGATCATATTGACTCTTAGCTGATAGTGAACAAGCCAACAAATATTTATTGAAGAGGTAATGGAGTCAAGTAACTTGGCCATAGTGACAAAGTTAGTAAGTGTATGAGGAGAGATTTGATCTCAGGTCCTCTTGACTCCAGGACTAGTGCTTTAACCACTGAATCACCTAACTTCCCCTGACAAATACTTCTTAAGCACTTACTAAGAGACAGACACCACAATACATAGATAGACAGATGGATAGATAGACAGATAGATAGATAGATAGATAGATAGATAGATAGATAGATAGATAGATAGATAGATAGACAGATAGATAGTCATGTATGTATATGTTTTAATGGGTTTATACATATGGATACATACTTTAAATGGGTTAAATGCATATATACTCATATACATATATGGAGAGTCTGTGTATATGGTTAGTATGTATGTGTGCGTATATGTGCATGCATGTAAATAAACACATAATATATCACACATGTATATGCATGGCTACATACACATATATACATACATGTATGTATACATATTGCTTTAAAGTTTATAAAGTATTTTATATCTATCATATTTCTTGAGTCCTGTAGCAGCACTAGGGGGTAGTTGATAAGTGACATACATGGTGACACTACTTGTAAATGTCATAGGCAGCATTTAAATTTAGGTCTTCCTGACTTCACACCCAGTATTTTAGTATTCAATCCACAATCTTGCTTTAAGTTCTTACTATTTGTCAGGTTTGTACTGCATCATAATATCCCTCACATTCCGGTGAATAAGAGAAAATTTAGTTAGACTTTTTCCATATCCACAGGAGGGATGTTTTGTTGTTGTTGTTATTGTTGTTGCTGCTGCTGTTGTTGTGTTGCTTTTGTTTGTTTTGTTTTATTTTAGTCTTAGAGCTTTGACAATTTGCTTTGATCTTGGCTAGTGGAATAATAGTGAGAACTTTAGGGAAAATACCACTCTTTCCCCCAAAATGATGTATATTTTTGGCCTATAGAAAAATAGCCAAGAACCCTTTGTAACATCTGATCCTTCCTGGACATTATTTTATGGGCAAACTCTCAAGCTCTATGTAAACTCGAAAGCTCTTCAGTACCATTGGCTCACTGACAAGGGCTGTGCTGTGAGCAGCAAGCCAGCGATAGAGTGTTGCCTTTGTTATTTTATGACAATCTGGCAGCACTCAGGAGGACTGGATTGGCAATTCATATCATTCTACCCCATAATGCAAATTTCCTTGAAATACAAGGTAGCATTAGTCTTGGTAGTAACAGGAGGGTGAACATGGCATGCTGTTGAAAAGCTAGTGATTGATGATCCATGGGAAATGATTCTGCCCCACTGACTGGTTAAGTGTGGGGCTTTACCAGCCATAAAGCATAAATCTGCTGGCTATGAGCCTGCTCCATTTTATTGCTATTTTTCTAACTTGAGAATCTTCCTGTTGGGGATAGCACCACCTCATAGTCTCACTTATTTCTGATGCTTAAGACTTTTCCTTTCAATCTTTACTTAGACTGTTAGTAGTTCCTAAGTTGTATATCAGATCACTTGGGATTGATTTTTTGTTTTCTCCTTTTAAATAGCATAGCTACTAATATGTGAATAGATATTTGGAAGTAAAATATGCAAATAAAAACTGGATTTTACCCCCTTCAGGACTTCATCCCTTTCAACTGTACTGGATATCAGAGAGACAGTTAAAGGGGAGCAGAGGGGGCAGCTAGGTGGTGCAGTGGATAATGCACTGGCCCTGGATTCAGAAGGACCTGAGTTCAAATTCAATCTCAGACACTTGACACTTACTAGCTTTGTGACCCTGGGAAAGTCATTTAACCCTCATTGCCCCACCAAAAAAAAAAAACCAATAAATAAAAGGAAGCAGAGACAGTGAACAACAATGGAAAATAAACTAGAGATCTACAAGGAGACAGTTAGCAAATGAATACTGGAAAAAGCTGGCCTGGCCAATTATGTTTCATAAAGTCTCCTAGACATCCCCTTTCCTAATTCTTCCCAACTAGTAACATCATCTCCTTCATAAAATTATTTTCTACTTTTTGTATAAACTTTGTAAAGACACTTTGTGTATATTCTTTTTGTATATATCGTGTATTGACTTGTATTGCCTTTGCCTCCTAAATGCTATACCTCTCTTCACCAACCTTTAAATCCACAAGTAGAAGAATGTAAGTATCCCTTCCCTCCCGTCCCCTTCTCTTCCCTTCCCTTTGCATGTAAATCCTTTAAGGCCAGAACTATTTTAATTTAGTTTTCGTATCCTTAATCCTAGCATAGTGCCTAGCACATAGTAGGGAATAAATATGCTTGGGGATTACTGAATTTCATTTTACTCTGTTAGTAAAATAAGGTTATGGCACATTAGAAATTGTTTCTAAAGGCATGAGTGAGTGGTGAATGGCTGTACCCCAAAATAATCTGATTGTGTATAACCACATTTTATTTGAGCCTTCTAGTCAATAATATTAGCCAAGTTTTAAGGATTTAAAGCGAGCTAAGACTTTTGGGATGCCTAGTACAGTACTTAAAGGTTTGCAAAGCATTTCACCAATGTAATCTCATTGAGTTCTCCCAACAATTCTGTGAGATAGATGGTATTATTATCCCCATTTAAAGATGAGGAAACTGAAACAGACTGAGTTTACATGACTTAACTAGGGTGACACAACAAGCCAGTGTCAGAGGCCAGGTTTTAGCCTATTTCTTCCTGAATGCAAGCCCAACACTCTCCCTTGCTGTTCTCTCATTTTCTCTCTCTGTCTGATGTATATGTGTAGATACATATTTATATATACATGTATATATACAAATATACCTACATTTATATGCATATACACATGTATATGTATATATTATTTCTTATTGCCCATAGGGAATTACTTATGAACTCCACATTCACTTTCATATTCCCAGTCCAACCTTCAAACATGATATTATAAGAATAAGAATTGAATCCCAATTACATAAGATGTTCTAATCTATTAAAGCTTAAAACTGCACTGACTTTTTGGGCATCTGTATTTATGTAGGTCAGTTGACATATTTCACAGATATTTTAAATAAAATTGTTCATTGTGTTGTTCAGCATCAGCACAAATAATATTCCAAGAAGTTTACTGACCAAGAGGCTACAATCAATACTCAGCAAGCCAAGGAGTACTCCTTGCTCCCCATTTTGTGTTGATGTCATCAGGAAGTTTGTTCAAATTGAGAATTGTCTAATAAGAAATTGATAATAAGAGGGTAAAAAGAGGATATTTGAGTCATCTAGCTATATTCTACTGCAGTTTATACAAATGGGCTCAAATTAAATGAGACGGCAACATTTGGCTGGCCCAATTCACTACAGCTCATCTACTGTAACACCTCATTAATTCAGACCTCACTAATTCAGAATTAGTCATTATTCAATCATGCCTGAGCTGGTTTACCTTTATACAGTCTATAAAGAAAGGCTTTGGTGAGCAAATTAATAGTGTAAACAAGAGTGCTGGAGGGAATTTTTAACCTACTTAAGAGAACAAACTTTCTGAGAACTTTACCAGGATCTCTGATTAAAAATGAGTCCCAAGCATTAGGGTAAAGCAAACACAGTAGGGCCTCTACTTGGCAGTATTTATTTGTCACTTATTATAGTACTTGAAAATAGTAAAATTATATTATGTTAAAATTAATCCATGATTAATTTCTATTTAAGAAAAATATAAGATTTCCTTATGAATCCCTATAGGGATCCAAACCCACACAAAGTTAGATCAATTTCTGCCAAATAAAAATGGATGATTTTATATAGTGCTTTGTACATGTGTATTTTATATAAGGATAAACATATGCATGTATAAATATTTGTACATAAGAAAGTGTATTTATATATACATAAGTGTTTATATACATGTGTATATATTTATACACATATTTGTGCGTGTAATATAAAATCTAATTTGATTCATAAAGCAATGCTGTTTGATAGGTACTATAGATATTGCTATCCCCATTTTATTGATAAGAAAAATGAGGCCCAAAGAAATTAAGTGACTTGCCTAAGGTCACACAATTTACAAGTGCCAAAGACTAGATTTGAATCCAGGTCTTTCTGATACCAGCAACAACAGGGTCTCCAATGAGATAAGCTGCTTAGTTGCATTTGCTAACATAACCTTATACTAAAATTCAAGTTATCTTCTAAAACTCTTCTCAGTATGAAGTATTGTATGCTTTGTAAAATTCAGTAAATAATATATTCTAAAGAAAATACACATGTTCAGATAAGAAAGATTTTGTAGGACTAGATATCAAGTGTTTGGTTAATAATATTATGCTTTAAGATTACAAAGTATATTAAAAGCATTATCCCATTTTGTCCTCACAAAAATAATAGAAAGTAGGTGCTATTATTATTTCTAATTTAGAGATAAGGAAGCTGAGGAACACAGATATTAAATGACTTGCACAGGTTCACATAGCCAGTAAGTGAATGAGGCTGAATTTGAATTCATCTTCCTCCTTTGTCCACTGTACCACAAGACTGCCTCCTAAATGTGAAATGTCTAAGACCTATATCATTATCCAAAATCTCAAACTGAAAAGATTGAAAAGGGAGGAAAAACAAATTTCCAAATGCTTTATGCAGAATCTTCTTTTTGACAGAAAAATAGAACAAAAATCAAACAATGATTGCACTAATTACACTCCCAGTACACAACCACTCTTTTCCATTAGAAAGTATGTACCAAAGCAGCAAATACACAAGAACAATGTCTTTGTGTTTTGTTGATTACTCAAGAAACTATAACCATGGCCATACCATCCACATGAAACACTCATCATTTAGATAAGTATGAATTTTCCTTTGATTGAATTAAGCTTGGTTTTATGAGAACTGTCCTTATCTTTCAGCAGTGTTCTCTATTTCATTGATCAGCTGATGGTCTAGAAAAGGTTGCTACTTTTTTTTTTTTAAATGAGTCACATGCTGAGCCTTGGAAAGCAAGATGATTAGACACCAGCCTATGTACTCAACATGAATCTAGGGAATCCAACATCACACACAATCTCCATTGGAGACTGAAAAGGTCACTTACTTTGTTATGTGCCTCAGTGCTGCACTATAATTTAAAGTTCATAATCTGACATTGAGGGAAAACATTTATTTTTATTTTCTTTGCAAAAACAATGAAAACTTTCTATACCTAGATCTTGACTGAAAGATCTAGAGACTGAGGCAATTATTTTAGCTAGCTCAAGGGAAAAGTATGATTTATCCACTGATCCATTCATTGGTTTCCAACTGCTGTTCCTCTTCTTTTTTCCTTTTCTTCCCTTTTACAATATGACAGTACAACATTTATTATATGCCTTTCTATGCCAGATAATAGAGATAAAAAGACAAAAATTATAGACAGCCCATGACTTCACAAAGTTGACATTTTGCTGGATGGATACAATATGAGGTCAGATAATTATATACATGATAATTTCCATGCGGAAGTATAAACATCCATTTAAATTGTCTAATAAACTGAGACATGATGTATGTATGTACCAGAACATAACTTTAGAGCAGGAAAGGGCCTTTGAGGTTACCTTGTCTGGCCTGTTCATTTTACTGGGGATTAGAGAGATGAAACAACTTGGCTCAATGTCATACCAGCGGTCAATTGTTAAGCAAGGATTTGAACCCAGATCCCTTGATTTCAAATTCAATGATTTTTGCATTGTGCCATATTTCATTCACCAAATTTTTTAATGATTTTTTTTTATTTCACCCTCACCTCCAAAGAGTCCTTAAGGGAAAAGAATGGTTTTGCTTCAGGAGAGTGGACAGTTACAGCTTTCACTCCTTTCTTCAATATCTTAGCACCATTCCTTACCCTGAATCTCCACAGATAATTTCAAGAAGACCAATGCAGAAGTTATTATTAAATAACATTCTAGTCCACTGGAGAAGTTTGGAAGGGAAAGTGAGACTTGAATCATTTGGGAGAAAGATGAGGTTCTAGCACGTTTGAAGGGATAAACTTCAAGGCAAGGAATATAAGTAGCTTATCATTCATCTGACAGGAAGAGTTAGTAACGAAGCAGCATTTTCTCACTCTTCTCATTTACAGTGACTGAATGCTTGCAGATGGTACATAAGTTGAGCAATCTGAAATAACATAGCACAGTAATGTATGAGAACGAAGGATGTGGGGGTGATCAAGATGAACTGGTTAGGAGTTTAAAATTCAGCACATGGAGGAGAAACTCATTTATAAAGACAGATGTCATTGGATGCTGTTTTGATTTCAGTAGAAATGATTATGAATTTATAGTTTATGGGTGTTTTGCACTTCTTAAAACCTATGACCGATGGCCAGGGGGAGGCACATGTGAAGCTTTAGCATATAACTCTGCAATAATTGATACAAGGGAAAGAACCGATAATCTTCAATGAATTATAAACCACTGTACAAAATTCATCCCTCCCCTTCAACCTTTTCTATTTATTCTTTTCTTTCCACTCACACAACTGCTATAGTAGTTTAAGTTGTTATTACTTGTCCTCTGGACTAACATAGTTTCTCTTAAGTAATCCCTCTGCTTCCAATCTTTTACTGTTATGATCTATCTTCCACATACCTGCCAAAATAATCCTCATGAAATATAAGCCTGACCATGTTAGATCTCTGCTTAAAAATCTTCTATGATTTCCAATTGCCTTTAGGATTCACTGAAAACTCTTCAGTTTGTCATTCAAAACTCTGAATAATCTGGGTCCTGGGTCCTTTGCAATAGTAACATTTAGACTTTGTACTTTCAAGTGAAGCTACCCTACTTACTGTTTCCTAAATTCAGCATTTTGCTGCATCTTTCATGCCTTTGAATAGGCTGTCCATTATCCATGAAATATACTCACTCCTCATGAGTCTTTTAAATTGTTATTCCCTACCACATCCTTTGTAAAGAAGGTTGTATTGAAATACACCCTCAAAGAACATACGTGGAACAGGCCTATAACAGGGATACATAACCTTTTGTGAGTCATGGACATCTTTGGCAGGCTGATGAAGCTTATGGATGCTTTCTCACAATACTGTTTTTAAATGAATAATAAAATAATGAGTATGACAAAGGAAATAAGTTATATTAAATACATTTGTCAAAATATAATAGGGGTTTACCACTTGCACATGGTTCCTCAAACAGTTTCTCCATGAGCAGGATCCTAGGAATGATATAGTGTCTCCCCATGTAGAAGACAGAAGGGAGCTACTTTTAGGAGAATTACTATAACATGTAAAGGAAGTGACTTGAAAAGAAAGATAGTGGAGCATATATAGACAATCTGTAACTAGTTCCAGGCAGCTTACCATTTGTAAAAGAGGAAACTCTCTGGCTATGCTGGCATTTCAAAAGGGCTACCAGTTTTGGGTATGGGATATTTGCCTATTAGTAGTTAAGTGAGCTCAGCTACTGGTGAAAGGAGTGAAGGCTATGACGGAGAGTGTTTGACATTTTCAGAGGTTTTCTATGCATCTAGTAGTAACAGAATTTGGGTTGCAGCCCAATATAGCATTGTTGTTCTGAATTATGAAGAGAATGTAGCCTACCTTGGCATTTTCATTTATGGAGTCCAGTTTGTTTGCAGCTAGCCCAGGATCAATGATTCCCCTGAGGAAAGTGAATTTTGGGAGTGATGATTGAGACTCCAGCTCAGTAGTCTCTCTGAGAGCCACACTCATCATTGAAATCATGCCACTTCTGGATATGAAGTTGGTGGTACCAATTCTATGAAAATAATGGGTTGAATTTTGAGCCTAATCCCACTCTCACCCTCCACAGAGAGCTATGTGCTGTGTGTGTTTGGGGGTAGGGATAAAAAATAATTTTCTGCAATCATTATCAGATTCTCTGTCACTTTTTTTGCACTTCCACTCAGACATCAGCTATCCCTGTATCTTAAGCAGTGTCAATGTGAATGGAAAATTCACCAGCTTTATTAACAACACTAATAGACTTGTAATTAAACTGTCAATACCATCGATAGTGCAACTCACGATTGTTTTGGAAATGAGAATTGTGGAAGCTTTTTTTCCTCCTCTAAGACTTTACATTTTTTCTTTACTTATTGCAGATTCAAAGTGCTTTATCCCTTGACAATTGAGTTCTCCTTTTGCCAATAACCTTAATTACATCAATTCCTGGGTCTTAAAATGTCTTGCTATCCTTGTGGATGTCTCTTAGACTGGAGTTCAATGAAGTTATTTGTAATTTCTGAGATTTTTCACTGTATAGAGTTCAAAATCACTGGAAACAGAGGCTGTATCTGACCTGTTCCTTCAGCTGTACTTCACATACTCAGTGTTTTACATCTGATATACTTTTCCCAGAATCTGTGTTTTTATTCAATAAAAAAGTCAATTCTGCTTCCATGTAGAAAACAAAGGATGTTTGGCTCATCTTTGAAAGAGAATGAAGATTTAAAAAAATTAAATAGATAATCTTTAATACAAAAAGAAAGACTAAACTAATATTTGAAAAAATCTAGAATCAGAGTACTGAAAATGATTAAGTAGAAAAATATATCAAAAATTTGTTCTGTCTTATTCTACTTTAGATTTATATAATCAAAGGCTAATAGATATAGTACTAGAAGGATCTCTGGAGGACAAAAAGTCCAACCCTTTTTTTTTTTTTTTGATTTAGGAAACTGGTACACAGAATGGTGAAATACCTTACCTAATCATGGGCCTTCCATTCCACTGATCTCCATGGAGCCTGCCACCCAATATGTAGTCAATACATATCTTTGGATTGATTGGTTCTCTTTGTGTTGTGTGAATTTGTGATATGGGATGCATTCCCTAGTGTATCCACAGACTCATGTCACTAAGATACTGAGGAAGAGAATGGGTGGAAAGGGTATGAAGAATAGTAAAAATAATATGAAATTGTACAGTACTCTAAATTTTGCACACCTTATTTATTACAGTATCTTAATTCTTATTCCTATGAGGCAAGTACTATAGGTATAAATCTCTTTTTAAAGATATGGGGAGAGATTAAGTGATTTATCCAAGGTCACACAACTAGTGCATGTCAGAAGCTAGATCTGAACAGAAGTCATTTGGATTCCAAATTCCACACTTTATTCACTATTCTTCTCAGATGCTCCATAAACACAAGAAGTGGTATAGACCACTCCTTTGGGCTACACACATTTATTTTATCTTTCCATTGGTAAAGTTAAATATGATACTCGTGTGTGTGTGTGTGTGTGTGTGTGTGTGTGTGTGTGTTAAAGAGAGAGAGAGAGAGACAGAGAGAGAGATCGAGGGGGGGGGAGACGGAGAGAGAGGAGGCAGAGAGCATGGAGTAAAGAGAGAGTAAAGAGGGCCTATTTTTAGTTCCTGCCTTTGACTAACCTCATAAAAAAGCCATTTAATTTCTCAATGACCCAGGCAGGTCCAAGGGTATGACTGATTATTACAGACAATCCCAAGAGATATTACAGCCAATCCCAAAATATAGATAGATATAGATGTAGATGTAGATATAGATATAGATATAGATATAGATATAGATATAGATATAGATATAGATATAGATATAGATATAGATATAGATATAGATATAGATATAGATATAGATATAGATATAGATATAGATATTTCAGCCAATCCCAAGATAGATATATATCTATATATATTGAAACTCATGTTTTCCTTAATCCAAATTTATGAACTGCTTAAGTAACAGTGAGGATTTGAGCACAGGTCAATTCAATTGAATGTTCTTTCCTCTGAGTCAAAATGTTTTGTTTTTTTTCCCCCTGTAGATCAATGGTTAGGACATTTTGTTGTTGTTGTTGTTGTTGTTGTTTCATTACAGAAATTCTCCAACAGGCTATGTGAAGATTTGGATTTTTGTTTAACCAATGTAGTGTCATTCACAGAGATATCAGAAGGACTTCACCATAAATAGGCAATGTTTCTTTGAATTAAATTTTGCATTCCAACTTTTCCATGACAAGGATAAACATCATTGGTAAACACATGCATGATATGTTGTATCTCTCCTGACATTACTAAGAACAGGGTCTGTGAATATGGACAAACAAATAAATCAGAAACAACTCTGGGGCAACTTATTGTCTACTATCTTTTGGTTAAAATCTCTAGATATAGTTAAAAACCTCTAGGTGAAATATCACTTGGATAATATCAAAAGAAGAAGGTTAACAAAAGCCCATTGGAAATGGTGACTGTGCAGTTTTGTCCATAGTGGAAGCTCAGAAAAATGTTTATGGATTGAATTTCAAAATATGTCTCATCTGTAGTGGGTTTGGAATTAGAAGACCTGAATATGAATACTGACTCTGACACTTAATAGCAGTGTGATCCTGGCCAAATTGCAATATCTCTCAGCTTCAGTTTTCTTTTCTGTAAAATTGAGATAATAATAGCACCTTCCTCATAGGATTGAGAATCAAGTCAACCACCAACGCACACATAGACACACATACACAACTATGTCTTGGCAAAAAATAGCATTAAAAGACTATATAAGTGTTAGTTACCTGCCTATCTCCTTGTGCCCAAAGTCCACCCCTTCTCCAAAGAAATTTAATTCGTCTCATTTCATTAGGGAATAGGGATGCATAGGAGAACAAGGTAAGGATAATAAAAGGGGAGTGGGGGGATGAAGCATTTGCAAGGGTTGAGGGATGGGTGGGAAGGAGAGAAGGTCTTTGACTAGTTAATCTCTCAGTTGAATGACCGTAACATTTTGGAAGTAGACTTTATTGTAAATATTTTTGTTTGGACTAAGCCATACCTATATCTAATCAATTCATCAACCAATAAATAAAGCCAGATGGGGCAGTTGTGACACAGTGGATAGAGCTCATACACTGGAGTCAGGAAGACTCATATTCACAAGTTCAAATCTGACTTCAGATACTTACTAGCTGTGTGACCCTGAACAAATCACTTAACTATTTACCTCAGTTCCCCATCTATCAAATGAGCTGGAGAAGGAAAAGGTAAGCTACTCTAGTATCTTTGTCAAGAAAACCCCAAATGGAGTCATGAAGAGTCAGACAACGACTGAAATGACTGAAATGACTGAGCAACAACAAAAATGTGCCTGGCACTGTGTTAAGCTACATCTTTATGATTTAGCTTTTAGATTTCTCCATCCTATCAGGTTCAAGAGGTACTGATCTTTTTATAAGAGGTATTTTCTTTCCCCATAGAACTGTTCTCTCTCTCTCTCTCTCTCTCTCTCTCTCTCTCTCTCTCTCTCTCTCTCTCTCTCTGTCATTTTTTATTTGTTCATTCCTTTTGCCTGGAAAAAATTTGTATAATGGATAGAGTGTTGTACTTGGAGTAAGGAAGAACTGTATTTACATCCCTTCTTACACTTACCAGCTGTATGACTGAACAAATCATTTAACATCTATTAACATCTACTTTCCTCTAGCAGCTTCTTATGATTAATCTAAGTCATTAATGGGTTGTGATATTTGTTGGTAGGGCAGGTTTCAACAACAGGAAAATTATAGCTTCTTCATGTTTTTGTTTATATCATATCTAATGTTTAGGCTAAAAGTAGCATAGACGTTTTCAAAGTAGAAAATATTTAACATGCTTGTGTGCATGTTTTCTCATAACAGGTATTAGTAAGGTTTTACTAAATATTGGCATATTTCTTGTCAATATTAAGATTTATTTGTGTATGATGTAAATATTGATCTTCAACTTAGCCTTAGTCACTATTTTCACCTGTCAATACATCTTGATATTGACCTTAATAGTAATTATTTCCTTATTCATATTTTCAAAGTAATAGATTACAAGTCTATAGCATTATTTGGCCACTGTTTTCTAATTTCTTAGCACTACCTTATATCAATAATTTCCTATTTATCAAGTAGGGAACAATTTTTTTTGTTATTTTATTTTTATCACTCTACATTTCAAATTACTCTAAGATTTTGAAGTTGATCATTTAACTTTTTTTTTCATGTCTTAAAGGGGATGTAAAATCAAAAGTGATGAAAGATTTTTAAGGTAGTACTCCTCTTGAATCTTAAAAGTCCTGATCCATAAAGACAATAGATACCCATTTCAAATTGCAATAGCAATATTTATATAAATAAATGGTTACATTATTCCATTCAGAGACAGGTCATTTTAAATTAAATTAAGAATTTTGAAATATTCAAAAATTGACTTATGCAATTTAAAATTCAGGTATAAAAATTAGTTGTTGGAATACCAAACTCAAGGGAAATGCCTTTATTTCAGCATTGATATGTACAGGACTCAGAAATTTTTAAAGTATTATGACAGTGGTTGTTTTATTTTATTTTATTTTACTTTGTAAAGTCACACCTAGGTGAAATTGACTCATCAAAAGAAATATACTGTAAAGAGGCTGGAAAATGGTCCTCATAAATTAACAAGAGTTGGCACTCTCCTCCTAATTCATTGTTATGTACTAATTAGTGCTAGGCACTGATTTGAGGCTTTAAATTCTTTCCTTTGAAGATTTTTTTTTCAAAATTGTTTTCAAAGGAAAGACATTTCTTTAATAAAAACTGTTTAATTCTCTGCTCACTTGGGAAACACAGATCCCTTGCATAAAGCTGGTGAAATCCAAGAGCAGATTGCTAATAAAGGTGCTAATTATTAGTGGTCTAGCATTAACAGAATATTGCATCCTTCCCCAGGCAAAAATGAAATGAGTTCACAAAGCACTTCTAAATTTACAACAAGGGCTTAGCAAAAATTCAATAAAATCCATTATGTCTATAAATGCAAATATTGAAACTAAGGATTTTCTCTCTTGTGATGTATTACATATTGTCTGGAAAGAAATATTGAAGGAAGGTCTTAAACAGTATTCTCACAGTGTTTGTTATATCACAAAATCATAGGCAAATAAAAGAAAAAGAAAAAAAAAGATTGCTATTCAGAATCATCAACCATACCTTAGTGACTAAAAGCCTATAAATATTAACTTTACATAATACAAGAAATACAATAGGCAAGAATTGACATTTGACAATATATACTATTAGAATAATATTCTTTTTATTTATTTATTTATTTTGGCAGGGCAATGAGGGTTAAGTGACTTGCCCAGAGTCACACAGCTGGTAAGTGTCAAGTGTCTGAGGCTGGATTTGAACTCATGTCCTCCTGAATCCAAGGTCAGTGCTTTATCCACTGTGCCACCTAGCTGCCCCTAGAATAATATTCTAATTCAAAGAAAATTCTGTGAAATGAGCTATATCTGAATGCTTAGATATACATAGGTGGATATGATCAGATTTTCCTTTTAGAGAATATAGATGTTTTTACATATATTTTTTATATGGTACGAACATCTTTATATGTACATATATATGTATGTATGCATGTATGTATGTTTATACACACACACACACACACACACACACACACACATACATCGGGTTCTTAACTGCTTAAGGACACATTTCCTGCTATTTGCTCAAAGCATCTTTGTTGTAGTTTTGGTGAAACAGAATTTAAATGAATTTCTCCTTCCTAAATGGAAGTTAATGAGAAGCTTGTTGTCAATGAAGGGCCTCCCAAAAGTCTCAGTGCTTTTACAAGTTTTAATGCCTTTGATAGCTTAAAACTTCACTAAGACTTATTGGAATACCTTGAATATGGAGCTATAGGATAAAAGGATATTGTATTAACTAGGGGTTAACAATTTGCAGTAATTAAGCTGCCATCTATTTTTGACTATTTTTTAAAAATTTTAACCGTGGTTTAAATTGTATTCAAACTGAGCTAGTGAATACTTAATAGGGGGAAAATGAAAGTAATATACAGCTTTAAATTAAGAGAATCTGGTTGAATAAAAACAGAGCAACAGAAAAATAAAATAACCACATTAGCGTTTCATGATTCTGTAACAGATACAGAGATGTGTAGTCGCCTTAAATTAGATGCTTTTAGCACCAGCCTTTGGGCATTAAGCATTTATTAAAGAGAAAACACTTGGAGTTCATAAAGTTTAAGAAGAAGCCTATCTATCTTAGGGTTCCACCTCCTCCTCCTTCTTCTCCTTCCCTTCTGCCCTGACAAGGTTCCAGCCACAGGAAAAGAGATGGAGCCAGGGAGCCAGCCTTACTTCCTATTTCCTGCCTCCCTTCCCAGAAGAGGCTGTCTCTCAAGCTGATTGGTTAGATTGATTCATTGGACTTTAAGGTGGTCTTGATGTTGACTTCAAAGTCCTTAGCTTCTGAGAACAATACCCTATTTAGGACCAGCCAGGTGTGGTTTTTATTTAATTAACTTTAAGTAGGTTCTCAGTTGGTCTCACTTAATTCAATCAATTCTAAATCAATCTCCAGGTGGGGCCTTTGGGCTTCTGCCAAATCCCATTTTTTTTTCACACTTCCTGATTTATTTATTTCCAATGGACCCAGATGACTCTAAAGGAGAGGGTGATGCTAGTGAGTTTGCACAGCCCTTCACTGCAAGTCATGACACCATTTCCGCATATTATTGTCTTCTTTGAGAATGAAGGACAAACAACAACAAATCATTATGAAATGGGTATTATAGAAATGCAAATAATGATGAAGATGGTGAATTGCAAAGTTATGAGAGTTTAGATTGAAGAGACAAGGTAGGTCCAGTCAGTTATACAGATACTTGTATTCCAAGTTAAGGAATTAATTTCATATACTGTAGACAACTCAGAGCAACCTAAGTTTTATGTTTTATTTTGTTTGTCAGATCTGGGGAGTGACCTTTCTCATACATAACTAATTTTCTATCCCTGATCCTTTAAAGCCCGTGAGCAGTACATTGGGTGGGTGAATCAAATGGACCAAAATTAGAAGCCATTATCTTCACCATCATAATTTTCATCATCATGTATTGTCTTTAATTGTAACAATTTTACAAGAACAGTTTGAAATGAATAAAACTTTTGAAGGCTTGAAAGCAAATCTTCACAGTCTTGAATATCATAAAAAAACTGTTAAAAGTTGGGGAAAAAGGCACTGAATAGTTATTTGACATCATTTATTTAATTTAACTCCTTGTTTTCTTGTGGGAAAACCAACATTACATATTGCATAGAAGGCCAGTTTTTTGTTTTTTGTTTTTTGTTTTTTTTAGTGAGGCAATTGGGGTTAAGTGACTTGCCCAGGGTCACACAAGAAGGCCAGTTTTGAAGTATTCAGGAACTAGATGGCTCAGTGAATAAAACAATGGGCCTTGAGTCAGGAAGACCTTAGTTCCAATCTATCTCTCTATCAATCTATCTATCTATCATCTAACTATCTATGCATGTATGTAAATATGTATATATGTATGCATCTATCTATCTATCTACCTAGCTATCCATCCATTTATTTATCTATCTATATGTTATTGGTTGGTTGTATGACCCTGGGCAGATCACTTACCTTTTGTTTGCTTTAATTCACTAAAGAAGGAAATGACAAACCACTCTAGTATTTTTTCTAAGAAAACCCTATGGACAGAGGGGTCATGAACATTGGAAACAACTGAACAACAATGGCCAAGTCAAGTCAACACTCAGAGCCCCAGTTAATGCTCTAAGATTATAGAGTACAAATGATTTACTGATTTTCATCAGTGGAGTTTTCAGACCAAGATTTCTTCATTCCACCAAAATCACATATATGCAAAAAGTTTCTCATACCATAAATGATAATATCCTCAGCCTCTCAATCAAAGCCTCAAAACAATAGGATAATTAAGTCCTTTAAAATGTATTTAGTCCCTACAATGGTTAGAGCATTAAAAAAAACTAAAAAAAGAAATGTGATCTAAAGAAATTTCCAATCCCAAATGGATTATTTCAGAGTATTCTATCAATATAATATATGAATAGATGATCCTGCCAGCAATGTTGATGTGTCAGGAAGGAAGTTAAATAGCATTTCTTTTTGAATAAAACAGTCATTAGAATCTTTTCCACACATGGTAAGGGAATTGATAGCATGCACCTTCAGCCAATGTACCTCTTTTTTTCCTGGATACTGTAGGTTTTTTCTTATGTTATTTTAAAGATGATTGTAGAATATCTTTCTTTCCTACTTGCCTATTTCATTATTTTGTAGGTTGGGAATGTGCATCTGTCATATGGAAAAAATTCTCTCCATGATTTTAAAGAAAGCAAGAGCCACCGTACTCATCTTGGAATTTTATTCTGGAAAATATTTTTTCCTCCCCTCCCCTTCCTTTCTTCCTTCTTTCCTCCCCCCCCTCCTTCCTTCCTCCTTTCTTTCCTCTCTTTTTTTTCTCTCTCTCAGCTAGAATATAGTATATATGCACACATTTTTATAACTCTTGATACAGCACACACAGTCTTTGAATACTATCAGTTCAGATCAATCTTAGAGAGTTTATTGGTACAAGGGAGAGAAAGAGAGATCTATTTGCAGAACCCCCTGAGATCCTCTGGAGTTGTACTTGTTCACCGTGAACTGAATTCTCCTTGTTAAATCTGAAGGACAAAGGGTCACAGAGATTGAACTCAATTGGATAAAAATTAAACTGACTTTAGGCTCAGCTAACATAATGTGGCATGGAGTTGGCATTTAATTCCCCTTTGTTTACAAATACTAGACAATGTGGAGCTTTTGAAGTCTCCTGAGGAATTCCTTTTGGAGACAAAAACACATTAAAAGTAAGCTCTCTTTTAACCTTTTGCTGTGTTTAGTACTTGAACAATGAAATTTTAACTCACATTTCCTTATGCAAAACATCTTGAAAAGGACATTTTGGATTCATTTTATGAAAATAAATAATTTTTAAGATTTGAGGGCTTTTCAAAAGTATAATACAAATTTAAGTTTACTCCTTTATGGATCTATGATTTCATGAGAAAGCTGGCCCAGGAAATAGGGCACTGGACTTGGAGTCAGGAAGACTTGGTTTCAACTCCTCCCTAAACATGTAGTAGATGTATTTCACTGCATAAGTCAGATAGCACCCCTGTGCCTCAGTTTCCTCATCCTTAAAATGAAGGAGTTAGATCTCAATAGCCTCTAAGGTCACTTTGAGCTCTAACTCTACTCTCATATTGGGGTTACTCCCTCTAGTGACATAGATCATGGCTGCTCCAGGAATTGAAAGTTATTCCTGAGTGTCTTTGGCTCAATAATTCTGAATTATTTTATATCATTCCCTCCTGTGCACGTTACATTCCAAGAAAAATGTGCCCACTTGCTGGGATTTAGACATGACTTCTCATCTCCCAAATCCCTGCCTTTGAATAGGCTTTGTGCATTTCCAGAATGCTCCCTCATCACTTCTGCCTTTCCAGGTGAAAAGCTTCCTTCAGGTGTCATGTTACAGGGAGCCTTTCTGGATATTCTCAGTTATTAGACTTCCCTCAAATGACCTTGTTTTTTTTTTTTAATTTTGTAATCACTTATTTGTGAACATGTTGCTTCTACCCAGCAAAATATAAGCCATTTGAGGTGCTTTTATAGAAAGTGAGAAAGAACACTGGCTTTAAGAGGGCCCAGTTTCAAATTCTACCTAGGGCCACCTTGCTGCCTGTGTGATCTTGGGCAGATAAGTTTATTTCTGCGGCTGGAGTTTTCTCATGTGTAAAATGAGGAATACTAGAATTAGATAATGTCTTTGATACCTTTCAGCTCCAGATGCTTTTTTTTTATAACTGTATAGCTTCCTGCTACTTGCACAGTGACCTAGACCGAGTAGGTGTAGCAGGGTGACTCCTCAGACTGGGCCTGGAGACAAGAAGACAACAGTTGAAATCTAGCCTCAAACCCTAAATAACTGTTTGACTCTGAGCAAGTCACTTAACTTCTCAACTTCAATTTGCTCCTCTGTAAAATGGGGATAATAATAACACTTACTTTGCATGTTTTTTATAAGGATCAAATGAAATAATATTTGTAAAGTTCGTTATGAACACTGAAGTACTATATAAGTGCTTGTTATTATTATTGTTTTCATCACCATCACTATTATTATTGTTGTTGTTGTTAATCAACTATTTGAGCTTAACAAGACTTTCTACCTTGAAAGTGCTTTCTAAAGCGTATTTTCTGCTGGATAGCTTTTGAAAGATTAGAGGAGGTTATCAGCTTACTCTAGGACTGTAAAATAAACATAGTTATTAGTTCTTATCATTTGGAAATCACAGTCCAATTTCTTTGTAGGAAAAATAAAATGAGCATGCATTTGAAGAGCCAACGAAAAAGAGGAGGGAGGGATTTCATGTGAGACAATGAAGTGAGGAGTACACCAAGAACATAAGAAAAAGCTCACCCTTTTCTTTCCTCTGACCATTGCAAAGGAGAATTCATTGGTGCCAGCAATGAAGCTTACATGCATTCCACTACAACCAGCAGTAAGGAGTCTATGGATTTTTCTCCCATAGGGCCTGTCAGACACAGTATTTGTCAGAGGCAGGCCTTGACCCCAAGCCTTCCAGGTTTTATGAGCAGA
Organism: Dromiciops gliroides; assembly: GCF_019393635.1. Lineage (NCBI taxonomy): Eukaryota > Metazoa > Chordata > Mammalia > Microbiotheria > Microbiotheriidae > Dromiciops > Dromiciops gliroides. The sequence continues at coordinate 145,950,269 of NC_057866.1, forward strand.
TCTCTACATGATGCCATGCTGCCTCCAAGATGAGCTCTCATGAGATAGGAGGTGTCAAAAATCTGGACTGCTTTGACAAAGATGCGGTGTTTGAGCTTGGGACTGACCTCAATTGTAGGAAAGAAATAATTTTATGTGACTTGATATTTGACCATATGCACTCATAGAGGAGGATAATACTTTTATCTTTAGTTCTTAATCATATGATGTTTTATTTTCTTTTAAAGCAAATCTCTTTTCCTTTAAGGCCTTACATGAATCTACTTTCCTTGACCTTCAAGTCTTCTTTAGATCAAGTGCCTTGTAAGAGTTGAATCTCTATTCTGTTTAATGTTTGATCTTATTTGTGTGCCCCCAATATAATGTATTAGAAGGACAAACTCTTTTCACTCCTGATTCAGCTCCAAGGCATCACAGAAAGGTCAGTTCACTGCATATTAGAAACAAAAGAGAATAACAGGGGAAAAGTCAGCATTAACCTGAGAATATGAGATTAGTAAAATCTTATGAGATAAAATATTGGACTTTGAGGCAGGAAAACGTGAGTTTGAATCCTGCTCTGAGGAATAATTAGCAATTGGATCATAGTTTAAGAAAATCTCTTTAAACCTCAGTCTCTACCTCTAAAAATAGGGGCAAAGATTGCTTTTATTTCACAGGAAGATCTGTGAATGAAAAATGAAATGGTATACATAAATGTATTTATAAACATTTAACTGTCTTATAGAATAATTTATTATGATGATGATGATGAAAATAGATAATTCTTCTAAGAGCCCCTTTTAAATTTTATCCATTTTCCTATGCAATTGTTCACATCATCATCATCCCAAAAGATTACCTAAATGAATATCCTAATATACAAGTGACTTTAAAATTATTTCAAAGCTGCATCTTTTGGAGTTTATTATGAAAGTTTAGCATAGCAAAGCCAACAAAAGTGCATATATAGGACATAGTAATTTGATTCAATTCAACAAATATTAATGTAGTATTTGAAGAAAACCATTAAATGCAGACAATCTTCTTCCCAGCATTCCTAAAACTCTGAGAGAGTTTTAGACCAGAACTGAGGTCAGAACTACTAAGAATACTTTTGACCCTGATCTTGGGGGTGGGAGGTTACTTAGTAGAGGCAGAAGTAAAATCATACAAGTAAGATGGACAGTTAAAAGATTTTGACACTGAGAATGAAGGGAGAATGACAAAGGTTGGAGACCAAACATTGTCACACATATGTCTTTATGATGAACTGTGTCATTATGGATTAAGCATTGACTATGAATGCCTATTGAGAGGTTGGAGTCCTGGGGAGGTTTCTGTGAAGACTTCCACCTGTGCTTTCTTATGGGTCTGAGATCCACACTACCATTAACCCCATCCTATTTATTCCATTACTTAACCTTTTCTCAAATGGATTACTTCATGGAGAAAGAAGTCATCCTCATGGCTCCTGCCTCTTCTCCCCTTTTTGCTGTGATGGACAGCAACTGCATTTAGAACTGATTTCATTGTAGATGGTATTATTTTAAGTGTTTTCTCAGGCCGTGTATGTCAGTGTATTAAAATACAGGAAGCTATTTCAATCTGTGCCATTTATTCTTACTCAAATCCTTGTGGTGAGATTGGGAACAGAGGGAGGGCACTCAGAAGGTTAGATTTTGTTAGTACAAACTGACTAGGGGTGCATGGTGCATATTTAATTGGAGCCCAATTTCTCCTGAGACATGAGTTAGTAAACCTTAGGCTGCTAAGGGAGAAAGAAGGGGGCATTTCTTTTACTTTTAATATCTTGTGGCTTTAAAAAGAAAGCTCCACCCTTCAGGAAGGAGTGAACTGAATGAAGTCACACCTCAGTGAAGTGGGAAAGAAAAAGGAAGGATTCCCCTTTCAGATATCCTTCTCCCCTCCACCTGTTACCCTTCCTTGTATTTTGACAACTATTCCTTACAGTAGAAACTCCATCTTCCAACTCTGGGCATTTTCTTTTTCTTTTTCTTTTTTCTTTTTTTTTTTTTTGGTGGGGCAATGAGGATTAAGTGACTTGCCCAAGGTCACATAGCTAGTAAGTGTCAAGTGTCTGAGGTCAGATTTGAACTCAGATCCTCTTGAATCCAAGGCTGGAGCTTTGTCCACTGCGCCAGCTAGTTTCCCAACTCTGGAAATTTTCACTGGCTGTCCCTCATGCCTACAATTGTCTTTCTCCTCCTCTCTGCTCCCTGGTTTCCTTTCAATCCCAGTTAAAATCTTACCTTCTATAACAAGCATTTCCTGATCCCCCTTAATGCTAGTGCCTTCCCTCTTGATCATCTCCAATTTATTCTGTATCTCTCTTTACGTGTTCATCTCCCACCCCCATCATGTGGATGTGAATACAGGGATTGTTTTTGCTTTTTATGTGTGAATCAACAGCAAAATAATTGCCTTATATACAGTTCAAGGCTAGGCATAGGGATGTAGGTTAAATAGATTATTTGTTGGAGATCAGATTATGGTGACTCCTTCAGGCTGGATAGACGAGATACATAATTAGAAGGTCAGAAGTGGTACTAATATAACCTCTTGTACTATACTTGGGAAATCAGGAGACTGTTACACTCAGGTTTCAAATCTATGAGGCTAAGTACGAAACACTAAAATTGGATTGGGTATCTTGGTAAACATAAGGTGATTGGCAACCCATTCATTACCTTATCCAGGACATTCAAAGGGAGGGATTCCAGGAACATCACAACATATTTAATGACTACCATTTTCATCATTTGAACATAAGCATATATAAACCGAATAAAACTTAATAAGAGAATCAAAGCATGGGCAAAACCTTTATCATCCTTAACTTTGTATGGGGTTTTTTTGGTGCTGGAGGGGTTGTGGAATGAACATCTTGGTGCAAGGTGTATATTATGTACGACCTTGCAATCATTTTAGAAAGCAAGGGACAGGACACATAAGGGACTTTCTAAAACTCAGTTTAGAATAAGCAGACTACTTTGCCCTAAACATTTTCTTCTAAGAAAGATGAAATAGGCTCAATGGGTTCTGGAACATTTTGTTTGTTCAAATTGACACATATTCAATTTATTGTTCTCACATTTTAATTGCCTGTGGGCATTTCAGTTTCTTTTTATAAAAGGACTGAGAATTTTAAAACATGGGAAACTTGCTCTTTTGATATACCAGGTTTGTTACTGAATATGCTTAGGTCTTAAAAGCAAAACAAACATATTTGTTATTGCCTTGTTTTGGGTTTCTGTGTGGATTATTTAAATTGAATCCATTCACATATCCTGAAGTTCATTTCATGAGAGATGATGTATACAATTATCTTAAAATCAGAAACTCAGGGGCAGCTAGGTGGTGCAGTGAATAAAGTACGGGCTCTGGATTCATTCAGGAGGACCTGAGTTCAAACCCGACCCCAGACACTTGACACTTACTAGCTGTGTGACCCTGGGCAAGTCACTTAACCCTCATTGCCCCCCCCAAAATAAATAAAATCAGAAACTCCCGACTTCTCATTTTCCTAAAAAATGATAAATTCCTCTTCAATTTTCTTTTTTTTTAATCTATGTAGTTTTATTTTTATTTAATGCATTTCTTTTAATTAATAGTAATCTCTTTTTTTCTCTCTCTCCTACCAGTCTTCATTGGGGGGAAAAGAAAAGAAAAACAACTTCTGTAATAAATATATATAATAAAGCAAGACTAATTTTTACCTTGGCATGTCCAAAAGTATATACATCTCCATTTTCATTTTGAATCCACGACCTTTCTATAAGGAAGTGAGTGTCAATGGTTCATCCTGTATGTGACTTTTAAAAAGTTTGAGAGACATAATTTCTGGGTAATTTAATCATTTTTATTAATAATGCCAACATGTTTATTAATAAAAAGGATGGCCATTTGGCTATCTCTCTTTTTGACCAAAGACCCCTCAAGGTGATGGGCTCAGAGTTTATACGCTCTTGGAGGGGCAGGTATTCCTGAGGGTGGCAATCAACTCTGAGTAGTTAACAATTAATGAGAAAAACAATATTCCTCATTATTTTAATGACAGCATACATGTTTACTAAAATATCCAGTTTGGGATCGGGGCAGAAAAACTATAGTGCAAAAGAAAGACTTTCAGCTCTGACTTCTGTAAGGTGTTTGGACCAAATTCTATAATATCTTTTCAATGTCTCCTTCAGGGATTCTTCACATTTTTTTTTCACTGACCACAGTGACCATTTGGTAAAGCCTGTGGATCCCTTTCCAGAATAATGTTTGCTCCCTATGTAATAAAAATTGAAGGAAATACTGTATTTCAGTTAGAAATTAATGACAATAAATTTGAGTTTTTTTTCCATTCATGTTCACAGACTTTGTGAAATCTATACATGTACTCCTTGGGAGCCCATTTATCTGAGATGAAGAACCATTGCTCTAGATATGTAACTATATGCAAATATGTGTGAAAGTTGATTAGACTGTATTGTGAAACTTTTGCTTGTTTGTAATATTGCTGAATTAAAAAAAATAAAAGTCCTCATTGTATAAATATTTAAGTAAAGGGTCTTGTAAAAACAGGTAGATACATATCACAATATGTATGATAACCCATGAAACTAACCATAAACTATCTCAATTCCCTGTTCTCCCATTCAACCTAATTTGACAATCAAGATATTTCAAGACATTGAAGAACACATACACACTTACATGTTACATATCTATGCATACATTATCATGCATACTTATATATGTGTGTGTGGGTATATATATACACATTTGTATGTCTATATAAAACTATATTTATAGCATATATTATGTATACACATGTGTCTATATATTCAATTTTATGTATGTATATATGTGTGTATGTGTATATAGACTCATAGAATTAGAGGTAAAAGGGACCTTGGAATGCATCTACTCTAATCTCACCCCCTTATTTTATAGCTATGAAAATCAAGCCCCAGAGGCTGATAAATGACTTGGCCAAAGTCATAGAAGTAACTGGTAAAATTGACATTAGAACCCTAAGCCCTCATTCTAAACTCTGTAATCTTTTCACTATACCATGAAGCTTGATATAGTCAAAGAAAGTAAAATCTCAAAAGGAGAATCCTTCCCAACTGTAAAATCTTTACACTGCCACTCTATACATAGGTATTGTGTAGACATGTCCCAAGAGACATTCTCCCTGAGTAATTGAAAAGGCAGGCATTGTATATGAGTGTGTGTGTGTGTGTGTGTGTGTGTGTGTGTGTGTGTGTGTGTGTGTGTGTGTGTGTGTGGTAGGTTTGGGGTAGGGAGAGTGTAAAGGTAATTACATTTCACCAGTGGAAGGATTGGCAAGCTAGAAAATATTCATTCTTTCAAGTATCCAGTCCTTAAATGAACGTAAGCCCAGGACACCTAAGTGTTTATATTATGTTTGCTATTTCCATGCTGAGGGGAGTACAATGTTTCATTTCATTACAGATATCAGAAGTGGTGCAAATGGTGGCTGAATAGCCAGCATGTTCTGTTAAAAGACAAACCTATTTCTTTTCCCCATCCCAAACCAGGTTGCTTAACATAGCCAAAGCAAAACAACAAAAATAAAACAATCAATCAGACCTCCATGTGAAGTTCAGGATTTTTATTTCTTTCTTTATGGTTGGTCATAATTTATTATGAAGTTATCTAGTTTTGAACACTGGTAGTTCTAAACACCATTTGACAAGGAAAAGCTTATAGAAAGTGTTCAGGCTAATATTACTAAAAGGTAAATTCTTCCTTTTTGAAGCATTATGCATTATTTTCAGAATTTAGCTTCATTTTCCTATTTCAGAGTACATGGAATCCATTCTTTTGCTTGTCTAATTGGAAACTGAACTGATGACTGATTTTTCATTTGATTCTTTATGAAAAAAGAGCACGATTACAATGATCATGATTTCTATTAGAATGAGAACAAAAGACAACTTGACATTTTAGTGGTGAACATTTGGGAAACACTAAGTTGTGGTAACATAAGTGAAACTTAAGCTAACAAAATTACCTGAGCAGCCCAAACTGTATTAAGAAATTAATATTGTCAGTCAAAGCACCTAGGGAGAAGAAAGAGTGCTAGGCTTTGAATCTGATGACCTGACTTAGAATTCCACTTCTGCCACTGACTACTTGCATGACCTCTATTCTGGTTTTGTCAGATAGATAGGAAGTGATTAGCAAGGGTTTATTTTGTTTTTGCCCATGTAAGTAATGTGTGCCCACAGAGGTCTGTCTAGATGCTGCTTACTGGAAGTTAAGAAGAGATATTTCTAGCCTATTCTCCCCCAACCCTTATCCAGGGAAGTACCAAGGGAATAAGGTCTCCTATTAGGAGTAAGACAATTCAGCTCAACAAAGAGAAAGGGGGTTCCAGATGTCATTGAAGAAGAAATTCCCTAGAACCTCAAGTGTAGCAAGCTGGGGAGAGGGACATGATAGAGACTGCAAATTCTTTCTCTGCTGGTTTATTTCCAAAGTCTTTCTCTCCCTTCAACAACTTACTGAGAGCTTGCAATGACATATCTCAATATTAAAAGCCAGAAGAGCCACGGATCGTTCTTCTCTCCAATTCTCACAAAATACACCAACTCTTCATTGCAGTAGGCCAGAATGGAGTAGTCAATCTCCTCTCATTAGGAAAGATATATATGATTAGATCTTGAGCCAAGAGTCACACATAAAAGGGGGATAATAATGATGCTTAAACTGTTGCACCTACATCATAGGATTGTTGTTTGGTGAAAATTAGAAAATATAATAAATGAAAAGTGCTCTATAATCTAAGATCTGTGTAAGTAAATGCCAGCCATAGTTATTATTTACAGCATGTCCAAGTTTAAGTGATTATTGAATTGAACCTCAATTACTTAGCAGTAACCGAATGCATAGGGATTGGACCTGAAATTACACTGATCCTGTGAACTATAGGATGAGGACAGTCCCTCCATTTATGCAAGTTAAAAAGTGCTCTGAAACTTAATGCTGGAGCTTTTCCTAGAGCACTGAGAAGTAAAATAATTTACTAGAAGTCACAAAGCCAGGATGTGTCAGAAGTTAGAATTGAACCTAGGTCTAGATGCCTTTGATTCTAGTTCTCTGTCCACAATGATATATGACATGATTATCTGAAATTACATAAGAAAGATTGTTGTGAAATTTAATGAACCTGTTTTAAGTCATTTTGATAAATTTCAGCAAGCTTTGTATTGGCTCAATAATCAAGTTTTATATCAGGATATAAACAAGGCATAACTCTTCTATTCACTTATTTCAGTGTAGTAGGGATTATGAAATAATGGTTCTAGAGAATTGGCCATTAATAAATAATTACTAGGGGGGACAGCTAGGTGGCTCAGGGGATAGAGCACTGGCCCTGGATTCAGGAGAACCTGAGTTCAAGTCCGGCCTCAGACACTTGACACTTACTAGTTGTGTGACCCTGGGCAAGTCACTTAACCCTCATTGCCCTAAATAAATAAATAAATAAATAGTTACTAGAATACCTAGGTCAGACTTTTTTGAGGGATATACAAAAGGATTCCTTTGATTCACATGTAGACTTCAAATACTCTCTTCTGATACTTTCCCCAACTTCCGAAACTATATAGGATATCTTATTTTTTCTCTATCATTAATTTTTAGCCTTTTCAAAATTGGTTTATTTGGAGTCACACATAAAGAATGGTGATCAAAGCTCCACCCCAACCACCCCTTGAGATGTTTAGAGGACTCTCTTCTGGGGAGCTATTTTGCAGTCCACCTCAGTCACCCTTTGCTTTGCTTTGATGAAAGAAAACACTCTCTGTTTCTGACTCTATCTCTGTCTGATTCTGTGTGTGTCTCCCTCTCTCTGTTTCTCTCTTTTGTCTCTCTGTCTCTATCTCCCTGTCTCTATGTTTGTGTCTCTGCCTCTCTGTGTTTCTCTGTCTCTGTCTCTCTGGCTTGTAAATTTAGATAATAGAGATACTACTGAAGTGAACTTCTCCAACCCAGATTTTTCTTGCCTGGCCTCTACTCCCCCAAAGCAGAAGCATTCAGGGGTATACTTACTCCCACAGTTGACTTACACTCAAATTTCTCTCCCCATTAACCCCTCCCCCCAGGTTAAAAAAAAAAGCTGCTGGTTATCAGTCTGAGCTTTCTAATACCTTTAGCTGTCTTCATGTTTAGAATGCTATACAACTGAGGTCAGCTAGGTGGCACAGTGGATAGAGCACTGGCCCTGGATTCAGAAGGACCTGAGTTCAAATTGGACTTCAGACACTTGACACTTACTAGCTGTGTGACCCTGGGCAAGTTACTTAACCCTCATTGCCCCACCAAAAAAAAAAAAAAAGAATGCTATACAACTTACTTCTCCTATACATCATTGTGCTATACAGGTCTTGATCACTTTCCTTATGTTTGAACTTGTTTTTTCATGGTATAAGCACTTTAGAGTACATTAATGCTGAAGTACTTTTGTTTTATCTGTGTATTTATTTCCTGGTCTTTCAATGCATTTTTTTTTGTGGGGCAATGGGGGTTAAGTGACTTGCCCAGGGTCACACAGCTAGTAAGTGTCAAGTGTCTGAGGCTGGATTTGAACTCAGGTACTCCTGAATCCAAGGCCAGTGCTTTATCCACTGCACCACCTAGCTGCCCCCAATGCATTTTTAATTGCACAGTGACATTCATGTGACAGCTTTCAGTATTTTGATGAAAATGGAAGAATGATGCATGCACAAATGAAATGATGTACTTGTTGGGAAAGGTTACTTTTATGCCTACCCAACAGGGTCTGGTGGAAAACATACTGACTCCGAATTAAAATACAAGGCTTATATTCAAATTTTGCCTCTGTCAAGCTTCGTCTATGTGACCTTGGACAAGCCTTAACCTCTCCGTGTCTCAATGATCTCATCTTTAAAATGAGGAGGACGTTTCCACAACAGGGACATAACATATTCCTACCAAGTTCCTACATTTTGGTAACAGCAATGGGAAAGAGGTTGTTAAGACTAGGAGGGGTTGAAATATCTTAACTACTCATAAAAATTAGAACTTTTTCGTGAAACTAATCATTAAGAAAAAAGGCATTGGCCTTTTTTGAGAAATCATAGGGAAGCAATGGTCATCAGTTCTTTAAGGAAAAAAAGCTTAGAATGATGGTACTATAAATACATATGTTGAGGTTAGACGTTTTTACTCTATCACAACCTAAGTATATTCATTTCTGGCATCATTTTAGGAGATATTATGGAAGCAGAACATTTGCATGAGTAATATCATAATTATTCGTGTTCTTATCCAACATTTGACCTCTAAAATCTCTAAAATGCTTATGACTAGCAGCCTTTGCACAGTTCTGTTGCTGCATATCTATTTCTCCTGACCAATTTCCTTCCTGAAAAAAAATTGAATTACCTTTTTCAGGGTCAGCTACAAAATCACAGGATACAATAAATTCATTTAATCTGCCTGTGTCCACAATTGGCCTGTATCTCCTTGTTCATTTATGGGCACAAAACATCAAGAATAAAACTCAAATCTCCTTTGGAGGAAAGAAACACATTTTTTTGGCTTTCATGTTTAACAACTGCACAACCTCTTGCTCAAGATTAAACACTTTATTGTGTCCACAGGCAGTTGCATATTTATTACTCCTGAGGCAGTGGTATTTGAAATAAATGGAATTGAAAGACTCTATGAAATAGTATCTGAAACCCATAATTCTTGAGCTGTTCTCTCCCAAAGGAAAAGGAAATATTTCAGCTAGCCTACTATAAGAAGTATAGTTCATGTGGGTACAAACAGACTGTAAAAGGAAAGGAAACTTTTATCACTGGTGATAATGATTCAGTTCTTAATTTTTGCTATAGATCTGGATTTTGTGTGACTACAGAAGTACAATACTTTTTTCTGACTCCTCCTTTTTCCCACTCTTGATGAGTGATGGCTGAGTTAAAGGCTTATTTTTCCAGATTTCTTCTGTAGAAGGAAAGACTCTACCTGAGACTTAAACGAGCCCAAGAGGCAGAGATGAGAAGTGAGAGAGTTTTAAGCATTGGGGACACTAGTAAAAATGCTCATCAGATTGACTATACATAAAAATTATTAATGCTAAAGCAGCTGTAGTAAAACTCTAATACATTGTTGGTGGAACTGGGAATTAGTGTAACCAATCTAGAAAACAAACTGGAACTATGAACCATAAGTAATTAAACTATAAACCATCAATACCACTATATAAGAGGTGTATAACCTGGAGGAGATCAAAAAAAGAGGAAAAGACTCCTGCATGCAAAAAGATATATAGTAGCTCTTTCTGCGGTGGTAAAGGAGTGAAATCTTAGGAGATTCCCTTCGATTGGGACCTGGATGAACAAATAATGGTATATGAATGTAATGGAATGTTATTTGTTATAATAAATGATGGAGAGGATGATTTCAGAAAAACCTGGGGAGACTTATGTAAACTGATGTAAAGTGTAGTAAACAGAAACAGAACAACAATTCATACAATAACAGCAATATTGTCAAATTAATTTACTTTGAAAGACTTGGTAAATCAATTGAAGGGGTAGTCTTCTGTCTTTTTTTTTAATCCTATGTTTAGCACATAGTTGGTGTTATTACCTGCTTGTCGACCATTTCTGGGGGAGATGAACAATATGGAGACTGATGTCAATGGATTTTAGAGTTTATAGACAGATGGAAAATATAAGAATATTGGAAAGGTAGAAAAAGTTCAGGTTATCAATTCTAAATAAAAATCTCAAAAACCAAAATGAGGACTCTGTATTTGATATTCGGTGTGATTATTAGCCAAAAAAGTTGATTGAGCAGGGCGATGCCAAAGCAAAACCTTCACTATAGGAAGATACATTTGATATTGAGTGGAGGATGTAATCGAGTATGGAGACAAGAGACAAACTATTAGGCTATTTTAATAGTCCAGGCATGAGTTGATAAAGCCCTGAACCAGGGTGGTGCCACTGTAAAAAGACAGAAGGGAGGCATAATAAAAGATATTTTATTAAGTCAGAAGCAACATGACTTGAAAAGTGGGTGGATGTGTGGGTGAGAGAGTGAGGAACAAGGAATTACACATACCTAGGTTGTGAGCATGGACAATTAGGAGGATAGTTGTACAGTCAATAGTAATAAAGAAGTTAAGAAGTTGGTAGGATTTAGGAAGAAAGATGATGTATTAAGTTTTAGACATATTCAGTTTAAGATATGGATAAGATATCTACTGTGTGGGCAACTGTCTTGTGTCTGAGGCCAGGTTTTGGCTGAGATCCCCTTGGGTCCAGGGGTGATGATTTGTCCACTGTGTCACTTAGCTATATGATAACATCTTTAGGGTTAAATTGAGGGTTGAAGGGAATTCACTGGGGGAGGGGGAAGGGCAGAAGCAAAATCCTACATGAAAGTAACAGGAAAAGGCTTATGGAGTGGGGGAAGAGATGGGAGAAGAGCAGGGCAGTAAATGAATTTTACACTTATCAGAAAAGGCTCAAAGATCTTAAACTCATCAGAGCTGCCTCAAGGAGGGACTAATAGACACACCCAACTGGGTGGAGTAATCTATTTAATCTGGGCAGTAAATGAGTATCACTCATCAAAATTGGCTCAAAGACCTCAATCTCATTAGAATTGGCTCTAGGAGGGAATAATGTACACACTCAATTGGGTGGAGTAATCTCTCTAACCCTGCAGGAAAATAGGAGGGGAAAGGGATAAAGAGAGAGGGAAAAAGAAGGAAGGGCAGAATGGGGGAGGGGACACACAGAAGCAAATCCCTTTTGAAGAGTGATAGAATGAAAGAAGATGGATGATAAAATAAATATCATGGGGAAGGGAATAGGATGGAAGGGAAACAGTTAACAATAGTAATCATGAAAAAGAGAAAAGGGGGAAAAATTGTACAAAAAATATTTATAGCAACTCTTGGTGGAGGTTAAGAATTGAGAATCAAAGGAATGTCCATCAATTGAGGAATGATGGCAAAAGCTGGGTTATATGATTGTACTGGAATGGACCTATGGTACAGGAAATGACAAACAGGATGATTCCCGAAAAACCTTGAAAGACTAATGAACATCGATGTATAGTGAAGCGAGCAGAGCTGAGAGGACATTGTGCATAGTGACAGCCGTATTGTTCAATGAGTAATTGTGAATGACTTAACTACTCTCAGCAGTGCAATGATCCAAGACAATCCCAAGGAACTAATGAGGAAGCTTACTATGCACCCCTATAGAAAGAACTGATAAAAAGAACACTTGTGGGTTGTACATATATAACCTGATTGCACTCTTGTGGAGGGGGGAGGAAAGGGAGGGAGGGAGGGAGGGAGAGAAATTTAGAACTCTAAATGTTATGAAAATGAATGTTGAAAACTACCCTTACATGTAAATGGAAAATAAAAAATAAATGTTTGTTGTTGATTAAAAAACAAAAAAAGATATCCACTGTGAGCTATCAAATACTGAAATGGAAATGTGAATTAAAAGAGGTTATGAATGTGAGTCATCTGTATAGAAATGATAAATGAATACTTTAAAGCTGTTGAGAACACTAAACAAATTAGGAAAGAAGAAGAGAAGAAGTGAAAGTGTTTGGTTTTTTAATAGAGATATAATGATAATATTTTCAGGCAGTAGATAAGCAGTCAATAGACAAGGAGAGATTGAAGATATGTGAGAGAATGGGAATGAGAAAGGGGTCAATCTGTTGCATAAAAGGGGATATATTGTTCTTGCAAAGTAATTTGCCTTGACAAGGGGGATTGCCTCTTTTTATGAAGAAAAGTCTTGTAAACAGTATACAAAGGTGAGGTATTATTATTATTATTACTTCTTCTCCTTCCCAACTAGTTTTAGTTATTGAAGATTCGTTCTGCAAATATTTAAGTACGCAGTAGTAGTAGAAGTAGAAATAGTAGTACTAACAACTGCAATTCTTAGATGACTACTACTACTACTACTAGAAGAAGAAGAAGGAGGAGGAGGAGGAATACCTGCAAGGTTAACCACCTATATGTGAATACTTCCAAGTGAGTTTAGGACTTTGCTAAACAGTTGATTCTATTGGTGGGTAACCTTCTCTCCCATCACTCACACACACACACACACACACACACACACACACACACACACACCTCATAAAATTTAATCTCCTTGAGGTCAGGGAGTTCTTTTGTTTGTTTTTGGTCTTTTTTTGTCCTCCGAATCTACCATACTGTTCTATTCAATAAACAATGGACAATTAAATTATTTGTGAATTAAATTCTACTTGTTAAATATATCTTCCTTATACTGAGGCAAAGTGTGGGACTCTCCATATTATGTTTTTTTTTTTTTCAGGGCAATGATGGTTAAGTGACTTGCCCAGGGTCATACAACTAGTAAGTGTCAAGTGTTTGAGTTTGGATTTGAGCTCAGGTCCTCCTGAATCCAGGACCAGTGTTTTATCCACAGCCCTTCCATTTTATCTTCTGATTCCATCCTCCTTGAGAAGAACATTTCAACAATGTCCTCCAAAAAAAACCTTTCAAATAGCTGAAGATAATTATCTTACTTCCCCTTAGTCTTCCTTTCTCTGAGCTAAATAGTTCAGTTTTTTTCAAATTGTGTTTGCTAGCCATAACTTTCATCTTCTTGGTTGGCCTCTGCTGAATATATGCTTTATTTACAATTTACATTAGTAAGAGCACCCAGAAATGAGCATAAACTTTATGTGAATTTATCAGTGTAGAAAAAATGTGAATATTGTCTTTTATTTTCTGGCAGATAGATAGATAGATAGATAGATAGATAGATAGATAGATAGATAGATAGATAGATAGATAGAGAGAGAGAGAGAGAGAGAGAGAGAGAGATAGAGAGAGAGAGAGAGAGAGAGAGAGAGAGAGAGAGATAGAGAGATAGATAGAGAAATAGATAGATAGAATGATGGAATCATTTAAAATAATTTTGATAAGTTAAAATGTTAGTCAAAAACAAATAGGATGAAATTTAATTAGGCTACTTACAATACAGTTTTTCAATTAGGCTTGGTGGGGGATGTCAATTACTTGAGCACAATGAAGGGGAAAGATAGATTTATATAAATAAATATGAAAATTATCTGCAAAAGATCTGGGCTTTTTAGGTAACCCAAAGTATCAGCCAACATTATTTTTTTTACTGCTTAAAAGAAAGAAAATGATAGTAATAATAACAAGAATAATAAATACTAGCTTCCATTTGCACACATACCCACACATATGCATAGGAAAAATGTGCTTTCATTGGTGTAAGGAAATCCATGGTGTGAAAAACATTATAGTCTTACAGAATTACCCAAGGCACTAAGGAATCTACTGAGTTGCTTATGGTTATACAACTAGCAAGTTTTAGAGGCAAGACTCAGACTCAGTTTTGTTGTTGTTGTTGTTTGTTTGTTTGTTTGTTTGTTTTTAACTCCGAGGCTATGTCCCTGACTATTAAATGAGAACGAGAGAAAACCAAGCAGACAAAGAGACACAAATGCAGACACATACAGAGATGGAGACAGAAAGATAGAGATAAAGAGATGGAGACAGAAGAATAGATAGAGACAGACAAAGAGAAATGGCATTAGAGGTAAAGTGAAAGATATATAACTCTAAATTTCTTTCTATCAGATGGGTTGCTGAGTTGAATGAGTAAAGGGAGTTTTCATGCCAGGGAATTTCTTACACTGATGAAATCACAGGTCTGGACCAATATATAAAAACAGAGGCTAAAATTTTATTTGACTTTGACTAGGGACATAATATTGTTAACTCATACAAAAAGTTAACTAAAATCTTCAGATCTTTTTATTTTCCCCACAGGAATGCTACATATGCAAGTTTCTCCAATATTGTATGTATGCAATTGATTTTTTAAAAATCTGACCATGACTTTGCATTAACCAAGTTAAATGGTGCCCTTTTGAATTTTGCCTGGTATCCTAACATGTCAAGATAAGTTTAAACCAATTCTATCATCACTTGCATATTGTATCTCTTCTTGATTTATATTATCTGTAGACTTGCTAAGACTGTTGTCTATAGTACTGCCCCAGGTATTGATAGAAATATGAAACAATGTAGGGTGAATGGGGAAGCCATGTGATATGCTTTAACTTGAGTTTTTATTGAAGGATAAGTGTTTAGCAGAAATTAGTGCTATGATGGGTACCAAAGTGTTGTGTCATTGGGATCTTTAAAAAAAAACACAACACGGTATGTTTCAACTCAGATTGAAACAAAGCAGGACTGAAATATATAGAAGTATATTTTTATTTCTCTTATGTACTTTTTTGTTTTTTTGTTTTTTTATTGAGGCAATTGAGGTTAAGTGACTTGCCCAAGGTCACACAGCTAGTAAGTGTTAAGTATCTGAGGCCGGATTTGAACTCAGGTACTTCTGATTCCAGGGCCAGTGCTCTATCCACTGCGCCACCTAGCTGCCCTCTTATGTACTTTTTTAGCATCTGAAGAAACACCTGACTTTAAACTAACCTTTTATATTAAGTTCTTAAGAATATTCTATAGAGAATTGGATAGTCTTCCCCCCCAAAATGTATGGAATTAACTGTATTGAAATGATTCCTGTATACATGCACATATATTCTTGTATATAGGATGCTATGCAAAGTTATAGAGCTCTATACAATGGTATAGAGCTCTCTCTCCTCTTTCTAAGGTGTATTATATTTATATCTTCCTCTTGATGTTGCTTCCTTTCTCTCCATAACCCCTTTCCCCATTTTTTTTGGATTATTTATTCCATCCTATATTGCTTATCCAATTATCCATCTATAATTGTTAGAATATAAGGTACTTGGGGGCAGCTAGATGCCACAGTGGATAAAGCACCGGCCCTGGATTCAGGAGGACCTGAGTTCAAATCTGGCATCAGCCACTTGATACTTACTAGCTGTGTGACTTTGGGCAAGTCACTTAACCCTCATTGCCCCACCAAAAGAAAAAAATATATAAGGTACTTGAAAGTAGTTGTTATAGTATTTTTATTAGAATATTTATTACCCCACAAGATGCCTGAAAAATGGTAGTCATTTAACAAATTAATGTTGGTAGATTGATTGATTATAAGAATACCAAAGAGATATGTTTCTCAAAGATTCTTCTCTTCTAGCAAAAACAAACTTGGATTTACATCACAAAGATTGGTGACCTTTTCAGGTAGATATAAAAACATAACACATACTCTTCATGTCATTATAACAGTTGCCTCAGAATCCACATTTCTTTAACATATAGTTTAAATTATGGTCTTCCACAGATTTCCTTCAAAAATTGTATTTTTATGCCTTTTCCTTCTGTTTTTCATGCTTTAACAATTCAGTTGCCTCTTAAAAGAGCCACTTTTAATATTTCTTGGACTAGCATCCCTCTAAACTGTGAACTTGCTAAATCTGTTGTTGGTTGCTATTAACAATCTGTTAACCACTCCCTTTTATAACACATTCAAGCAACATAACACCTAAGAGAATCCCTTCTTAACTTTATGAGACATTTAATATAAACAGAAGCAAGCAATAAATGTAGATATTATCATCTATCCTCGCTTGGATTGGAATCTATGTAAAGGCACACCTCATTTTATTGTACTTCACTTATTGTATTTCACATATATTGCATTAAAAAAAAAATTGAAGGTTTGTGGCAATCCTGTCTCAAGATAGTCTTTTAGGACCATTTAGAAAAATTTTTTTATCTTTTATTTTTTGGTGAGGCAATTGGGGTTAAGTGACTTGCCTAGGGTCACACAGCTAGTAAGTGTTAAGTGTATGATGCTGGATTTAAACTCGGGTCCTCTTGAATCCAGGGCTGGTGCTTTATCCACTGCACCATCTAGCTGCCCCAGGACCATTTTTTAAACAGCATGTGCTCATATAGTATCTCTCTGTCATATTTTGGTAATTCTTGCAATATTTTAAACTTTGTCATTATTATTATATCTATGGTCAATGGCCTTTAATGTCACTATTGTAATTATTTTGGGGATACCATGAACCATGTCCATATACGACAGGCTAGTTAATTGATAAATGTTGAGGATTTTCTTACTCCTCCACTGACTGTCCATTTGCTTCTCTCTCCCTCCCCCTTGGGCCTCCCTATTCTTTGAGATACAATAATATTAAAATTAATCCAATTATTAACCCTATCATGGCCTCTAAGTGTTCAAGTAAAAGGAAGAGTCAATGGATGTGGCAAACTTTCTTGTCCTATTATTTAAAAAAAAATTGCCATAGCCAGCCAACTCTTCAGTAAATACCACCCTGATTGGTTAATATCCATCAACTTTGAGGCAATGTCCTCCACTACCAAAAAGATTGCAACTCATGAAGGTTCAGATGATGGTTACTTTTTTTTTAGCAATAAAATATTTTAATCAAGGTCTACACACTTTTTGGAGATATTACTATTGTATATTTAATGTACTGCAATGTCGTGTAAATATAACTTTTAAATGCACAATAATAAGTAAAGCTAAATTGTAATACCAAAAAGTGCTAAATAGGAGTGGGGCCTGGATTTGAAACATAGTGCCAATTAAAGAATAAAAGCTAAGGAGATGAAAAAAATATACAAAACATTAACCAGTATTTAAAATTATTTTGGATATAGATATCATATATCTTGAATTTCTTTTATTTTTTAAAAATTATTTTGGGGCAGCAAGGTGGTATAGTGGATAAAGCACTGGCCCTGGATCTGACCTCAGACACTTGACTCATACTAGGTTTGTGACCTTGGGCAAGTCACTTAACCCTCATTGCCCTGCACAAAATAATAATAATAATAATAATTTTATCTTTTTCTAATACTTCTTTTGGTCTTGCATAATTACTAACTTATTGATTTATTTGGAATATTCTAATTTTCAGGGAGTCTTGTTACTTGGAAGTAGCTTAAAAGAGAAAGTCATAAATCTAATTGATCCTCAGAAAATGAGAACTTACAGATGGCATGTTAGCTGAAATGGAAGGACTTTAACATATGAAAGGTGAATGAGGGTACAATCTGTGAGATAATTTGAAACAAAGGATAATTCAAGTCACATACCACACACTAGTTATCTTTGTGACTTCAAGATCTCCAGAGATTCCACAGGCACTAGGTCTGGTTTTCTCTGTGCCGAGAGGGATGGACAACATGAATCTCTGGAGTATCCTACAGAACAGGTATAAATAGAAGAGTAATGCCAGGCCTCATATATTTTGTCTGAAGTGACATTGCCAGCACCAAGTTATATGAATTGGTCAGCAAGCCAGTGATGAAGAGAATGAGATAGAACATATGGAGGAAGATGACTTATAGTCAAATGAGGCACTGCTGGAGCATTATCATTTTCTTTTGTTTGAAGACACTGTGTACTACTATGTATGATATTCTTGGTTTGAAGCCTAGATATTTTGCTGTGGGAATTTTTATTTCATATTTTCTTTTCCTTTATCATGATAGTTTGCTCAGTCATGTTTGATTCTAATTGTGGCTCTGTAGTTCTTCTGTTAGCTTGCATTATTTTTTTTTTCCTTTGAGAATCTCTGGATTTTGGCTATAATATTCTTGAGCATTTTCATTTTAGGATTTCGGTAGGTAAGCTCCCCAATTCTCTCAATTTTCACTTTATCTCTGGTTCTAAGTGATCCACATAGATTTATGATTTCTTGAAATATGATGTCGGAGGTGGGGACTAGGTGGCACAGTGGATAAAGCAACAGCCCTGGATTCAGGAGTACTTGAGATCAAATCCAACCTCAGATACTTGAAACTTACTAGCTGTGTGACCCTGGCAAGTCACTTAACCCTCATTGCCCCACAATAAAAAAAGAAGAAGCAGAAGCAGAAGCAGAAGAAGCAGAAGCAGAAGCAGAAGCAGAAGCAGAAGCAGAAGCAGAAGAAGAAGAAGAAGAAGAAGAAGAAGAAGAAGAAGAAGAAGAAGAAGAAGAAGAAGAAGAAGAAGAAGAAATATGATGTCTGGACTCTGTTTTGGACATAGATTTCAGATAGCCTAATGGTTCTTAAACTGTTTTTCTTTGATCTTTTTTCCAAGTTTAATGATTTTGATGAGGCATTTATACAGTATTCTACCATTTTCATCTTCTGATTTTAATATCTTTTGTTCTTCCATGTAGTCATCAGATTCTATTGATTCATTCTAATTTTCAGGGAATTCAATTTTTGATGCAAGTTTAAAAAATCTATTTCCTATTCTTTCTTTCAAAGTTCTTGCATATTTTTCCTAGCCCTTTAATTTTTATTTTAAAGTATTTTAAATTATTTTTAACCTTTACTTCACATATTCCAGAAACAGGTAATTCTTCACCTTCTAATTGAAATTGTCCTCAGCTATAGTTTTCTGTGAGGCTTTAATTATATTATATTCTTCTGGCTTTGTGTTGTGAACATCCTTATCACCTTAATAGTTCTTTATAGTAGCATTCTTTTGAAATTGTTGTTCTTGCTATTCATTCTTCCAACCTATTTTCTGACTTCAGACCTTAAGCTATTTCTAAACTCTGTGCCCTTCTGCAGTGAATGTCTGGTACGAAATCCTGTTTCTTTTGCTTTTTTCTAAGTAAGTTGAATTTAACTTTATTTCAGGGTATTAGGGACAGCTCAGGCTAGGAATTTGCAAGCTGTCAGTGTTCCCAAAGTATTTGAAAACAGAGCAGAGTCTGGTCACTGCCTGCCTTATCTGAGCTCTGTAAATTCATGATTGGAGCTTGATTCTGAATAACAGTCCAGTAAAAATGCCGGTAGAGTTGGCTTCAAAGTTAAGAAATGATATCACATATCACTCTCTTCTTTATAGAAAAGTAGAACTTTGGGTGAAAAACAACACATATTGTTAACCTGTAAATTAAGGAAACAATGAATATAGGAGAAAATAAGTTATTTAATTGGGGAAGAGGAACTACAGCTTGTGGTATCACAAAGCAAAAAGCTAGGAATACCCAAAGATGGGAACCCAGGACTGGGTTTTTATGGGGTAACAGAACAAAAGAGAACCAAAAGACTGATCCAGAGTTAGGTACAGAAATCACTTAACTAACTACTTAATGTAAGTGAACCTTTGACAAAAGAAACTATAAAACTGCTCCAGAATTAAATATAGATACTACTTAACTCTAAATTGAAAGTACTTAATGTAGGTGGACCCTTTTACATAATAACATAAAGTCCAGGGAGTAAGGTGGGGGAAGGTCCATAAGTCAATCAAGTGTCTATAATTGAGGGCAACTAGGTGGCTCAGTGGATAAAGCACCGGCCTTGGATTCAGGAGGACCTGAGTTCAAATCTGACCTCAGACACTTGACACTTATTAGCTGTGTGACCCTGGGCAAGTCACATAACCCTCATTGCCCCACCAAAAAAAAAAAAAAGAGTCTATAATTGACAAAGATTGGTTAGCCCCAGGCAATTCACCTGCCTAGGTAGAGGATCAGTCAGTTCTCAGTAAATAGATAGTTATCAATATCAAATTGGACTTAATTTGTTTCTTCATTATATAGAAATGCTTTTGTTGTCTTTCCTTTTTTCTCCCACTGCTACTTTTCTGTTCATCTTATACTTTTCTACCTATCAAATATTCTTTGACCTATTTATTTCTAAGCATCCTGTTCTTTGAATTTTGGATTTTAGTTTCCTTAGTTCATTTTCTTAAGACAAAACCTAATTTATCGTAAATCTTTCCATTTGCTTGTCCGATGCACTTCACTTTTATTTATTTATTTTTTTGCCATTAAGAAGTAATTCCTACAGGTATCTTCTTCATACTATATGAAAAAGCATAATAGAATGCTGTCATCATATATCCACAAAAACATATGTTTTATTGTTTTTATTTCATTAAAAACTCAGTTTTAGTATACATACATATATAAACACACATATATTATATACTTATTATCATATGTGCATGTACACATGTATGTTTATGTGTATGTGTATATGTATGTGCATCTACATGTGCATGTGTATGTATACACACACACATATATATATATATTCATGTATGTGTGTGTGTGTGTGTGGATATGAAGCATAGTAATCTGCACACAGAATATAGTGTAATAAAGGGAGAAATGCTTAGAGTTTCAGCAAACTAAGGATATACATCCCAGGAAAATTCAAGGCAAGTGGTCATACACATTGATGAATACTTGTGTAAATAGATGTTAGAGGAATAACCATCTATGGGAGAGCCTGAAATCTATCCCCATAATCTGACACTGGTGTCTATAAAATGATAACATTTTGGGTTAGTCAATAGCATCATCTTCATATACAAAAGACAAGATATGATTACTCTTGGAACAGTTCATTCACTCACAGTGAGAGTTCTTCTAGTTGCTGCATCGGAGTGCTATGGTTGATATGCAGTGTCTGCCAATAACAGTAAAGGAGGCATTGATATAGCTTCCTCTTTGCCTGCTAGGAATCATCTCACAAAATAACTGAATCTCAGAGTTGGAGGGGATCTCAGGCCATTTAATTTAAGCTATAATGGAAAATACTTTCCTTTACAAAATATTCAGCATTTTCTCAAATAAGGGGAAGTCCCATTCCCTTGGCAGCCCAATTCTCCTTTGAACATTTTTAATTATTATAATGTTTTTTCCCTTTATTTCAAGCCTAAATTTGCTTCTTTAAATTCTTATGCATTGAGTGCTCCCAGGTTTAGCTTCTAACAACAAGCAGAATAAGTCTATTCCCTTGGGATAACTTTTAAATTCAATTCTGTTTTCTTTTTCTTTCTTTTTTTTGGGGGGGGTGGGGCGGGGGAGTCAGGGCAATGAGGGTTAAGTGACTTGCCCAGGTTCACACAGCTAGTAAGTGTCAAGTGTCTGATGCCGGATTTGAACTCAGGTCCTCCTCAATCCAGGCATGGTCAGTGCTTTATCCACTGTGCCACCTAACTGCCCCCTCAATTCTGTTTTCACAAAGCATTTATTAAGTCCTGATTTGCTAGATAAAGTAGTAGATATTAGGTATATAAAAATAAAATGAAAATAAAATGAACAATCCTCCTCAAATGTATATTTGAAGAAAATAAAATCTGGCAAGATAATTAAGTACAGAGTAATCATGGTAGTGGGCTAGGAAGATTACAACTAATAAAATTGTTTGAGGGAGCCCTGGGACTGAATATAACAAGGAGTTAGTGATTTCAATTAATCAACCCATTGGGCAAACATTTATTAAGCACCTACTTTTTGCTAATGGCTCTGTGAGAATGAAAAAATAAGAAAACAGGCTATGGTCTTAAAGAATTTGTATGTGGAAATTGAGTATACACATTTAAATTAATAGAACATATATAAAGACACATATTTGTATGTGTGTATACATACACAATTTAATATTAAATTAGAAAACATGGTTTTATAGCAGTGGGTCAGGGAACAAGAAGAAGAAGGAGGGGGAGGAAAAGGAGAAGGAGAACAAGGAGGAGGAGGAGGAGGAGAAGAAGGAGAAGAAGGAGAAGAAGAAGAAGAAGAAGAAGAAGAAGAAGAAGAAGAAGAAGAAGAAGAAGAAGAAGAAGAAGAAGAAGAAGAAGAAGAAGAAGAAGAAGAAGAAGAGGAGGAGGAGGAGGAGGAGGAGGAGGAGGAGGAGGAGGAGGAAGGTGGAGGAGGAGTAATGCAATGTGAAGAAATGAAGGCAGTGATAAACATAGTTTTATTAATGGATTCCTGTGATAAAGGCTTGTTTCAGAAGTAGGACAAGAACCAGTTGATCACACCAGCCAAGTCAACAATCATTTCTTAAGCACCTGCTAAGTGTTAGATGCAGAGCTAAGCTCTGAGAATTTAAAATCACTCAAAAAAGTATAAAGTAATAAAGGAAGACAACAAATGAAAATAAGTTGAGGGTAAAAGTGGATAGGAGTAAGAAATTGAAGGAATCCAGTGTGAATGCATTGTAGTTCATATCCCAGAGAATCAAGACTGCTACCTGGAGATGAATGGATACATTGGTGGCCTGGGCCTCTTTGTTAATATGAAATATTTGAAAAAAACTAACCAGCCAGGGAAAGAGGTTTCAGGTTGGATAGTAATTCTAATATGAAAAGTTCAGTAGTAAACTAAGCTTTTGAGGTGAAGAGGTTCCTGCACCATTGTTGAGAAAGTCTGAGATAGTAAGGATTATAGCCTGGAGAGTAATAAAAGTTAGTAAGAAGAGACTGAAAATAAGGAGAGTCAATTAAAGGTCTTATTATCAGGAAGATAAGAGATATAATCAAACTCACAAACAGAGGGGCTAGACTTAGCCGAGAGAAAGATTACTTCTTGCTTTTTTTGCTCTCTGAAAATGGAGTAAAGGAGGAAAGAATGGACAATGATGTTGAGATTTGAAGTTTAAAATTGGATAAAAGAGATTATTATAGATTGTCTTAATTTTCCAGTAAAGTATGAAACAAAATCATATGCCAAGGAGTAAGGGAGAGTGTGATTTGTGACTTAAGGAGATAGGAAATTTGGAGCAGTTATTGTGAAAAGTAGAGAGTTAATCAGAGAAGGGCAAGGAAAAAAATGGACTTTTGTGCAGAAATTTCATCCTCTTTGAGATTCTATAGTAAAAATAATGCAGTGGATCCACTCATTAAGGTTACTTTAGGGCCAAAAATCTTGAGTATCTTTAAACATGTGGCATAATATAGAAGTCCTTTAACACCCTTATTATCTTACTTTGATCATTAGTTCATCAGTAACCCTCTTGAAATATTGGTTGGGATTATAACTCAAAACAGTGAAACTATTACTATCAATTTATAACAATGGCTTTAACCAAGTTAAAAAAAAAGTAGAAAATTTAAAGTTGGAATAACTGAGATGGACTATCTCTCTGAATGGAGAGAATACATTGTGCCTTTGTGCTTCAGTTTAATAATCTGAAAAATGGGAACAATGTTATCATCACTAAGCCATATGGTTATTTGGAGGAAAATAGTCTGTAACCTATATAATGCTAAAGAAGTGTGAGGTGTTTTTAATGTTGGTTTTAGGATATAATTTCAATAGAAAGTTGGCAAGGAAAGATGAATTCACACTGAATCTCACTATGGAAAATAGATGCTATTAAAATTAAGAAACAACCAAGTATTTCAAATTGTTAAATAATCAAATGGATGTAAAAACCTATAGAGTTAAATTATGCTTTTATTGATGGTTTATATGTCATATACTTAATTGGCTGAATTAATAAGGAAGAATGATACTTTAGTGCCTATGCAATTAATTTACTATACAAGAATCCACTAGTTAGCATGTAGGAAAGTGGTCAGTCATTATTAATGTATCTTCTGTGCATTGAGCTAACATTAATCAGATTGAATTAATGTAGGGTTACTTTTATCTTAAGATGGCATTAATAAATGCCTAAGTATTTTTAAAATGTGCCATGATACATTACCAAAAATCTTATAGGAAACAATGTTTAACATTTAAAAAAAAAGTATTTTCTTGGTTTTAATATTATAAATGATTTTGTTGTTTTATTATTTGGTACACTTTAGAAAAAAAATTATAGTTCCAACTATGTGCTGAAGCCTTGTGCTTTAAAATTATTTCCTTATGGGCAGCTAGGTGTTGCAGTGGATAAGGCACCAGCTTTGGATTCAGTAGGACACTTATTAGCTGTGTGACCCTGGGCAAGTCACTTAACCCCCATTGCCCTGCCAAAAAAAAATTATTACCTTATTTTGTCCTCACAACAACCCTGGGAGGCAAGTATAGTTATTATTTTAATATTTTACAGATGATGAAATTGAGGCAGACAGAGGTTAATGGTGTATGGCTTGCAAGTGTCTGAAATGGGATTTGAATTTTGTTAATCAACGTGTTCTAAAATTCATATAAAAAAGGGGAATTTTCCCTAATGAATATTGATGCTAAAATCTTAAATAAAATATTAGCAAAGAGATTTCAGCAAGTGATCACCAGGGTAATACACTATGACCAGGTGGGATTTATACCAGGAATGCAGAGCTAGTTCAACATTAGGAAAACTATTAACATAATCAACCACATCAAAAAGAAAAC
This sequence comes from Dromiciops gliroides, assembly GCF_019393635.1. Classification (NCBI taxonomy): domain Eukaryota; kingdom Metazoa; phylum Chordata; class Mammalia; order Microbiotheria; family Microbiotheriidae; genus Dromiciops; species Dromiciops gliroides. The sequence continues at coordinate 145,975,367 of NC_057866.1, forward strand.
TAACCAAAATCATATGATTATACCTCAATATATGCAAAGAAAGCTTTTGACAAAATACAGCACCCATTCCTAATAAAAACACTAGAGAGTTTAGGAATAGGTAGAGCTTTCCTTAAAATAATAAACAGAATCTACATAAAAGCATCAGCAAGCATTATATGCAATGGAGATAAATTAGAGGCCTTCCCAATAAGATCAGGGGTGAAACAGGGATGTCCATTATCACCCCTATTATTTAATATTATACTAGAAATGTTAGTGTAGCAACCAAAGAAGAAAAAGGAATTAAAGGAATTAGAATAGATAAGGAGGAAACAAAACTATCACTCTTTGCAGATGATATGATGGTATACTTAAAGAATCCTAGAGAATCAACTCAAAAATTACTTGAAACAATTAACAACTTTAGCAAAGTAGCAGGATATAAAATAAATCCACATAAATCATCAGCATTTCTATATATGACCAACAAAGTCCAGCAGCAAGAGATAGAGAAATTCCATTTAAAGTAACAGTAGATAATATAAAATACTTGGGAGTCTACTTGCCAAGACAAACCCAGGAACTCTATGAACACAATTAACAAACACTCTTCACACAAATCAAATCAGATCTAAATAATTGGAAAGATATCAATTGCTCATGGATAGGCAGAGCTAATATAGTAAAAATGACAATTCTACCTAAATTAATTTACTTATTCAGTGCCATACCAATCAGACTACCTAAAAATTACTATATAGAGCTAGAAAAAATAATAACAAAATTCATCTGGAAAAACAAAAAATCAAGAATAATGAAAATGAAAATGAACAAAAAATCAAGAATAATGAAAAAAAAATTCACAGGAAGGTGGGTTAGCAGTACCAAACCTTGAGCTTTACTATAAAGTGGCAGTCATCAAAACTATCTGGTACTGGCTAAGAAAAAGAGTGGAGGATCAATGGAATAGGCAAGTCCCAGGAAACACAGTAGTAAATGACACTAGTAATGTAGTGTTTGATAAACTCAAAGACTCCACTTTCTAAGATAGGAATTCAGTATTTGACAAAAACTGCTAGGACAACTGGAAGATGGTATGGCAGAAATTAGGCATAGACCAACATTTTACACCTTATACTAAAATAAGGTCAAAATGGATACATGATTTAGACATAAGAGGTGATACCATAGGTAAATTAGGAGAGAAAGGAATAATCTACCTTTCAGATCTTTGGAAAGGAAAACAGTTTATGACCAAACAAGAGATAGAGAATATTATAAAATGCAAAATGGATGATTTTGATTACATTAAATTAAAAAAAAATTGTGCAAAAAGAAGTAATGAATTCAAAATTAGAAGGGAGGCAGATAGCTGGGAAACAATATAATTTTTCCAAGGAAAAATGGGACTTCAATGAAAAAGAGAACTTTCAAGTATTTGTGATGAAAAGACCTGAACTGAATAGAATATTTGACTTTCAAATACAAGACCCCGGAGAATCATAAAAAGGTAAACAGGGAAAAGAAATCATGAGGGACATTAAAAAGTTAAACTGTTTACAGTAATACATGAGAAAATAACACTTCCAATTCATAAGAACTTATTCAGCAAGGAATACACAGAGGACACAGCTCTGAACTGAATATGGAGCATTTATTTTGTGTGTATCCTTGTTCTTTGTGAAGCAAACAGGGTGGGTTGTCTGGTGTCTGGGGCTGGATTTGGCTCTGGGACTCCTGAGCCCAGGGCTGGTGCTTTGTCCACTGTACCACCTAACTAACCCATGATGACATCTTTAAAATAGGGGTGAGGGGGAGGAGGAATAGACTGGGGGAGGGTGGAGGGGGGACGTGTAATAGGGAGAGGTAGCTCACATGAAGGAAACAAGATAAAAGCCTATGGAGGGGAGGGGAAGAGGGGGAAGGAGAGGGGGAATGAGTGAACCTCACTATGATCAGTATTGGCTCACAGAGGGAATAACATACATACTCAATTGGTTATAATAATACATTTATGCCCTGAGGAAAAGTGGGAGGAGAAGGAGACTGGAGGGGGGTGGGGAGAAGAGGGGAAGGAGGGAAGGGAAGTTTGGGGGAGGGAACTGTAAAAAGCAAAACACTTTCAAGGAAGGTGAAGATGTTCTGCATAACACCACATGTATGACATGCATTGAATTGCTTGATTTTATAGGGAGAGTTGAGAAGGGAGGGAGGAAGAAAAATTTAGAAAACAGAATTATCTCAAAGGCTTTAATCTCATCAGAGTGGGCTCAAGGAGGGAATAACACACACACACACACACACACACACACACACACACACACACACACACACAATTGGGAAGAGTAATCTATTTAACCCCAGAGAAAAGTAGGAGGGGAAGAGGATAAGTAGGGAAAGGTGAATGAAGGGAGGGTAGGTGAATGAAAGGGGAGGGGACAGTCAGTAGCAAAACACTTTTGAGGAGGAGTAGGGCAAAATAAGATAGACAATAGAGTAAATATCATTGGAAGGGAATGGGATGGAGGGAAATAGTTATGATGATTGACTACAATGTCAAAATGTATGGTACTTACTGTGCTCAGCTAGTGTGAAGAAAATTCTCTGTCAAGTTCAAGGTACCATATAAACATTATGATGAACAGGATGTTATCAGAAAAAACCTGCAAAGACCCACATTAAATGAAGCAGAGAAAAATATACCATATACAAAATAACAGCATTAGTGTAAGATGATCTGCTGGGAAGCATGTGGTTATTTTCAGCAAGGCAATGATCCAATATAACTCTGAAGAACTTATGAAAATTGCAGTCCACCTAAAGAGAAAGAACTGATGGTTTCTGAAAACAGACTGAAAAACATTTTTTTTGGACAATTCCTTAATCTGAAGTTTTGTTTTTATCTGTTTTCTCTCACAAACTAGATAATGTAGAATTGTTTTCCATGAATACTCATGTATAATTTATATTGAATTGTTTGAGTTCTTGGGATGGGGGTGGAAAGGGAGGGAGGAAGAGAAGTTGCAACACAAAGTTTTAAAAAATATTGATGTCAAAATTTGCTTTTACATATTATTTGGAAAATAAAAGTCTAAAAAACAAAACAAAGCAAAACAAAACAAAACAAAAAAAGATGTCATCATGGATTAACTAGGTGGCATAGTGGACAAAGGACAAGCCCTAGGCCCAGGAGGCTCTGAGCCCAAATCTGGCTCCAGACATAAGCCACCCCACCCTGCATGCCCCAAAGAAAACCAGGATAAACAAAAAATAGATGCTTTACAGATATCATCCTTTCATATTCAGTTCAGACCTGTGTCCTCTGTCTCAGTTTATTCATTTTAGCTGCCCTAATACTAAGAAAGTTGTTATGAGTTAGAAGTATTATCTTTCTTTGTAGGAATGTAAAGAGTTTAATCTTATAATCTCCCTCATGATATCTTTTTCCTGTTTACCTTTTTATGCCTCTCAAGGTTCTTGTATTTGAAAGTCATATTTTTTATTCATTCAGGTCTTTTCATCACAAATGCCTGAAAGTCCTCTTTTTCATTGAAATCCCATATTTTGCTCTGAAAGATTACATTCAGTTTGGCTGGGTAGGTGATTCTTGCATGTACTCCTCAGTTCCTTTTTCCTCTGGAATACCATATTCCATGCCCTCTGGTCTTTTAATATAGATGCTGCTAGATCTTGTAGCTCTACAATATTTGAATTCCATTTTTCTAGCTGCTTGCAATATTTCCTCCTTGACCTGGGAGCTCTGGAATTTGGGTATAATATTCCTAGAGGTTTTCCTTTTGGGATCTCTTTCAGGAGGTGATCAATTGATTCTTTCGATTTCTATTCTTTTACCTTCTGCTTCTAGAATATCAGGGTAATTTTCCTATGAATATTTCTTCTAAGAAGATGTCTAAACTCTTATTTTGGTCATGGTCTTCAGGTAGTCCAGTGATTTTCAAATTATCTCTCCTGGATCTATATTCCAAGTCAGCTCTTTTTCCAAGAAGATATTTCATATTTCCATATATATTTTATTCATTTGGATTTGCTTTACTGTGTCTTGGTTTCTCATAACATCACTAGGATCCATTTGTTCAATCCTAATTCTTAGGCAATAATTTTCTTCTGAGAGCTTTTGTATCTCCTTTTACATTTAGCTTGTCAAGCTGTTGACTTTTTTCTCATTACTCTTCTGCATTGTTTTCATTTCTCTTTCCATTCTTTCCTCCACTGCTCTAAATCTTTATATCTCCCCTACTTTCTCTTCAAAGTCCCTTTTGAGCACTTCCTTGGCCTGAGACCAATTCATATTTTTCTTGGAAGCTTTGGATGTAGGGGCGCTGAGGTTGTTATCCTCTTCTGAGGATGCACCTCAATCTTCCTTGTTGCTAAAGAAATGTTCAATAGTTTTCAACTTTCTTTGCTTGCTCATCTTGCTGTCTTTTACTTGACTTTTAACTCCCTCTTACAGTGGGGCCCTACTTCCAAGCTATACTGTCCCATGTTTCAGAGGTTCCCAGGTATTGGGGTTTGAGGGAAGGCAGAATTTTCTCTCACCAGACCTGATCTCTGGTCTAAAGATAACCGCAAGCCAACTTACAAATTAACCAGCCAGCAACGTTTTGTGTTTTGTGGTTCTTACCCCTGATGAGCCTGTGCCCCGCCCACATCTGGGCTTTTGGCCACTCCAGATTTCTTGCTTGTTCTCTGCTGGGGTGGGGTAGCTTATTTCTTCCTTAGGGCCCACAGACACCCCTGTATTTCCACCCAGCCAGCCATTCAGCCCTCTCACCTGACTGTAAGTTTAGTTCCAGAAGATGCTGGTGCTGCAGCTTATTTGAAGGCTCAGGCATAAGTTTCTTTGGTGCAGTGTGCCTAGGGTCTGTGTTGCTGTAAGTGCAGGATTGGACTCTGTTTGCAACCCAGCATGGTCTCCTCTAAGCTGTCTTTGGCTGCACAATTATCTCTGACATCTTTTTGTGGGGTTTTCTGCTCCAGAGGTTGTTTTGTAGCTGTTTGGGGGGTAATTGTGTAAGGATCTCTATGTGTTTAATGTCTTTCCTCTGCCATCTTGGTTCTGCCCCAGTATATACTTTTCAAAATGCATTTGATCATTATCCTGATGTTATGACTAATATAAAGAAAGTAGGTTTAAATTGACCTAAACCTATATAGCAAAATATGATTTCTATTGAATATAAGTAACACTTCTTGATCTGCATATTAAAAAATCAAGGAGAAATAGGTCTATGCTGGTATGCTCATTCTGATAACAACCAGAGAGCTGGTTCTATAAGTCAAGAGTGAATGCAAAAAATACACCTATAAAGGAATTAAAAGCATTTCCATATATGGTGGTGAAGACAGAAAACATCAGACTGAACATGTCACTAAGAGTATTGATAATGTCATTGTTACCTCAGGTAGACTCAATAATCTTCAAATAGATGAATTAATCAACTAGAATAGCATCACATATTTGGCTGTGAATACTGTAAAGCATAAAATAATCATAACCACAGAACAAGAGGAGCCTGATCTTAAACATTTCTTCATTGATTCAATGAAACCTAAAGATAATATTTTTTTTTTGGCAGAAAACTTATTGCTGATGATATATGCAGTGACCTCAGCATTAATAGTTTACCTTTATACTCATTATATGGTAACTGAGAACAAAGTGATCATGAATAAACACTGAGTGAGTTTAAAACTAGTACAGTAAGAATATTGATTACTGTAAATCTGGCATCATGAGGTCTTGATGTCTGAGACATCACCCACATTTTTAGCTATGATTTTCCTGGAAACTTTGTGGAGTATGTCCATGGTATAGAATGTATTGGAAGAGATAGTCATATTGGGGATTCAACTATCATACTAACTAGGAAGGAATAGAATACAGCTGGTGAATTAATCAACATTTTGGAGAAAGACAACCAAGAAATTCGAAGAGTTTATATTAAAAACTGAATTATATCAATAACACAAGCAAGGAGAGAAAAAAGATTAAAAAAACCCCACATAACTGGAAGGAAAAGAAACATTTATTGATCTTAGAAAGTATATACAATCCAGGAAAAAATTTACTTTTAGAGTTGTCGTCTTCAAACGTAGTAAAAGCTAAACACCAAATAAGTTGGAGGACATGGAAAGAAAGAAGATTCTGTATGTTTTTGCTTTGTTTCACTTTGTTTTTGTTGTTGTTTCTTAACATAGCATCAAGAAAAGAATATTACAAATTTCTGATTGACTATAATGTTGAAGGGGCAGCTAAGTGGTATGATGAGTGGGCACTGAGCCTTCTGTTAAGAGGACCTGAGTTCAAATTTGGCTCAGACCCTTGCTAGGTGTGACCCTGGACAAGTCATTTAACTCTGTTTGTCTCAGTTTACTCATCTATAAAATGAGATAGAGAAGGAAATGGCAAGCTACCCCAGTGTGTTTGCTGAGAAAACCCCAAAAGGGGTAAAAAAAAGTCAAATATGACTAAAAAATTACTAAACAATAATATTGAAATTTCAGATATGAAGGGAGGTAAAGAAAATCTAACTTGCTTATGAAAGTATTGTTCAATTGTCTTTAATTTTTGTTTTGTTTTGTTCTGTTTTTTTGTTTGTTTGGTTGTTGTTGTTGTTTTGGTTTTTTTTGCAGGGCAATGAGAGTTAAGTGACTAGCCCAGCATCACACAGCTAGTAAGTGTCAAATATCTGAGGTCAGATTTGAACTCAAGTCCTCCTGAATACAGAGCTAGTGTTTTATACACTTTGCCACCTAGCTGACCCCTCAATTGCCAATATAATGTTTAAAGATGTAGACACACATATTAGACATTTTTGTATGCTAATAAAATCTAATTTTTTTCAAAGAAATTAAGTAATACTACAATCTATAAAATTTCATAAAATAATCATGGATATTCTATGATTGAGCCTGCCTTTTCATGGCTATTTTTTTTCCCACCTAGGCCAAGTATGTATTAGCAGTTTTCTACTCCTGAGAGACCATGCTCATTCTCTGTAGGTAGAGCCTTTCCCAGTTCACGTTCTTCAGTTCTCCTCAACAAATATGGCTTGTCTTTGGCCAAATTGAAGGGTAGAGCTGAAATATAAAATCACTATTCCTTAATCATTAATTCTCAACAGTTACCTAGCATATGCTAGGTAGAAGCACTGGATTGAGAAATTAGAAAGATCTACACACTTGGCATCAATTTGCCAGTAGATAAGTCACATAACCTCTTTGTGACTGAGTTTTTTTATTTGCAAAATGGTGACTGGATAATCTTATCCTTTCATTTCTCCTTAAAGCAGGGTGGGCCCTCAAATATACCCCCTGTTTCTAATATTCAATCACTTCCTATCTATTTGTTCAATGCTTATTATCTACAAACACATACAGATCTTCTCCATCTTTAAAACATTTCACTAAAACTACCATCCCTTCAAGCTATCATCGTCTAAATCGTCTAACTCTCTTCTCTTTCACACTGAAAATCTTTGGAAAGAATCCATCTAGATTCATTTTCTCTACCCTTGTTCCACCCAGTTGCTTCTCATCTTCTTGTAATCTTGCTCTGTACTTGACCTTTGTATCTAAACTCCTCTTTTTAACGCTACCAAATCTTGGCTTTCCTACTTATTATGTCTATGACATTTGTCAGGTCTTACCTGAGACCTTAATTTAGTCACTGAATAATTTGTTTGCTTTCCCTCTTAAAACTGAAAGAATGCTGAAGGAATTTCTAGTCAAAGGATCCAGGTTCAAATTCAGTCCTAATCCTTGCTACTTGTGACCCACTTAACCTCTCTGGGCTTTACTTTCCTTTTCTGTAAAATGAGGCATTGGGCTAGATATCTTTTGTGTTCATATCAAAGTATAAATAAATGAACCTACCTCTGGAGAAGCAGGTCCTGGACTTTCCTAGAGCATGAATTTCTAATTAAAATGGTGTTATACTTTTTAAACAGATTTAAGTCTTTGGACCTTTGGTTATAAGAAGATATGCTTGTGGTGACCCATCAGATTGGAAATAGAAGTGGATTATATTTAGAAAGGGGTTTGTGCTATCAAAGTGCACATTCTATATTTTACACAGTATACATTACAATACAGCTAATACAGCTACGGTCCAGATGGTATTTGCAGGAATACTCAAGATGATTGAAGAACAGAGACATTCAGCATAGGATGAGGTTCAGAATAATAAGAACAACATATAATAACTGGGTTGGAGTGTTTCCCAGCATGAAATCATGGCACCAGATAGTATGGAATTCATTTTGTTTGTGGAAAACAAAAATAGTAATAGATTAAGTGTGTCATGATGGATTAAGTGTTGACCAGGAAGACCTGGTTTCTTGTCTGACTTCAGAAACACCTTGGTTATATAAGTCCCAGAAGAAGGTAGTTAAGTGCTCAGTGCTCTAGGAAACTATCTAATACTATAACTTATAAAGAAGTTATCAACATTCATTAGTTTAGGAAGGTTCCTCATCCAGTGGACCCATAGGTCTAGAGCCTATCCCCAACGATGGTTAGAACTTTTATGATGATGACAATGATGGCTACAATAAGGATGACAATGATATTGATGATGATAAATAGCTTTTATAGAACTTAAGATTTATAAAATGCTATGCTCATATTGTATCAGTTGATCCTTACCATAACTTTGTGAGGTAGGTCCTATTATTTCCATATTATAGAAAAAGAAAATTTTGCTTAGAGAGGTTGTGTTTTCTGTGTATTGATATACATAATTGAGATTTTTAAAAAATCAATTCAATTCAGAATGAATTTATTAAGCATACTATATAGGTGCATCCACTTTCTTCCTAGTCTATTTTTAACCACTGGATTCTGACCATATTATTTTATCAAGATGCTTTTTCCAGTGTTGCTAATGATCTCTTAGTTACCAAATCCAGTGGTCTTTCCTCAAGCTTCATTCTGATTGATCTCTCTGCAGCCTTTGACACTGTTGATCACCTTATCCTTCTTGGTACTCTCTTCTTTCTAGGTTTTCCAGATATCAAGCTCTTCTGGCTCTCCTCCTTTCTTTTCAAGAATTTCTTCTCATTCTCCCTTGATGAATCCTATGAAAAATAATTATTAATAATAGAAATGTTGGAGGACCCAGTGATCTCCCCTTCTTGTGTAGTCCTTTCTTCTGCCCCCACTCAACATTTAAGTCCTTGGAAATCAGATTCATCTGGCTCATGCCAGATCAAAACTAACAAAAAAAGACTTGGGAGGAGACAGATCCCTTTCTTTAGATAGCCCAAGGATGATATTGAAGAGATTAAACCACACTAAGGTAGAAAATAGCTTGAGTGGGCATGTTACCTTCTTTCTGTGATGTCATCTTCCTTTAGAGGTGACTGACCTGAGTCACATCTCCCCAGATTTCATTTTAATATAATACATCTTCAATAATGTCAACCAATTAAATTTGAATGATATTAACCAAGTAGATTTGATTGCTGTTTAATGGACTCCCTAAGGTGGGAAGAGTATATGAACCAAGACCTGACCAAGAGGAAGGAGCCTTTGGTCAAGAGAGATGGCCACAGAACTCATTTTATTACTAACCCACTGACCATATTAATAAAATGATTAAATTACATAGAAATATCTCTCTCATATTTTTAATCATCACAATCATCATCCAAATGACCCCTTACAACTACAATAGTCTCTAAGGGTTCTGTCCTAGTTCTTCAATATTTAAAGAAAATGTTAAATGAGTTATAGAAGGAAATAGTAAAACTATGCTGGTTGGAAACTTCAACTTTCCCCTCTCAGAACAAGATAAATCTAACAAAAAACAACAGGAAAGAAGTCAAGGAGATGAATAGAATTTGAGAAAAACCAGATACGATAGACCTCTGAATAAAATTGACTGGAAATAGAAAGGAATACATCTTTATCTTTGTTATGTAGAACTTAGACAACAACTGACCATCTATTAGGACATAGAAACCTCACAATCAAATGTAGAAAATAAAAAATATTAAAAGGATCTTTTTAATATAATGCAATAAAATTACATTCAATATAGGGATGGGAAAAGATAGATTAAAATTAATTGAAAATTAAGTAATCCAATCCTACAGAATAAATGGATCAAAGAACAAATTATGGAAGGAATCAATCACGTCATTAAGTTAATGACAATAATGAGGCAACATACCAAAATTTGTGGGACACAAAGCAGTACTTAGGGGAAAATACCCATCTCTAAATTTTTATATCAATACCATAAAGGACAAAGCAGATCAATGAATTGGGCATGCAAACAAAATATGGAAAAGGGATAAGTTAAAAATCTTTAATTAAATACCAAATTGAAAATCCTGAAAATTAAAAGAAATTAATAAAATTGAAAGAAAGAAAATCTTTGAACAAATACAATTAGAAGCTTCTTTTGTTGAAAAAAGAATAAAATAGAAAAACCATTAGTTAATTTCATTTTAAAAAAGAAAGAAGAAAACCAAATTACCAATATCAAAAATGAAGAGGGTGAATTCACCACCAATGAAGAGGAGATTAAAGTAATAATTATGAAATATTTTGCCCAATTATATACCAAGATCTTAACAACTGGAAAAATGTTAAATGTTCATGGATTACCTGGGCTAATATAATAAAAATGACAATTCTATGTAAATAATTTTACTTATTCAGTTCCATACAAATGTAACTATGGAAAAAATTATTGAGGCAGAAACAATAATAACAAAGTTGATATGGAAAGTCAAAAGATCAGTATCAAGGGAATTAATGAAAAATAAATGTGACGGAAGGTAACTTACTATACCAGATCTCAAACGACATTAAAAAGAAGTAATCATTAAATAATTTGTTACTAGATAAACGATAGAGTGGTGGATCAGTGAAAGAGATTTGGTACACACTACACAGAAGGTAATGTAGTGTTTGATAAACATAAAGATCCCAGTTTTTGGATAAAGAACCCACTGACAAGTACTGCTGGAAAACTGGAAAGTAGTTTGGCAGAAAGTAGTTATAAACCAACATCTCACACCTTATACCAAGATTAGATTAAAATGGGTATAGTATTTAGACAAAAAGGATGATACCATAAGTGAATTAGGGGAGTGTGGAAGAGTTTACCTGTCAGGTCAATGGGTGAAGGAAGAATTTATGACCAAACAAGAGATAGTGAATATTAAAGTATGAAAAAAAATTTTTAAATTACATTAAATTTTTTTTTCCAGAAACTGAACAAAGACAGTCAAAATTATAAAGAAAGCAGAAAATGGCAGGGAGCAATTATAGTGTTTCTCTCATAAAGGCCTCATTTCCCAATTATATAGAGAACTGAGTCAAATTATAAGATTATGAGTCATTCACCAATTGATAAATGACCAGTTTTCAGGAGATATCATAGCTGTCTATAGTCATATAAAAATACCCTAAGTTACTATTGATTAGAGAAATGCAAATTAAAAGTACTTTGAGGTATTACCTCACATCTGTTGGATTGGCTAATATGAAAGAAAAAAAAATAAAGTGACCAATTTTGGAAGAGATGTAGGAAAATTTGGATACTAATGCACTTTTGATAAAGTTACAAACTAATCCAACCATTCTGTAGAGCAATTTGGAACTATGCCCAAGGGGCTACAAAGCTCTGTATACCCTTTAACCTAGTAATATCACTACTAGGTCTGCATCTCAAAGAAATAAAATGTAAGTGAAGAAAAGGAAGAAAAGAGAAAGATCTAAATGTACAAAAACATTTATAGTAGTTTTTTTTTCTTTCTTTTTTTTTTTTTGGTGGTGATATGGGGCGTAGGACAGGACAGACATATCAAGGAGTCAAGGGACTATTATAGTTTAAATTGGCCAACTAGAGATCAAGATGGACACACCTAAGGAGTGTTAACCTGGAAATTAACGAAAAAATCAATATAGGAGAAATAAGGTCTTTAATCTGGGCACAGGAACTATAGCTAGTGGGATCACAAAACTTGGAAGCTAGGAATACCCAAAGATGGGAACTGAGGACAGGGTTTTTATGGGGTAAAAGAATAGAAGGGAACCAAAAGATTACAACTACTTAATGTAAATGAACCTTTAACAAAAGAAACAATAGAACTGCCCCTGTGTTAAGTATAGAAGTTACTAACTCTAAGTAGAAACTACTTAATTTAAGTGGACCATTTTACATAATAACATAAAGTCAATGGAATAAGGTGGGAAAACATTGGGAGGGGATCACTTGCTGGGGTGGGGGAAGGTAGGAGAGGTGGGGGAGGATCATAAGTGCATCAAGAGTCTGGAAATGACAAAGACAGTCAGCCCCAGGCAATTCATTTATCTGTGAAGGGGGACTGAGTGGGGAATCTGTCCTCAGTAAATTTATAGTTATCATTAGTGAGGGGAGAGAAAATTCTATAATAGGAAAATCAGTTAGGCTTGGCTACTATGTGAGCTAGGAGACAGAGATAACTACAGAGATCAGGATTAAAAAAGAAAAGAAAAGAAAAGAAGAGAAAAGAAGAGAAAAGAAAAGAAAAGAAAAGAAAAGAAAAGAAAAGAAAAGAAAAGAAAAGAAAAGAAAAGAAAAGAAAAGAAAAGAAAAGAAAATGCCCTGACTCTCAGGAATCTTTCCCCATCCCACTCCAAAAAGGAACTTTCCATTTTCAGGTGGTCACCCCACCTATCCTCTATAAAAGCTTTTGCCTTCCTTCTGATTTGGGAGGAAGATATTTCTAAGACATTTCCTCTCCCTTTGAGGCTAAATCCTTGACTTCCCTCTTGGTCACTTTCTCTAATGCCCAATAAAAGACCATTTTAATCCTAATTGGACTGTGTATGAGAGTGTAATTCTTTACAGAGGAATAGGTAAGGACCCCTATCACCCATTTTCACCATGACAGTGACAAAGAATTGGAAATTAAGAGGATGTCCATCAATTGGGGAATGGCTAAAAAGTTGTGTTATGTGATTGTGATGGAATAATGTTGTGCTATTAAAAAAACAAAAAACCAGAAAAACAAAAACCAAGCACTATGTATGCAGAACATACCTGGAAAGGCTCATATGAACCAATGTAAAGTGAAGTAAGCATGATGTAGGAGGCAAAAAAAAGTGGTTAATAGAAAAACCTAAGACCCAAGCTCCAATTCAGATATTAGCTCCAAAAGGGATGCTAAGTTCTCATACCCACATAAATCAGTACCCATAACAGAGACAGAGGGAGAGAGGCCATGATGACCTTAGACTAAATGACAGCCTATAGAAATTCAGACTTGAAATAATAGAAAAATGAAGGTGTTTTGAAACTAGCCATAGGAACCAGAAAGAGACATGTGCAGAAAAGGCCAATTTATCCCCAGATTCACTTTATGATGCATAAACCCCCAAAACACACCTCCTCTGAAAAAGGTACCCACCTCAGGGGTTGACTTAGGACCCCATGAACTCCAAATTAGGATGGGCTCTCCCCTGTACCTCCCAAAGTTGGAGATTATTATAATGAGAAAGATAGGACCACCCCTGTACCTCCTTAAGGTGAATATTATTATAATGAGACTAATAATCAATTTATCCTTACTATAAATATAACTGTCTTTCCTTTCCTTGTATGAGATATAGCTTTCCACTATTCTGGTTCTTTCCCTGTGGTCACCCACAGTATTGCAAGAAAACATGGGAATTTGAGTCACTGAATCTTGTAATTCTTTTGGGACAATCAACTTGACCCCAAATTCCATCCTACATCAAGTAGAACCAGTAGAATATTGTACAAAGTAACAGCAATATTGTATGATAATCAACTGTGAATGAGTTAACTATTCTCAGCAATACAAAGATCCAAGACAATTATGAAGATTTAGGATGAAAGATGCACTTCATATCTAGAGATAGAACTGATGGAGTCTGACTGAAGATCAAAGCATACTATATTTTACTTTTTAAAAAAAATATGTTTTCTTTCACAAAATGACTAATATGGAAAATATATTTTTCAGTACTGCACATGTATAACCTTTATCAGATTGCCTATTCTTTCATGGAGGGTGGAAGAGAAGGAGGAAGGGAAAGAATTTGGAACTCAAAATCTAAAGAAAAAAGTGTTTAAATTATTTTTATAAACAATTGGAAAAACATTTTTTTTTTGGTGAGGCAATTGGGGTTAAGTGACTTGTCCAGGGTCACACAGCTAGTAAGTGTTAAGTGTCTGAGGCTGGATTTGAACTCAGGTCATCCTGACTCCAAGGCCTGTGCTCTTTTCACTGCACCACCTAGCTGCCCCTGGAAAAATAATATATTAAAACAAGAAAAGAAAAGAAAAAGAAACAAATTACAAGATTTAAAAGAAAAAAAAGAAAAGGAATGTATTCTTAGAATTACAAATATGTAGCACTTATCTGTCTTTTTCTTTCTTCTTCCTTTCTGCAAGTTCTTTCTCTTTCACCCTTACTGCCTCCACACTCCTGGATACACTGGAAGAGCTCTTGAACTGCAGTCAGGAAAGACTAGAATTTGAATAATTGCTGACATACTTCTAGCTTTGTGCCCATTTATAATTCACTTAACTTCCCCCAGTTTACTTGTTTCCTTGTTTTGCTTACTTTATTCTTAATTATTTGATACAAATCTCATTTTCTTGGAATTCCTCAAAGTCTTTTTTTATTGAAGAATAATATTCCACTTAATATTCCTGCATTTTCTCAATCATACTTCACTTGTTAAACACCCATTCTATTTATTTTTCTTTGTTATCATATATGAATTTATAAAAAATATTGCTATCAATGTTTTGTTATATTCAAGACCTTTGTGTCCATCTTTAGTTCCTATGGGATATATAACTAGCAGTGATATATCTGGGTCAAAAGCTTAATTTGGGGGGGAGTAATTCCATTTATTTTAAAGAATTATTGAATCAGTTTGCAGATTTTCCAATATTATTGACCTTGTTTCACCTCAATATTTCTAAATTATTGATCCCATTTCACCTCAACTTCTCAGATATTAATTATTTCTCCTTTAAAAGTCTTTGTCAATTGCTGTTAGTAAAATAAATTATCCACATTTCAATTTTATTTGTTATTATTATTGATTTATTAAATCTTTCATATATGTGTTATTAATTTATAAACTTTTTTTTCACCCTTTGCTTATTGATTAATGGCTCTTTATTCATTTACTTGCAGCCTTATCTGACCTTTCTAACATTTTTACTTATCTATTTTACATTTTTAGGAGTTTCTCCTAAGAGAAATGACTGACAGAATTCAGGGTTACAGAGAAACTCAGAAGCTACCTAGTCAAACTCATACTTGAAAAGGAATCCTCACTACAACATTCATGGCAAAATGGTCATCTAAAAGCCATGAACTCTTAAGGCAGCCCATTCTACTTTTAAAGAACAGTTATCTATAAGGAATTTATACTTGGGAAATTGAAGTTGAGATGGTCATGAAAAGTTTCATTTGAGTTGTCTAAAATTTCTCCAGTGACACATTATATTTTGGGAAGTGCTCCATCTTTAATGATGATTGGCATCTTAAAGTATCCTCTCTTAAGTACTACAACTTATATCTCTAAAAGTGCTGCTTCACTATTGGAAAGAACTGGGAGGTGAAATCAATTATAAAGTGAATAATTACCATTTATTACTCTCTGTCTCTCAAAGGTTAGATTCCTATTAGATTTTCTTAAAGATTCACATTTAAGAAATCCAGTTTAAAAATAGGTTTCATTTTCATCATCCTTCTGCATTTTGCTCTGGTAGGATACAGCTATTTGCAAAATGAAGATGACCTATTAGAGGTATCTATAACAGAAGCCATTAAGCCAGATATGGCATTTTTCACTTGTGTAAGCAAATCAAAGATTTTCCCAAAATATCTCATTTGAAGAGGTTAATGGAGAGACCAGTTTCACTAAGAAAGCAATGACCTTGGGTTATATCTTAGATAGGGGTGTTAACATTTTAAAAAATGTTTTAAAGTATTCTCAGAAAGGAGATCCCATTATCTTGGGATCATCCCTTATGCACAATATCAAGTTCACTGTATATCTATAGTATGAGACACATAAATTGAGATGTTTATTGAAGATAAAAAACAAATAAACAAACAGCACATCATAAAATGGAACAGCTCCTTTCCCTAACCTCATGCATCTTTTTTTTTTTTTTTTTTAGGGAGGCAACTGGGGTTAAGTGACTTGCCCAGGGTCACACAGCTAGTAAGTATTAAGTGTCTGAGGCCGGATTTGAACTCAGGCACTCCTGAATCCAGGGCTGGTGCTCTATCCACTGCGCCACCTAGCTGCCCCAAACCTCATGCATCTTAAATCAGTGCTAGATCCTACTGACTGAAAAAAAAAAAACATAACAACAAAAAACTAATGTGCCTAGAAGCTATCTGGAGGAGGCATTGGAAAGCTGAAAAAAAAATTAACACAGATGATGGTCAGTTCATCAGCATAATCAATTCATTGAAATGATCTATTAAATGTTACTCTTTGCCAAGAATTATACTATGTGCCAGGGAAGAAAAAAATTACAAAAGAATTATCACCTCTCTGTGTCTTTCTGTCTCTCTGTCTTTATCTCTTTCTCTTCCTCCCTGTGCCTCCAATCCCCACTTCAAGACAATTAGCACTATATAGAGATTGTACAGTGTAGGGGCCAAAGTTAATATGTGGAGAGTTAATTGGGTGGATTGCTGTAATACACGGGTTCAGAAAATAGTGAGGCACTTCTAGGTCCAAAACTTCCCCTCTGAACTGCCTTCTTAGATATTTCTCCCAGGCCAATAAGAAAGGAGCTTAACTGCCTCCTTTCCACGAATGAACCAGGTTTTATTAATGGGAAAAAATACACAGCAAAGGTGAAATTAATAAAGTCAAGGACAAGGGAATAGGGAAAAAGAAAAATGGATAATCCTCCTAACTGTAACAAAAGTCTATACAATTCCCAAACTCGCTTCCAGTTCAGCTTATTTAAAAAACTAGGCTCGTTTTATTAACTCATCACCTGGGGTCCATAGTTTCAATGGGAAACAGCTATGCAGCCAGGGCCCATGGGACAAACTGCCAGGAAAAAACTCTGGCACAGAGCCAAAACTTACTCCTACCAGCTACCAACCAGAAGAGACTGAGCTTCCCTCAGCAAGGATTTACTCTCTGTCCCCCAAAAGGGGGTCCTTCAAACTGCCCGTGGAGAGTGGTTTTTCTGCTGACATCAGCAGCATATGTCACTCAGGGCAGGCCAGGTGTGGCCCATCTCCAATCATCCCTTTATTTTACCACATTCTCCCCTTTGTTTCTTCAAGAAACATGGAAGGTTTCCTTGATGAAACAGTAAAAAAAAAATAACAGAATATAATACCCAATGCTAACAAACGATATGTTAATAACAATATAGGAAAGACAGAAAGGGAAAATTTTGGCCAGAGGGGCAGGCCCTCATGAACCTGCACTTTGACACTGTCTACAGAGGGAGGGCCTCTGCAGAGAGCTTCCTCTGCTAACATCAGCAGCATATGTCACTCAGGGCAGGCCAGGTGTGGCCCATCTCCAATCATTCCTTAATTTTACCACAATATCTAAAAGACTCACTGCTGATATAGACAAATAGAGGCCATAGTGATAATGAAATATACACTTTGAGTAAACACAAGGACTAAATGTGTATTCAAATTATGTACATATTCTGCAGGACAATAGTTGTCATACTGAACTAAGGCCTATACACACATATCTATATCTATATCTATATCCATATTCATATCTATATCTATATATGTTTTTATATTTATATCTATCTCTATAGATATAGATACACACAGCCATGTATATTCAGATCTTGAATTTTGCTTTAAGCTTTGGTATCTGTTTATGAGGAACTGGTTTCTCTTGGATCCAGCAGCCCTCCCCCCTCTCCCCCTGCAAACCCCTTCCCCAGTGATAAATCTCTTCCTTCAGGTCACAAGATTCTCCTAGCCTCATATTTCCCCTTAAGATTTCTTGATCTAGACTGAATTAAGAAAGTCACTGCAAACGTTTTTTTTCTCCATCAAGATTTCCTCTAGGGTATAACGTTTCTCTCTCAAAAGTTGAGACAAGTCACTTAGTAAATAGAGGTGGTGGTTCAGAATGCTAATTACCATTCTTGGTTATTTAATGATGGTACAAATTGATTGCCAGTAAGTGGGACTCTAAGGTCTGAGCTGCTGCTTGGAGACCTGCTATGGCTAAACTTAGTATTATGGCTACTAATTGACATTGTTCCTCTGTATCTTTTTAGAAAACCTTGCTTCACTGTGGAATTGAATGTTTCCCCTGTACATTTCAAATACCCTGTATACTGTGATTTGAAATCAATCTGTGATTGGGTAGGAGGTCAGAAAAGGGGTAGAGAATAAAAGTAGGAGTCTTGGAATCATCTAGAAAGTGATATCCAATTTGCTTTCTGAATACCTTGACAATTTGGGGCGGGGGGGGGGGAGAAATATTTCAGAAACTGAATAAAAGAAAGAAACTTTATAGACTTGAGTGGACAAAAGTTTTCCAGGAAAATTCCTGTCACCAGATATCATCATTAGGATGAGAAAGTGATATGCAAATTTATAAGGATAAATCATATGATTTAAGAATTATAGACTTTAAAAGGACAATAGATCTCTTTTGGATAGTGCAGTATAACCTGCACTAAGTATTAAATTGTACTTAAGGAGTTTTTTATCTACTTACTTTATTATATTTATAGACCTTGTGTTTTTTTCTCCTCTCTGTAAGACAGAACATGATAAAATGGTTAGAGTGCTAGACTTAAAATCATAAAGTTTTGGCTTCAAGTCCCAATTCTGACATTTAATAGGTGGTGCAGTGGATCCTGAAGTTGGGAGGACCTGAGTTCAAATCTCACTTCAGTCCTTTACTAGCTGTGTAACTCTGGGTAAGTCACTTAACCCCAATTGCCTTAAACATCCAGGGCCATGTCCAGTCATCCTGATATGTATCTTCTTACTGGACCCAGATGGCTCTGCAGGAGACAGTGAGGTTAGTGACTTGGCACAATCCTGCCTCACTTAAATCCACTGCAAGTCATGACATCATCCTGGATGTCATAGTCCTCTTTGAGAATGAAGAACAAACAACGGCAATAGGTCATAGATATTTCCATATCAGAACCTCATTATTTTTAAAGATTAGTTTCTGGTGTATGTGTGCGCGTGCGTGCGTGCATGCGTGCGTGCGTGTGTGTGTGTGTGTGTGTGTGTGTGTGTGTGTGTGTGTGTGTTAGAGAGATAGGAGAGAGTGAGTTCTTGTAAAAGGAGGAAACAGGAATCCTGTACTTGCTTCTTTTCATTATTGTTGGTGCACTAGAACCCTCTTAGGTCAGGTTGCATGTTGGGAATGAAATGAGGCACTTAGTAGTCATAGGATATTTAACAAAGAAGGTA
Organism: Dromiciops gliroides; assembly: GCF_019393635.1. Taxonomy (NCBI): domain Eukaryota; kingdom Metazoa; phylum Chordata; class Mammalia; order Microbiotheria; family Microbiotheriidae; genus Dromiciops; species Dromiciops gliroides. The sequence goes on from NC_057866.1 coordinate 145,994,806, forward strand.
ATTTACTTTATTCTAAGAGAGCAAAGATATACAACAAGAATACAGTGGTATATAGTTTCTCTGAACATGGTTCCACTGCTCTCCATTTGGAAAAAAAAAATGTCTGGTCAATCAGTCATCACAGTTTAGGGACTCTAGTGGTCTTGGGCACATGCCAAGGACAAGAGGCTGGCAGTCTCTAGAGAAACTAGAGCCAAAGGAAGATGTATGGGGGTTAAGGAGGGGGGAAAGGTGTATCAAGATAAAATAAACTGAATCAGGAAACTATTGTTCTACCACATCAGTTTGATCAGGTTCAGATCCATTCATGACTTCAGGTTGTCAAACTCATTTTAAATGACAAGATTATTCTTCAATGTACTATGTATACCACTCAAATCATTAGCAGTAGGAAATTCAATGAACATTTTGTTAAGAAACATTTACGAAAATAATCTATTAGCAGTTATAAGTTTGAAATCTGCAGAATTGTATTTTATAGGTGCTTTGTATGCTGCTAGTAAACTAATGACATGAAGAGTGCAAATGGAAGTTGTTTCTGTTTAATTAGAATATTATTTCTTGGTATATCTTTTTCTTATTTTCCTATTTTTTCCAACAAATCGTGTAAAGACTTTTCTAAGTGCTCACCTTGCTATAATTTGCTCTACTCATAACACCATTGGGCTCTTGGTTCTTTACTGGGGTTCATGTTATTTCCACAAGTAGCTAGCATCCTTAATCCTAGCTCACAGGACCTTTCCATGTCTTTTCTGTACCATTCAACCAGAAGAATCAGTTCCTTCAAATGCCATAACAAGAAAAATAGTTAAAGTAATTAATTCTCCTAACATCTGGGGCATACTTCCCCGCAAGTACACCAACTGTGGCATGTATGTTGTGTGAGAAAATAATGGTATTTGGCAGATACTCTAAGGCCCCACCTGGAGATTAATCTAAACTGATTGAATTAAGTGAGAGTGATTGACTTTGCTGATTAGCTTACTAAAAGTTAATTAGATGGTAACCACACCTGGCCAGCCCTTAAGACGACATTGTTCTCAGAAACTATTGACTTTGAACTCAACTGGAGACCACCTTTAAGTCCAGTGAACAAATGGATTTGGATGACACTAACAAATCAGCTTGAAGCAATGTGTAAAGACCACCTATGTTCTGGACCTATAAAAAGCTTCCACACTCAGTTTGCTGGGGCACTTCATGGTTGAAGAAGGCTCATGGTGGAGGACTTAAGGAAGAACCCAACCAGGCTGGAGCTCTAAGCTAGATAGGCCTTTTCTTAACTTTCTGAACTCTACGTGTTCTTTTTTTTTTTTTTACTAATACCTAGTATGCTTTAATAAATGCTTAATGCCCAAAGACTGGTACTAAAGCTTCTAATTTAAGGTGACCACACATTTAGATTTTAAACATCACAGGGGGTCGTAGTGGTGATAAAATTATTGAGGCATATATATATATATATGGAATACGTGTTGAACATAACTCAAAATTCCTGAGACACAGAGCCTCAATATCCTTATGTCCTTTCTCCAAAGGATTCTTCAATATAAGTTTCTCCACTCTTTATCTGGGCTATCTCTTCATAGGACATAGTGTCTGCTAAACTGGGGACTTAGTTGCTACACTTAGCTTGACAGCTGGGCTAGGTCCAGCAGGTAATTTGGTGACTGTATCCCTCCTTCTGAGGCTCTTTTGCTGCTACACTGAGCCAGGTTGGTCAGTCAGTATTTGTACTAGATTCTCATTAGGTACTATCCACTAAGCTTGGTCGGTGTCTGGCAGTTCTTTGTAAAGTGGCTGCCAGATAGAGCCAGGCAGGCCACTATATTACTGAGCAATTGCTGCCAAGTGGTTCTGGGCAGGCTCCTCTGATACTGGGCTTTTCTCAGGGTGTGGTATCTCTGATGGCCAAGATGATCCACTCATCTCTTGGGCTTGCTCTTTCATTGGCAGTTGCAGTTTTTGTTCACATTCAGCCACTCAGTGGTATCATGCATTTTTCAACAAGGATGCTATAAAGTTATTTCAACTAGGCCAATGATCATTACTTTAGGAATTAGCAGGAGATTCTTTCTTTTGGTTCCTTCAGAGCTTCAGCTCTAAGGAAATGGGAGGCTTGATTCTCCTTTCATCCAATTCTTACTCACTCAGAATTTCCTCCACATTCTCTCAGGATTATTAGTTTCATTCTTTTTCATCTCCTATGCTCCTTTGGAAGTAATTTGTATAGAAAATAGCCAGAGACAAAAGTGTGAATGTAGACTATGCCATGGAGGTAGGTTCTTTGGATTATTGAAATTGTCAAACACAATTACAATGTTCAAACTTTCCATCTTTTCTAGGTAGGACACATCTATTTGGCTTTCCCCTTTATTTTTCAGTGTCTGTTTCTTTTAGCTTTGTCAGACCTTCAGCTTTTGCAGAAGTCTCTCTGAGGAACCCTCCCACCTTTAATATTTATATATTTCTTATTAAAATCACCCTGTCAGATAAATAGTACATGTATACTGATTTTTATTTTAGCAGTGAAATAACAGACTAAGAGCCCAATGCCACACCTCTAGAGGTAGTGGCAGGATGCCACTATTGTCCTCATTGGCCTCCACAAACTTTACTATATACTCAGGAAGCTCTCAGTGGGGTTGACTATCTGATTACACCCAGCCCAAGCCCCACTGTCTTTGTTTCAGAATCCTTATCTTCTATCTTCCTTCAGGGTTCAGATCAGATATCACTCTAGTGTCTATCATCCTATAAAGTCTTCCTTATCACTCTCACTGTTAATTATCTGTTTTCCTTAAACTACTCTGTTTACATTTATTTGCACCAAGATGTCACAGTGGGTAGACAGCATAACTTAGCATCAGGAAGACCTGAGTTCAAATATTGTAAGAGGCATCTTAGCTGTGTGATCTATTAACAATTCAATTAACCTCTTTGTGCCCTAGTTTATTCATATCTAGTACAAGGATAATAAGGGTACTGACTTCAGAGGATTATTGAGAGAGTTAAATGTTTTAAAATTTATAAAACATTTTGTAAGTCTATAGAGTACTATAGCAATATTTTCTTATTATCTTTGCATATATTGTGTCCCTCAATTCTCTAACTTTCCTTCAGCTGAAGTCCTTAGCCAATCCTAATGCCAGATTCATCACTAATCTAAGGACCCCAAACATGTTTCCCTGATAATTCCTACGCACATCCTTACTTGTTTTAAGTTGTCCATTGAATATGACACTAGGCTGTGAGATTATATACATATACATGTATGCATGTATATAAACATAAACATGGGGATGAAGATAGAGATATAGATAGATACAGATAGGTACAGACATAGACAGACACAGAAACAGATAGAGATAGAGATAAAGATATAGATATACATATAGATATATGTCAGAGGGATTTAGAGAACATGGATATACTAAAATGTTGGTTGAGTTTTGAATTAGTGCATATATTTGGGGGCATGGGGGTGAAATTAGGTGAGATAAGTGATTAATTTATCTGCTTTTTTTAAATTATTTTTTTAAATCAATAAGTATTTATTTTCTTTTTTTAACACTTTCTACCCTCCAAAAATAATAAACTTTGAAACAAATATGCATAGTCAAATTCTGACAAAGTCCATAAAAATGTCTTATAATACATACTTAGTCTGTTACTTCTCTGTCAAAAGAAGCATTCTTCATCAATGGTCCTCTGAAATCATGGTTGATTACTGGACTTTTGGGGGATTAAATTTGTCTTTGTATCCCCAGAGTTTGGCAGAATGGTTGGGGGAATGACCTTGGCAGCTGCCTCTATTGTCCTCACTGGCCTCCACAAACTTTACTAAATACTGGGGAAGCTCCCTGTGGGGTTGACTATCTGGTTACACCTAGTCCATGCCCCACTGTAATTATTGTAGCAGAGGAAGGCCTGTGAAGCTTGTCTGAGCTCCTATCCACCTGCTATCAGAGACCCAAGGAGTCTGGCAGAGTCCTTTGGAGAGACATTGGTGATACAGCCACCTGCTGACCCCAAACACATTTTCTGGACCCTAAAGCTGAAAGCCCCATTCAACCACTGAGGAGTACCTGAGCCAATGTAGCAGGCACTATACCACCTCCTACTTTTGCTAAAACTGACCTTGGCCCCTGTGGAAAAGCTCAAAACTTTGGCCACTCATGGTGGAGTCCTAACTCAGGACCCTTCATCAGCAGTAAGAAGTCACGCTCACCCACTGATATGAACTTCAGAATTCAAACATAGCTTTGTTGAGCATGAATTGGACACCCTATTCCCTTCATTCTACCCCTTCTCTTCTCTCTCACCCTTCCACTACTTGGAAACCTATCCAATAGCTGACATGGAACCCTGTACCAATCCCATAGGCTTTTGGACATAAGGATCTTCAAGCCATATTGCAGCTTCTTGGAGTCCAATTGAACCTGCCCCTGAAAGCCACCTACTCTATACCATCACTCTTAACTTTGACACCAAGAGATTCAGAGATAATCATTAAAATTATTCCTCTTGATTTTAGCAAGGAACCTTATTGCTCATCTAGTGACTGAGAAAGGAGGGTCCTTGATATCCTGGTTGACGCAGGGATTTTGTATTGGACCTTAGGAGATGGTTTCAGTAGCTCCCTCAAATTTCAGAATTGACTTATGCCACTTTTCCTAGGTCCTGGATATTGGGGTGGGGAAGTGGAGAGTAGGTACCCAATTGCACCAACCAGCCTTTACCAAGTTTCCCTTGGGTTGAAAAGGGGGAAGATGGGAGGGGGAGCCCTTGTTCTCTGCCCGAAAACTTCATAGATGAGTTCATCAGCTAATGCCAAACCACATATCTAGAAGATGCTGCATATAGGAGTCCTACCCACCAGTTGAGGTGGACCTGAAAACAACCAGCAGTGGATCAGACAACCTACCACCCCATTGAGACTGCATTGTGCTCTCTCAAAGCAGCTGCCATTTGATAATCTTGGGAAGTTTCAATAGTAAAGCATCCCTCTCATTTGTGTGGGATTTCTCATTAGAATATTAATTCTGCTAAACTAGGAACTGTCTTTGTTTGTTGTATTTGAATCCCTGGTAATTAGAATAGTGCTGGACTCTACAGTAAGCTCTTGAAAGTTTATTTCATTCATTCTAAAAGGAATTTCTATGTGGTTATCATTAATTTTCCAGGATTGCTTTAAACTATGGTTTCTTACATTGAATACCTTCTAAACATTAACATAAACATCCATGTATGGCTAAAAAGTTCTCAATGCAATCAGTATTAGTATAGCTGAACTATGACTGAACTAGTCTGGGCTTTTGGATATTAAATGTTGCCAAACTCCTTTGGTATGTACATAATACTGGTATCTGGATAAGACTTAAACTTGGACAAGGAATTAGGCAGAATGAGAAGGCTTCGTTGAGTGGAAGGAATGACCAAGTAAATGAGATTACATATCTCAAAGTATTGAAATATACTTAGGCAAACACATTCAATTTGGTGTTTTAATAATTTTTACATTGATATATAAAAAATAAATTCCCATTTTAATCACAGATATTTTGTTGTTGTTGGGGGTGGAGGAGAAATGACTGGCTGTCTATATTATTTTGTCCTTTGGTGCAGGATAGAATAGTAGTAGATTTCAATCTTCTTGATTTTGTTGTTACTTTTCAGACTGTTTGCATTTTCCAGCATCTTCTGTTTACCGGTCCCATGCTGTTGCTCTTCATTGTAGCTAACTCTAGCTGTTTGCCATGAACTGCCCAATTGATGTGCTTCCTGCTGTTTTTTCCTCATTGTTAGAGTTTGAGTATTAGCTTTACTAACCACTGGAGAACTGGCCATTGGCAGTATTGTCTGTAGGGAAGCCAGGTGCTCCATGCATTCTGCAGGAATGCTTGCTCCACTCCATTAGCCTGCAGTTTTTATGAGATCCTCTGAGATTGGTTGAATATACCAGGCCGACTTTGAATAAAACAAATTTATTGACTTAGTTTGGAGCTTTATTACCCAAATCATATTTTTGGGGACTGTCCTTGAACATTTACATTTGTTTCCTTATTTATTTTTAAATTTTTTACATGCTATTGATTTCATAGAATTTTATTCTGTGTGAAAGCTATAGTAGTTATTTTGAATTTTCTTCTACATTTGCATAATTTCCTTTACTCTGTATTAATGTTGAGAAGCACATTCATGGAGGAAATTTATATAAGGATTCCTGGGTGGCTATTTTTTAAAAAATTCAAATGCACTGTATGGAATTCCATGTGTTATTCAATTGTGTTCAAGAAACACTTAGTAAGTGCTACTAAGTATATGGTACTGGGGCTGATAATAGGGGCTGATAATATTAACATGGAAATGAAGAAAAAATATTAACTTGAATTGGCATTCTACTTGGGTGAGAGGGGAAACTATGTAAGATAAGCAGACTCAAGAAGCTAAGTCAAAGAAGATTTGAGTACTCACAACCAGGGGACTATTAGACATTTACATAATCTATTAAAATTCTTGAAGCTCTTTACATGCATTTTATTCTTTGAACCCCTATCAACACTAAGATATTCACATTATAAATATTGTTATTCTTACTGTACCCATGAGAAGTTCATTTTTCTAATGTTTTGCTTATTATACAATCATGTGCAGCTTTAATGCTCTTTAGATGATATTATTTTCAATTTTGAAACTGTAATGCATCATGACTCAGAGTACAAACATAAGGAATTATGGATGAGAAGGAGGGTAAAGGACGTCAACAAAGAAATGTATGGAGAAAAGAAAAGAAAAATGGGTTAGTTGTGTGGTAAGGGAAGGAACAACCAGTGGAAAATTCCTTTATTTCAATGGTATACTCAGAGTATGCCAAACTTTACACACAGTTGTTCTAACTATACGCTGAATTCATAATATGTAAGGGTAGTAGATTTATTTTCCCAGTGGATAGCCCACTGGCCCTGAAGTTGGGAGCAACTGGGTTCAAATCTCACCTCAGACACTTACTAGCTGTGTGACCCTGGATGTCACTTAACTCCAATTGACCAAAACATCCAGTGCCATCTCCAGTTGTCCTAATATATATTTCATCACTGGCCTTTGCACCACCCCCTCCACTCTTAAATCCAATTCAGGCAAGTCATAACATCACCCTGAATATTATGGTCCCCTTTGTGAATGAAGGACAAACAGCAAAATAAGTAAACTGAGTCATTGGCACATACTCATAAAGGAAATATATCAAGGATGCTCTCTCAAGGGGCATCCCAATTCCCTGATCTGACCTCTCTAGGGAAACCCAATGTATATCTGGAGATATTCTATAAACCAAATTCTAGGTTACAAATGGGTGATAGTCCACAGATGTTGGGGTTATGGAGTGTTATTTTGATAATACCTTAACCAACATAAATAAAACCCAGACAGTGAGTCAACAAACTTATTAAGCATTTGAAATGTTTATTGATTGACAGCCAAGTATTCCATGATGACAGAGGGGGAAAGGCAAAACAAAGCTCCCATTTTCAATGAGTTTACATTTTAATTACAACCACCCTTTATACTCTACTTAGTATATAGTTGTTGTTGTTCATTTGTTTTAGTCATGTCTTAATCTTTGTGAACCCATTTGGGGTTGTACTGGCAAAGATACTGGAATGGTTTGCTATTTCCTTCCCCAGATCAATTTATAGATGAAGAAACTGAGGCAAACAGGTTAAGTGACTTGTGCAGGATCACATAGTAAGTTTTTTGAGGCTAGATTTAGACTCAGGTCTTCCTGACTCCAGTCCCAGAACTCTATCCACTAAGCAACTTTATTGTCCAGTGTATATTTACAACAACAACAATAGCAACAATAAAAACCTCAGTACAATGGTTAGCATTGTTATTTTGAAATTTAGGGCATACACTCATTCTATATGCTTCTCCTTCTCCAGGTAAATGCTGGCTAATTGGTTTGCATTATTCCTAAACACTGAAACAACAGTGCCACTTTGTTCTGTCTTTTTCTTACATATGTTCTCTTTCACTTGTTACTCTATATCTATTACATATTTGGTCCCTGTATATATTTCATTTTCTGATGCCTCCTTTTAGATATCACTCTTCTTCCTAGTTATAGAGACTCAAACTGGAAGAGACAAGTGACAAACTCACATTTATGAAATTATTGAGAAAAGGGGTAGAAAGGAAGTTGGAGGATATTACTATTGTCTTCTCTTTCCTTCTAAATAGCATGGAAATCCTTGGATTTTCTTTTGGTTGGGGTTGAGGGGGGCCTTGTGGGGATTATAGAATGGATGCTTCAGCACTATTTGCCTAAGTGAAATCTCTACCTGATAAATTCACTTTCTTCCATTCTAACTCCTGGGGATTTAGGGCAAAATTGATTACACTCCTTCCTACTTCCCATTCTTTACACAGTTGAAGGTCCTTATGTCTTCTTTCACTATCCCTTTTCCAGCCAAAACAATCACATAAAAAAATATTTCCTCAGAGATCCTCTTTTCCATCTCTTTAATCACAATGTATTTTAACAGAAAGACAGTTTACCTGGACGTTGGTGCTATGAAAACTGACTGCTTGTCTTGGTGTTGGCAGTGATGAAGTGTTATTGGGGGACAGGTCATTTCACCTCTCCTTCCTTCAATGTCTCCTTCTATAAAACTGAAATTAAAATACTCACCTGACTCTGTCTCATGGTCAAAATGTTGGGAATAAATGAGAGTAAGAATAAGAAGTGCTTGGGGTCCCTAAAGAGAAAGGTGTTTGGTGTATATATTTTCTTTTTCCTAAAATGGTTTCAAATTATATGATGTTTGATACCTTTCTGAAGTAGAGCAATTTGAGGGTCATGAGAGTAGTAAAAGAAACCATTTAAATTATTGCTCCAATATATATTTTTGTCTTCATTCATTCACAGGTTAATATTATAGTTCACTACGAAAATTACATATAAAATTAAATGGATTATGATTCATTCTACCCTAATTAATCAAGTAAGATTTAAAGGATCTTACTTGTTTTTATAGTATCTATAGACTTATCATGTAGTATTTTCCTTATAGCATGATTTGCCAAGGTATAAATTAGCTGTATGTACTACATTTTAGTTTTTATCTTAAAAATTTGTCTTTTAATTGCTTTATGTGTTTTATTTGTATTTTTAAAAATTATTGAAATGAGGCCAAAATATCTTTTAACCTCATCTTTTTCAGGTGGCTCAATAATCTCAGACAGCTTAGGTTCTTGGACTCATACAATCATAGAGTAAAAGTTGGAAGGAACCTCAGAAATTATTTGGCCAAGTAATTTATTTGATAAAAGAAGAAACAAAAGTTCACATAGCCCAATTGACTCGAACAAAGGCACACATCAGGGATTTGAGTTCAGGTCCTCTGAATACAAAACCATAATTTTTCCCCACTATACCATGCTGCCTCTCTTATTTGTTGAACTAGGTGACCATTATTGTTCCTTTCAAATCAGAAATTATGTGATTCTAAGAGTTCTATCACTTTCATCCTTTGTAAATACTATCTATTTTCTCTCCCAAACCCTCTAATAAGGATCTGCTAGATATAAATCAGTCATTCAACAAGCATTTGAAACTGCTATGTTCCAGACATCATACAAGGCAGTCGTGATATAATTATGATGAATGAACAATTCCTAATCTTAAGGAACTTCTACTCTAATTGTGGGGACAAGTATATGCATAAGCTAAGCAGAATAAATATAATTCAATATAAGGTATTTAGGGAGGGGACACAAGCAGTTAGGGGATATCAAGGTTTTCATATAGAATTTGGACTATGTCTTGAAGGAAGAGATTAATCATGTGATGCAGAGGTAAGGAAGGAGCATTCCAGGAATGGGAAATGAATATTGAAATGGTACAGAGTTGATAGATGGAGCACTACTGTGTGAGGAATAGAGAGAAAGCCAAACTGGGAGGATCATGAGGGGATGGTGCATTAGGGGAGAAGCCATATGGGAAGAGGCAGGAAGTAATGTATAAGACTGGAATGGCACAGTAGAACCAGGTTATGAAAGACCTAAAAACTGATTTAATTTTTTTTAAAAAAAGCAAGGAGGGTTTTTGGTTTTGTTTCCAGGTATCAATAAGGATTCAATGGAGTTTGTTGAGTAAGGAAGTGGCATGCTTGACCAGATCGGTGCTTAAGGAAAATCACTTTGGCAGGTGTTTTGAAGATGGAATGGAGGAGGGACAGATTTGGTAATAATGCAGTTTAGCAATGATGAGGTGCCTTGTGGGTAGAGAGAAGGGATTAGATAAAAGAGATGTGATGATGGTAGCAAGATCTGGCATATGATATGAGCGAGATTGATGAGGATGTTAGGCACTGTTTTATAAACTTGGGAAACCTTAAGAATGGTGGTGCCTTCCACAGGAAAAGGGAATTTTGGGGAAGGGATGAGTTTGGATAAAAAATAATGAGTTCTGTTTTTCAAATGCTGAGCTTGAAAAATCTCCAGAACATTCATTTTATAATGTGTAATTGGCAATTAATGATATGGTACTGATGGTCAGGGGAGATGCTGGAGCTAGATATATACATGGTTTGTGATAAATAGATAAATACATAGTTTATACATAGTTTATGATAGATGTGATAATTGAAACCATGTGTGTTGATTCAATGACCCATGATTTCCAGCACTCTGTTTGTCAATCAGTGTTGTGGGAGGCTCAGTTGCATACTAAATCTAAGTTTTGCATTACCTGCTCTTTGTCATCCACCATTAACTGTTTCATTTATACCTCTATCTAAAAATTATCACATGCTTGCTATCTTAGGTAGGTACTGAGATGCAAGAGACCAAACTCATTTGATGATATTGATTTATCTGAATTATCTTTATTTCATTATGAAATTTACTGATAAAAACTGTCCCCACCTTGAAGCTATACCTGATCTCCAGTGATCAGTCAACTTGTTCCTATGTTGAGTACTTATGATAAATTCTTTTTTTCTTTGTTATGAGTTTTATCTTATTAATTGGGGCAAAAAACACACAGGAGGAATTTTCCTTACAACACATGGAATCAGGAGTAGATCTCGGACTTTGAAGTAGGGGTTCTTAATGTAGTTCACTAATACCCCTGGATTCTGTGGATATATTTCAGATAGTCCACAAACTTTTTTGAGAAAAATGAACATTTATTTCCACTTACCTGTAATTTAATTTTACCATTTTAATTCATTTTTTAAAAACTAACAATAGAAACAGTATTATTCTGAGGAGCATCTGGACTTCATCACACTGCCAAACAAGTCCATGATACACAAAAGGTTAAGAATTCTTACTTGTAGAGGGAGAAGAGAGACTTTGAGAAAGTCTTAGAGAAAACCTACTTTTATGAGATGTGGTATAAATAGGCATTAAAGAGGCTTTATAATTAGTGGGTAGATGGGTAAGAAGAGTGCCAGGAGAAACAGGATAGTAAATATTATCAAATGCATCCAAGAGTCAAGAGGAATGATGGATGCAAAAAGACCATTTGATTTGTTCATTTTGAAAACACTATTAACTTTGGAGGAAAGCTGTTTCAGTTGAGGTTGGAAGCAAAAATTTAAAGGGTTGACTCATGATAAGAGGGGAAGTGGAGGAAATGAAATAATTTATAAAGCATGTAGCATGATGCCTGGTACATAGGACATGATTAATGAATGTTACTCCCTGTCCTTCTCCCTCCTCCACCATTGAGTATAGTCAAGTTTTATAACACATTTCATGGCATTTTGTAAATATCTTGCCATTTCCTGAATGGTAAATGGAGTATACAGGGTGTCCACTGGTAACCCATTGCTATTTCCACATAAGTGACCCATCTTCTTTTCCAGTGATGCAATTCTCAAATAACAGACACCATTCATGAAAGTCACTTATTTTCTGCACTCTTTTGCTATGTAATATGTTGTAGCCTATTCACACCCACTTGTAAAGAAAGTTTGCTCCTTTGATGAAGTCACTTTGTCTTAATGAGAAATGTATTCAAATAATGCCTGTCTCGGATGGTGGAGGAAAGGCTGTGACTCCCCATGCCCCTGACAAATCTGTCCACATACCTCCAAAAATAATACCATAAGACAACTCCTGGAGCAGCATAACCCCAAAAAGAACAGAGTGAGACTATTTTCCAGCCAAAGATAGCTTAAATAGGTGGCTGGGAGCTTTTGATATACAGTGTGAGAGAGGAGTTCAGCACGTGGAGCAGATCTATCCTCAGTCATGTGGCGCCTCCAGAGCCCCGGAATCTTCAGCATCAATGGCTTCTTCTGAAATTCGGCTCACGGACCTGTGAGGGGGTCCAATGGTTGGCAGGGGGTAAATAACTGAGTTCTCTGCTCGATCTAAGGCAGAGCACCCATATTCTGAATGAGTAAGCAGACTCAAGAGGCAGCAGTCCAGTGGCGGAGGGCCATAGGCATGCCAATCTTCCAACCATGGAAAATTAGATTTCAATCAGTCTTCTGCTTCTGGGGTAAAGAGAAAGTGGGCCATGGTTACTTACAGGCCAGCCAGGCTGAGAACAAGCCTAATAGTACCACTTGGGACCTGCTGTAGCTTAGGACAGTGCATCATGGAAGCAGCACTACATGTTAAGAATGAGTTAAAAGCCAAGGTAGTCAAGATGAGCAGGCAGAGAAAGCAGCAGACCTTGGAAAGATTTTGGTGGCAAGGTAGATCAAAATAAACCATCAGAAGAAGATAATAACAAAGTCAAAGCTCCTACATCCAAAACTTCCAAGAAAAACATGAATTGGTCTCAGGCCATGGCAGTGCTCAAAAAGGACTTTCAAGATAAAGTTAAGAGAGGTGGAGGGAAAAGTTAGAGAGGTAGAGGAAAAGATGGAAAGAGAAATTAGAGTGATGCAGGAGGGTCATTAAAAAAAAAGTCAACAGTTTGGAAAGCCAAATTGGCCAAAAGGAAAAGGAGGTACATAAACTCTCTGAAGAAAATCATTGCTTAAGAATTATCATAGAGTACATAGACGCTTATGACTTTATAAGAAATCAAGAGACAATAAAACAAATTCAAATTAATTTAAAAATAGACGGTAATATGAAATATTTCCTTGGAAAAACAGCTGACATGGAAAATAGATCCAGGAGGAATAATTTGAAAATCATTGCACTACCTTAAAAGCATGATCAGAATAAGAGCTTGAATATCATCTTCCAAGGAATTGTCAAGGAAAATTTCCCTGATATTCTAGAAGCAGAAGGTAAAATACAAATTGAAAGAATCCACTGATCACCTCCAGAAAGAGATCCCAAAAGGAAAACTTACAGAAATATTATAGCCAAATTCCAAACATGCCAGGTCAAGGAGAAAATATTGCAAGCAGCCAGAAAAAGGAATTCAAATACTATGGAGCTATGGTAAGGATAACACAAGATCTAGCAGCTTCTACATTAAAGGATCAGAGGCCATGGAATATGATATTTCAGAGGGCAAAGGAACTGGGATTACAACCAAAAATCAGCTACCCAACAAAACTGAGTATAAACTTTCAGGATTAAAAATCAGACTTCGATGGAAAAGAGGATTTTTCAGGCATTCATGATGAAAAGACCTGAACTCAATACAAAATTTGACTTTCGATTATAAGACCCTAGAGAATCATAGAACGGTAAACAGCAAAAAGAAATCATAAGGGATATTAAAAGGTTAAAGTGTTTACATTCCTACATAGGAAGATAATACTTCTGACTCATAAGAACTTTCTCAGTATTAGAGCAGCTGAAAGGAATATACTTAGATAGAGGGCACAGGTCTTAACTGAATACAAAGGGATGATATCTGTAAAGCATTTATTTTTTGTTTATCCTTATTTTTTGTGGGGCAGGAAAGTGGGGTGGCTTATGTCTGGGGCTGGATTTGGGCTCACGGCCTCCTGGGTCCAGGGCTGATGCTTTGTCCACTGTGTCACCTAGCTGATTGATGATGACATCTTTAAAATGAAGTTAAGGGGTAAGAGAAATGCACTGGAAAAAAGGGAAAGGGAGAGGTGGAAGATGGTAAAACACCTCACAAAAAAGAAACAAGAAAAAAGCTTATCGAGTGGAGGGGAAGATAGGGAAGGTGTGGAGGAGTGAGTTAGCCTTATTCTCATCAGATTTGGCTCAAAGAGGGAATATCATACAAACTCAAGTGAGTATAGTAATATATTTTGCCCTTAGGGAAAGTGGGATGGGAGGGGCATAAGGAGGGAAGAGGTGAAGGAAGGGAGGACAGATTGGGGGAGGGGGCATTAAAAAGCAAAACACTTTTGAGGAGAGATAGGGTGAACGAAGGTAGAAAATAGAGTATCAAGGGGGCGGAATAGGTTGGAGGATAATACAATTAGCAATAGCAACTGTGAAAGAAATGATGAGCAGGATACTATCAGAATATAAGAAAAATACAAACCATGAACAGAGAAAGAACTGATGGTATCTGAATACAGATTGAAGTATAATTTTACTTGTTAGTTCCTCTTTCTAAAGTTATTTTGTCTGTTTTCATTCACAACCTGACTAATGTAAGATGTTTTTCATGACTGCACATGTATGACTTATATTGAATTGCTTGACTTCTTAGGGAAGTTTGAGGAGGGAGGGAAGGAAAAAAATTGGAACACAAAATCTTTAAAAAATCAATGTGAAAAAAATTTTACATGTAACTTGGGGAAAATTCTAAATAATAAAAATTCAATAAATAAAATAAATAAGGTCCTTCTGTTTTGTCTTGGGAGGGACTACAGTCAAGACCCTCAAAATTGGATGATAAAAGAATCTTACAAGACAGTAAAAGTAGTTTAACTGAAAATCTCATCATTGTATCTAGATCCATTTATTTTTCATTTTAAAATATGTTAAAATATAAATGATGTGAAATTCCTTTTTGGGGAGAAGTCTGGTTTTCATGCAATGGCAAAGTTTAAAATGCTAGCAATATTTTCAGATATACTCAGAAAGGTTGAGGATACTGAAAAAATGAAATTCAAATGTTGCTATTCATTAAGGGAGATAGATAAAGCATTTTTAAAATATTTAATCTGGCCAGGCATTATGTTAAATAACTAGGAATACAAGTAAAAGCAAACAAGTTAATCACTTTCCTCAAGGAACTGACATTCAAATGGAAAATGACAATATATAAAAAAGAAGTTGTATATTGGGGAGGTATTGCATTGACAGGGTGGTTGGTAGTATAGAGGGAGTAATTGGAAAAAAGGCAGGACATAAAAGCTGAGAATAAAGATGGAAGATATGTGACAGCTGAATAATGCATCTTTCCTGATAAGGGATTATATATGTGGTTAAAGATATGATATAACTAGTTTTGAAATAGTTCATTTGTTAAGCAGGTAAGAGGGACATTAAAATCTGCTTTCCCTCCAGAAGCGGCAATGGTCAGAATAGTCAAGATTATAATCAGAGGTTCAAAGGAGAATTTTTTGTGTGACTGAAGATTTACATTTTCAAATCATCCAGGTTCATAAGTTCTGCCTCAGAAACCCTCAAAGATACATCCAGAAAATAGATATAGTCCGTTGAAACCTTGCCAAAGTAAATTAGCTCCTCCCCAAAAGTGAGAGAAGTTTCAGAATACTGTAATTCTTAGCTCATAGAATACAAGATATTCAATTCAGTTAAATAAATTCAACAAAGCATAATAAAGAATTTACTATGTGAAAGACACCATACTAGGCACCGGATGTACAAAGACAAATAATAAATAATCCCCTCTTTCCTGGAGCATACACTTTTATTTGAGGAAAGATATAACATGCAAACAAATAAAAAAAGAAGGCAGTAGTGAAATTATGGTACAGTTATGGGAAACGGACTTTGCATGAAAGCTCTTAGGCAGGAGATGATAGGAGTGCCAAATTCAAGGAACAGCTATTGATGTAATCTCACTAGAACATAAAGTAAGTGGTAGAGTGGAATTTTGGGGAATTTGAAAGAAGGTAGAAGTCATAGTACTCATGGTGCTTACAGGGGTTTCTGGTGGGGGGTGGCAAGTATATATATTTAATAGATCATGTGCTAACATCAAAGTATTAGAATAGCATTAAAGATGCTACTCAAAGCCACCTTCTGATTATAATTTGTTTACCACTTTCTATCTCCATAAATTATGACAGTTCCACATACATAATACTTGCTTAATAAATGTTTATTTACTTGACTTGACTCCTTAGATGATTCGCCCATTGTCCTGGAAGCCTTCTTTTAATTTTTATAGGTTTTTTTCAAGGATTCTACTGAAAAAAAAATAATAAGTTCACCATCATGTATCCACTACTCTTGAAATAAAACTGTCATATTTCTCTACTGGAAATATCTTTAACTATATATCCCTATCATGAGAAAGATATACGTATAGGTAGACGTAGGCGAGGATAGCAAAAATTATCTAGATACATATCAATCTTTAGATATAGAGATATTAATATAATTATAGTGATATAGATATGCATGTATATGCATCTATGTATACAGTTGATATCACAGCATAAAGATATCTTAATACCAAGATATCAAAAATTAATAATAAGTTTATTTGGCAATCATAATGAATGCCTCTTCTTGTAATATGTTGCATACTGATTGCATCTACCATGGGTCTTTTTAATTTATCTTTGGTTCACATATAATTATGATTCTGAGCTCCTGGTACTCCATGATTGGTAGCCAGATAAAATCATCAGGACTACAATACTCCACTGCTTAGGCAACTTTTTGGCACACTATATGGTACTTATATTTGAGACAGTTGCTACAAAAAGACAATAGCTCAGATGTAGAGATTGTTTTAAGACTTACAAGATTCTTTCCTCACAATAAACTTAAGCAAGTAAGCCTTGATATTCTCACTTTACAGAAGAGGACATTGAACGAATTTCCCTAGATAACGCAAATATTAAATTCTGGAGCTGGAACTTAAGCCCATATTGACTGACTCTCAGGGCATTATTTTTGCAGGGAAATGAGGGTTAGTTAAGTGACTTTCCCAGGGTCACACAGCTAGTAAGTGTCAAGTGTCTGAGGCTGGAACTCAGGTCCTCTTGAATCCAGAGCTGGTGCTTTATCCACTGCACCACATAACTGTACCCTCAGGCTAGTTTTCACATGTATTTTCTTATGGCATTGAATTGGGAACTGATTTAAATAATGGCAGGAAATTAAAGTCATTAGCATTGGGGGAATTCAGTGATAGTTATATGTTGTTATTTTATTTAATTTTACTTGGTTCATTAAAAAATAAAATAAGTAATTAATACTTGGTGACAGAAGTGCAAAATTGAGTCTAAGAGAGGAAAACAAAAGAAAAAAAAATAAGTAGATTGGAAAACAAGGTAAAGGAGTAATAAACAAGAATGATCAAACACTTGTTTAGTACATAAAAACTCATCCTATAGGCATATTTTCAATTCCTTCTTTGAGGAGCCAGTTGAAAGGTTATGGAACAGTGAGCAGAATATAACAGAAAAATGAAACAGATCATATTTTAGCATACATTAAACAACTTGTTACTGATATGGTAGTCATTTTGGAATCAGCTTTGCATGCATAGTCAGAAGAAAAACTTGTTAGAGCAGAGATAAAAATCAGTATCAGATTAGCATGATATGGCACACAACTGAGGCCACATCAAGTAGCACCGATTTAAACCAGCCATTGATGCCTGGAATAGGCAATGAGATGAAAAGGCAATCTTTCCCCATTTCTTAAGACAGTTTAACTGATGTAAATCAGTGTGATCTACTCTTTCATTGATTCACCATCTGCTCACAGCTGCCAAACCCGAAAATCCCTTATGGTAAATTAATAAATGTGTCATTTTGGTTTATATATCAATCTTTTGGGAGATTGGTGAGCATGTATCAATCCTCCATGACTTGGTCAACCCACTGGTTTGCTGATCAAACCAAGTTTAGTCATCTTCAGAGAATGAAATATATGTTGATTCTGCCAAGTTATATGCCATGTGTAGTACAGTCAAGGGCAGACTGTCTGCCTAATTATCTCAACCACAAAAGAACTATTGCAGGCAACAGTTATTTGTAATTTCTAAAATCTCATATTTTGAACCCATTTATCCTGTTTTTAAAAACTAAGATGCTTTAGTCTACCTCCTTTAAAAGATAACTCAAATGGGAGGTCAAACCCCATTTTTGGACATGTTTCTCCCCCAGTGAGTGCTTCTGCATATGTGACAAGCACTATGAGAAAAGGCTTTGCAAAGTCACTTGCAAGAATAATACTCTTATATTTAAGGTTTATTTTTAACCATAAATGCTCCTACAAATGTTCCTTTAAATGGCCCGACAAATGTTCTTGTGAATGTCAACGGCAAATGTTCTTGTGAATGTCAATTCCAAAGGTTTAGGAAAATGGTTTTACAAATGTTCTTGCAAATGTTTTTGCAGATGTAACAACAAGCAAAGAAATGGAAAGCTTAGAGCAGTTCTAAACAGGATTGATCAGTTAATAAATATCTGAAGAACACCTGAATAGTATAGTTGGTAGAATACTAAGTTTGGTATCAGATGATATGAGTTCCAATACCACCTCTGATGCTCACTATCTGGGTAACTTAAGGTAAGTCATTTCACCTCCATGTGCCTCAATGTCTGACAGTACAGAGGTTATTTTCTTTTGGCAGGGAAATGAGGGTTAAGTGACTTGCCCAAGGACATACAGCTAGTAAGCATCAAGTATCTAAAGTCGGATTTGAACTCAGGTCCTCCTGAATCCAGGGCCAGTGCTTTATCCACTGCACCACCTAGCTGCCCCCACAGAGGCTATTTTTTAATGACAATGGTTTGAGCATCCACTAGCATGCTTCATTCTAAGATTTGTCATTTGAGTCTCAGTCATCGAGGTTTAAGTAAATTTTAGAAAGGAGTATTTACCAAGGTGTTAGAGTAAGAATAATTAGTGCAAAATATTTCACTAAATCTATAATATACTCTCCCCCAAGTGTATGCAGAGTTTGGGGGAAAGTGGCATAAAACTTTAACATAAACTTTGCAAAATAATAATTCACATCTCCTTACTGTTGGGCATACTATTTCATATATAGGGTGAATTCCTAAGTGTTAGATTTTTTTTTCCCCCAACTTTGGGCTTAAAGTCAATGTGATTGAATTTTGAACACTCAACTAAAATAAGCATCCTAAAGTGAAGTGAAAGGGTAGAAGAATGACTCTCTCTCTCTCTCTTTCTCTCTCTGTATATGTATGCATGTGTGTATATATATATATATATATATATATATATATATATATATATATATGGGTGTGTGTGTGTGTATGTGTACATGTACATGCACTTGCATATGTATGCATATATGTATATGTACATATTTAGTGGCCATTGTTTGTTTTTTAGTTTTAGAATAAACTAATTACTGAAGACATGGATACCATAATTGGTGTGTATGGGATGTTCAGGAAGAATTAGTACCTCTAGTGTGAGGGATTACCTAGCCCTTTTCAGGGCTGCTCATTCACCTTTGGTGTCCACTTGATTAACCCAACATTTTTTTTTTACCTGTGGCTCCAAGAAGCTGTAGCATGTCCAGTGGTTATACTCTGGTAAACCATCTTAACAGACAGGCTAAACAAGCTTGAGGGTAACCTATTGGCCTCAAATATCAGTGAGGTAGGGGCATGTGAAAACTTTCCTAGGAGAATGGACAGATGAGAACAGTTTTTTAACTGCCACAAAGGCAGCTGAAACAGGTGCAATGGAAGGCTTAGAGCTTGATCAGACATCAAAGATTCCAAGGTCATCTACTGCCTCATGGCTAATCTCTAGTCTTCCTGACTTTTGTGCTGTCATTGGACTTCAATCACTCTGGACGAGAAAGTAAGGCTAACAACTTTGTATGATTCTGCTTCACTTAAATCCAATTCACATACAAGTCAAGACATTACCTATTATATTATTGTTCTCTTTGAAAATGAAAACAACAAGAGCAACATGGATATCAGTGGGGTTACTAATATATAATTCTGCTGATTATTTTTAGTTATATATCTCCCAATGACAACTTTTATATGACTTTTAAGTAATTTGTTATTGGCAACTATTCTCTGTATATTTTTTTTTTCTGTGCTGAAATCATCTTCTAAACAAGAACAGCTTGGAAGGTCAGAAGGAGGGAGCTGGTGTGCTGATACAGGAGTGGAGCCCAACCCCACAGCAACCCTGACAAAGATCTAGTCACAGGAAGGCCTCACCAGCGAAGGAGACCCCCAGAGCCTCTGAATCAGGTGAAGCGCCAGTGTTGTCTGGAACTAAGCTCACAGTCTGGTGAGAGGGCTGAGCCCTGGGCAGGGGGGAGACTACAGAGGGCTATGTTGGTGATGAGACAGAACTTGGATTTTTAACCCCTGCTAGGAACCAGGAGGTAGGTTTGAGTAGCAGTGGCCCAGATGGGGGAGGGGCACAGGCTCATTGGAGCTGACAAACACAACACAGAATGCTAGTTGATTAGCAAGTTGGTCGAGTTCATCTACAGACCAAGGGACAGGCCAAGCAAGTGAAGAACCTGATCCTCCTTAAATCATACTATCTGGGATATCTGAAGCTTGGGATACTGCAGCCTGGAAACAGTGCCCAACTTTAAGGAGCTAAAAGTCAAGTAAAAGAAAGGCAAGATGAGCAGACAGAAAAAGGTAAGGACCATAGAACATTTCTTTAGTGACAAGGAAGATCGAGGTACACCCTCAGAGGAAGATGTCAAAGGCAGGGCCTATATATCTAAAGCTTCCAAGAAAAATATTAATTGGTCTCAGGCCATAGAGGCCCTCAAAAAGGGCTTTGAAGATAAAGTTAGAGAGGTAGAGGAAAAAAATGGAAAGAGAAATGAGGGTGATGCAGGAAAGAAATGAGAAAAATTCAACAGCTTGAAAAGCCAAATTGGCCAAATGGAAAAGGAGGTACAAAAGCTCTCTGACAAAAATAATTGCCTAAGAATTAGGATTGACCAAATGGAAGCTAGTGACTTTATGAGAAATCAGGACACAATAAAGCAAATCCAAATCGATTTAAAAAAAAATAGAGGGCAATGTGAAATATCTTCTGGGAAAAAAACTGCTGACCTGGAAAATAGGTCCAGGAGAGATAATTTGAAAATTATTGGTCTACCTGAAAACCATGACCAAAACAAGAGCTTAGACATCATCTTCCAAAAAATTGTCAGGGAAAATTGCCCTGATATTTTAGAAGCAAAAGTTAAAATAGAAATTGAAAGAATCCACTGATCACCTCCAGAAAGAGATCCCAAAAGGAAAACTCCTAGGAATATTATAGAGAAATTCTAGAGCTCTCAGGTCAAGGAGAAAATATTGCAAGCTGCCAAAAAGAAAGAATTCAAGTACTGTGGAACACCACTAAGGATAGCACAAGATCTAGCAGCTTCTACAGTAAAGGACCTGAGGGCATGGAATATGATATCCTAGAGGGCAAAGGAATTGGGAATACAACCAAGAATCACCTACCCAGAAAAACTCAGTATAATCTTTCAGAGGAAAAAATGGGATTTTAATAAAAAAGAGGACTTTCTGCTATTCATGATGAAAAAACATGAACTGAATGGCAAATTTGACTTCCAAATACAAGACCCTAGAGAACCATAAAAAAATAAGTTGGGTTACATACCTGGGGTTATGCAGTGGGTGGCTGTCTTGTGTCTGAGGCCAGGTTTTCGCTGAGATGACCCTGGGTCCAGGGTGGATTCTTTGTCCACCGTTTCACCTAGCTGCCCCATGATGACATCTTTAGGGTTAAATTGAAGGGTGAGGGGAATGTACCGGAGGAGGGGGAAGGGCAGAGGTGAAATCCCACATGAAAGAAACAGGAAAAGGCTTATCAAGTGGGGGAAGAGATGGGGGAGGAGAAGGGCAGTAAATACATTTTACACTCATCAGAAAAGGCTCAAAGTCCTCAGAGTCATCAGAGTTGCCTCAAGGAGGGATTAACACACACACACACACACACATACACACACACAAATGGGTGGATTAATCTATTTAATCTGGGCAGTAAATGAGCCTAAACCTCATTAGAATTGTCTCAAGGACCTCAGTCTCATCAGAATTGGCTCAAGTAGGGAATAACATATATAATCAATTGGGTGGAGTAATCTCTCTAACCATGCAGGAAAATTGGAGGGGAAGGGGATAAAGAGAGAGGGGCAAGAGAAGGAAGAGCAGATAAGGGTTGGAGACAGACAGAAGCAAATCCCTTTTGAAGAGGGATAGGATGAAAGAAGATGGATAATAGAATAAATATCATGGGGAAGGGAATAGGATGGAAGGGAAACAGTTAACAATAATAATCATATAAAAGAGAAAAGGGGGAAATTGTGCAAAAATATTTATAGTAACTCTTTGTGATGGCTAAGAATTGAGAATCAAGGGAATGTCCATCAATTGAGAAATGGCAGAAGAAATTGTGGTATATGAGTGTGGTGGAATGGTATTATGCTGTAGGAAATAACAAACAGAATGATCCCAGAAAAACCTGGAAAGACTCATGAACTGCTGTATAGTGAATTGTGCAGAGCTGGTAGGACATTATGCATAGTGACAGAAATATTTTTCAATGAGCAATTGTGAATGACTTAACTTCTCTCAGTAATGCAATGATCCAAGACAATCCTAAGGGACTAATGATGAAGTTTACTATCCACCCCCATAGAAAAAACTGATAAAAAGAACTCTTGTGGATTGTATACATATAGCCTGTTTGCTATCTTGTGGAGGGGGGAGGAAAGGGAGGCAGGGAGGGAGGGAGAAAAATTTGGAAAAATTTGGGACAATTCTGATGAGAGTTTCACTTATCCCAACTCATCTCTCTCATCTTGCTGTCCATTGTATAAGCATTTTCTGGTTTCTTTTAATTGAGATCCTATAATCCATTCCACCCCCTCCCTTTTCCTTTTCCCACAGTACATTCTCCTCTCACCCCTTAATTATTTTTTAAAGACATCATTCCTTCATATTCAACTCACACCTGTGCCCTTTGTCTAAATATACTCCATCCATGTGTCTTTATTTTTTTTATTTAGTGAGGCAATTGGGGTTAAGTGACTTGCCCAGAGTCACACAGCTAGTAAATGTTAAGTGTCTGAGGCCGCATTTGAACTTAGGTACTCCGGAATCCAGGGCCGGTGCTCTATCCACTGCACCACCTAGCTGCCCACACATGTCTTAAACAGTGCTTATGAGTTACAAGTATCATCTTCCCATGTAGGAATGTAAACAGTTTATCCTTTTAATATACCTTATAATTTCTTTTTTTCCCTGTTTACCTTTTTATGCTTCTCTTGAGTCTTGTATTTGAAAGTTAAAATTTCTATTCAACTCAGATATTTTCATCAATAATGCCTGAAAGTCCTCTATTTCATTGAATTTCCATTTTTGCCCTTGAGAATATTATATTCCTTTAATTTAGAATCTGCTGAATCTTGTGTTATCCTGACTGTGCCTCCATAGTATTTGAATTGTTTCTTTCTGTATGCTTGATATATTTTCTCCATGACCTGGAAGCTCTGGAACTTGGCTATGCCATTCCTGGGGATTTTCATTTTGGGATCTCTTTCAGGAGGTAATTGGTGGATTCTTTCAATTTTTATTTTACCTTCCAGTTCTGGAATATCAATGCAATTTTCCCTAACAATTTCTTGGAATATGATATCTAAGCTCTCTCTCTTTTTTCTTTTTCTTTCTTTTTTTATCTTGGTATTCAGGTAGTCCAATAATATTCAAATTATCTCTCTTGGATCTATTTTGCAGGTCAGTTGTTTTTTCCAATATTGTTTCATTCATTTGGTTTTGCTTTATTGTTTATTGATTCCTCATAAAGTCATTAATTTCTATTATCTCAATTCTAATTTTTAAGCAGTGATTTTCTTCAGAGAGCTTTTGTACCTCCTTTTCCATTTGGCCAATTTAGCTTTTCAAGTCATTGGTTTTTGTTTTTTTGGGGTTTTTTTGTATCATTTACCATTTGGCCTAGTCTGTTTTTTAAGGTGTTCTTTTCTTCAGTATTTTTTTTGTGTGTATCCTTTACCAAGATGTTGACCTTTTTTTCATGATTTTCTTGCATCACTCTCATTTTTCTTTCCATTATTTTCCTCAAACTCTCTTACTTTATTTTTAAAGTCCCTTTTTAGTACTTCTATCACATTAGACCAATCCATATTTTTCTGGGAAGATTTAGTTGTAGGGGCTTTGATTTTGTTATTTTCTTCTGAGGGTATAATTTGCTCTTTCTTATCACCATAGAAACTTTCTATGCTTGGTATATTTTTTTCTGTTTGCTAATTTTTTCAGCCTATTTTTTGACTTTTGACTCTTTGTTAAAGTGGGGCACTGCTTCTAGGGTATAATAAATTTCAAGGGTTTGTGCATCTGTTTTCAGAGATACTTGTAGTTACTTGTAAGTTTTTAGTTCTTCCAAGGTGGTATGATTTAAGAAGAGCTATGTTTATCAGTCTCCTGACCTGTGTTCTGGTCTAAAAGCAACTACAAGCCTGCTTTTGTGCCTTCTAACTATGAACATAGCCCTGCTCACTCCACTGTGGCTGTAAGCTCTGGTATGCTTGTGCTCCTCCCTAGTCTGAGATTGCCACACAAACCTGTGACCTGAATCTGAGTATGGGCAAAACAACAGTATCCTGCCTCAGTGGTAGCAAAGAGACCCCTGTAATTTCTTTCTGGTCAGCTCTTCAATCCTCTTGTCATCTGTGGGCTAAAAGTTCCATAAGCAGTTCCTGCTGCTATTTATTCAGAGGCTCCAGAAGCTGGCTCCTGGTTTGCTTGACCTGAGTCTGCACTGATGCAGCATGTACTGGATGGCACTCCATTCTCACTGTGGTACAACAGACTTTTCCTGATGACATTCTAAGTTGTCTTTGATTAATAATGTTTTTTAACCTGTCCTTTTGTAGGTTTTGCTCCTCCAGGAATTGTCTCATGGCATTATTTGAAGGTATTTGCAGGGGTCATGGGGAGAGCTTAGGCAAGTGACTGACTTTCCTCCACCATCTTGGCTCCATCACCCTCTCTTCTGTTACTTTTAAATTTTGTTCTGCTTCCATTCAGGAGTGTTGTGGTCCCTATACTCGACACCTCTGCCCTATATCAAGGCCTTTAAACCTAAGAAAATATGCAAGTATTTTTCCTCATCAGCAAAAGTATACATCTCCTACATCCCCATCCTTGGCTACTATGTGGTTTTTTTGTGTGTGTGAATAGAATTTTATTTTTTTTCCAAAATATATGTAAAAACAAAATTTTAACATCAATTTTTTTGTGTTCCAACTTCTCTTCCCCCCTCCATTCCTGCCCGCCACCCACAAGAACTCAAGCAATTCAAAAGAAGTTATACATGAGTAGTCATAGAAAAATTCCCATATTAGCTTGTTGTGAGAGCAGTCAAAAAAACCCCCAAAACTTCAGATTAAGGAATTGTCAAAGAGGAAATGAAAAAAAAATTAAAATGTGTTTCCATCTTTTTTCAGATACTATCAGTTTTTTCTCTGCAGATGAGCTGCAAAGTCTTTCAGAGTTATATTGGATCATTGTCTTGCTGAAAATAACCACATGCTTCCCAGCAGATCATCCCCCACTATTGTTGTTATTTTATATACAGTACATTTCACTCTGCTTCAGTTCATGTGGGTCTTTCCAGGTTTTTCTGATAGTATCCTGTTCATCATAACCTTTATATAGTACCTTAAGCCTGACATTTCTTCATGAAAGCCCAGCAAAGTAGGTACCATATGGACAACTAGGTGGCACAGTGGACAGAACACCGGCCCTGGAGTCAAGAGGACCTGAGCTCAAATCCAGCCTCAGAAACTCAACACCCACTAGCTGCGTGACCCTAGGCAAGCCACTGAACCCCAACTGCCTCACAAAATGAAACAAAACAAAAAGTAGGTACCATGCTTTTTGCCATTATAATCAATCATCATAACTATTTCCCTCCATCCTACTCCCTTCCCATGACATTTATTCTATCTTCTTTTTACCTATTCCTCCTCAGAGGTGTTTTACTTCTGACTATCCTCTCCCTTGCTCTGCACTCCCTTTTTTTGCCCTTCCTTCCTTATCCTCTTCCCCTCCTATTTTCCTGCAGGGTTAAATAGATTGTTCCTCTCAATTGGGTATGAAAGTTATTCCCTCCATGAGCCCACTCCAATGAGATCAGGGTCCCTGAGCTAATTCTGTGTTCTAAATTTTTCTTCCTCCCTCCATCTTCAAGCCTCCCTATCAAGGAGGATGAAGATGTTCTGCATTACTGCACCAGTATGACATATTGAATTACTATGTGTTTTTTTTAATTTTTTTTTTGCTCCCTATGATCTAGTGAATATCACCAAAGAAATTCTTTATTTCACCTTTAATCTAAAATCATTATCAACTGATAAACTGGATGGTGCCTAAAAAATATCAGCCAGGATGGTAAAGGAATTTCAGAAAATATCACAGGAGGATCATTTGAACAAATTGGGAACAAATTGGCAAAGGGCAGCTTGAAGAAGACAAAACTAAATGGAGAGGGGATGGTTGTCTTTGTGTGTGTGTCCCTTCAAGTGTACTTGAGTTTTGTATTATACCAAACCAGAAGCAACATCCCCAACAACAACAACAAAAAAAAACAATTCAAAAGAAATAAGAAAGCTAATAAACATAGACCTCACCCATTTGTAGCACCATCAAAAAACATCAAATAGTATAGTATTATTAAGATAAAGTGGGAAAATCAATTTTATGGAAGTATGACACGAGGAATATTTACAACTAATGTCAAAATGATTTACTGTCCTTATATTCTGTCCAAATATTATGGGTCTTCAGAAATATACAGAGCGACATACTGGTTTAACTATACATTTATTTCAAGTTATTTTTTTATTTTTACTTATCACCTTAGCAACTTAAGCAGGTAAAAAAGTGTCCCCATAAGATTATGAGAAGGAAGATCCTTAAGCAAGGGCTCTTCGTCAACGTGACAAAAATCAGCAAGGTCAAGTCACCATCCATATATCTTTGTATAAACATTAAGTGGATTGGCAGTTTTAAAAATAAATTGTGATTTATTTTGGTCTCTGAAATTTCCTACCTGAATGCAGCTGCATTTGAATGGGGGCAAAGATGCTGTCCTCTACTCAAACTTTTCCAGCCATCTCTATTAAAAAGTCCATAAAACAAAGTATTGAAATGAAGATTGCATTGATTTCCTGCAAGTTATTGCAAGGTAAGAGGAAACAGTTATCTTCAAGTCAATCAATGTAATCTACATTAAAGTACATTGTCTCTTACAGTGCCAGGAAACATTCAGTGAGCTCCATTATCCAAGGGTCGGCTGTGACCACCTAATTTTGTCAGGTCTCAGATTTATGATTCTATGTCCCCACCACCTTACAGTCAGCAAGTTTGGTCAACCTTCACAAAATCTAATTTTAGTTTAGTTTTTTTTTTCCCCCTGTGGTTTCCTCACAGGGTTCATTAGTTCCTAACTTCTGGTTAATGATACCTGAGTGGATCCTATTCTTTTCTTGACAGAGAAATACAGAGCCTCAGTCTTTTAAAATATTTAATATATTTGTTTTTATTTATAATTCCATATTATCTTTAATTTCATGAATTAATATCTTAGAAATATTAAATTTAAAACATTGTTTTTAAAATATGACTAAAATAGTTCCATAAAACCAAAATCCCTTGTCTTTTCTATTGTCTCTTATTTCAAATGGCAATACAATATTTTCTGAACTTATTCTGTTTCTTTTTCATTGCCTTCTGATAGGATCTCATTCAGTACTGGACCTGTGATTTCATTGGTTTAAGGAACTCCCAGGTAAGGAAACTTCTTCTACCAATGTAGAATGGGAAGTTCTTTACAACTTTGTCATCTTACAGTGCTATGTCTTGATTATTTTTGAAATTTTATTCTAATAATCTCTGTCTGTGGGGAAAAAAAAACCAACATGTATGACATCTCTTAAAAACAATATAGTGCTAATCAGGCACTAAGTAAAATAAAGTCCTGGTGACTTATAGTCTCTCTTCAAACTGTTAGATTATGCACATTTTTCAAATATTATAAAACATTTATGGGGGAAGCTAGGTGGTACAGTGTATAATGCATCAGCCCTGGATTCAGGAGGACTTGAGTTCAAATTCGGCTTTAGACACTGACACTTACTAGCTGTGTGATCCTGGGCAAGTCACTTAACCCTCATTGCCTGCCCTGCCCCTCCCCCCAAAAAAATGAACAGATGAATAAAAGACATTTAAATAACACATTTACAAAAGGATTACATGTAACAAAATACAGTAGAAACCACAACAAATGTGGCATGAGATACAGGAAAGGTTCAAGGATTCATCTTAGATTACAAAACTTCTACAAGCTAGAAGAATGGTTGTAGAAAATATGGTAGTTTAGAAGGAACAAATTTGGGGAATGATGATAAGTAGTGTGCACACAGATATGTTTGATTTTAGGTGAGAAAGGGAAATCCATGTAGATATTTAGCAATCATTTTGGAATATAGGGCTAGAAATCTGAAGGTATGGGTACAAATGCAGCTTAGGGAGTAACCTGCATCAATAAGAATGGACTGGATTCCATGGGAGAGAGTTTAAGAACAGAAGAGAGGAAGATCTAGGACAGAACCTTGGGGACTATTCAAGGACTAGAAAGAGCTTAAGAACTGAACAAAGAGCAAGGGACAGAGCAAGTACTGAAGTGAAGGGGCACTTGGTAACACATTATCAGAGACTGATATATGGTTACAAATGCCAAAGAGAGATCGAGGAAGATGAGAATAGGTAGGGGAAGAGAAGATCCTTGCATTTTGTAAAAGGATATTATTAATGCTAGAGAGAAGCGATAGTAAAGTGATTAGAACAGAATGCACGTGGTGAGGATTTAAAGAATAAACCATATTTTCTAGAAATATGATGAGGAATAAGAAGAGAGAAACATGACAATATATTAATAATTTGGCAAGGTCAATAGAAAGTTTACTTGTTTGTTTTTGAGAGGGCATACCTGATAGTCTTTCATATGGGTAAAGGAAAAGCTGAGTGTGCAGACTGTCTTTTAATCTATCATCCTTCTAGGACTTTCATCACTAATGACCACTTGAAAGCAAAGGAGACAAGACATATAAAAACATAGGCCTTATTTCTATAGTGCTCTAAGATTTTTAATGCACTTTATTAAGGCTCTGTGAAATAAAAGATGAAAATATTATAACCCCCATTTTAATGATAGAAGTGCATAAAGGTTATGGGATTTGTCCATGGTCATTAAGCTAGTAAGCATCTAAGCAAAGAATCATGATTAGGAGTAGGATTTAGAATTGAAAGAGACCTTATTACAGATCATTTTGTCAAACTCCCTCATTTTACAAATGTGTCAACTAAGGCCTCCAGAGCTAAAACTTCCAACCTATAGTCATGCATACAGTTAAATGGCAGAATCAAGAATTGAACTCATGTCCTCAATTATTATAAAGATCATCCTATTCAAAACTGTTCCTTCCCTCTATTAGTCTAAGCATGTCAATAATCAGCATCTCTATATCCTTTCTGTATTTCAGAAAATGTCACATTATCTTTTCATAATATGCCTTTATGGCACACTTTCTTTTTTGTTTGTTTGTTTTGTATTGTGGGGCAATGAGGATTAAGTGACTTGGCCAGGGTCACACAGCTAGTAAGTGTCAAGTGTCTGAGGCCAGATTTGAACTCAGGTCCTCCTGAATCCAAGGCTGTACTTTATCAACTGCACCACCTAGCTGCCCCCTGTAGCACAAATTCTCAACTGTATATGATGGTGCTCTCAATCCCAATATTTCAGAAGTATAGGGCTATCCTTTTAATAGTATTTTTTCAAATTATATGTAAAGACAATTTTTAGCATTATTTTTTCAATTCCATTTTTTTCATTTTTCCAGCACCCCTCTTCCTAAAATGGTAAACATTTTGCTGTAGGTTTTATATGTGCAATCATGGAAAACATATTTACATATTAGTCATAGTTATGAAAGAAGAAATAGAATAAAAAAGAAAAATATGAAAAAATAAAGGAAATGAAAATGGTTCTCTCCACATTCAGAATCTAACATTTTTTTCTCTGGTTGTGGATAGAATTTCCCATCATGTATCTTTCTAATTATTTTGGATCATTATATTGCTGAAAACTAGGTCATTCATAGTTGATCATCATACAATGTTGCTGTTACTGTGTTACTGGTTTTCCTTATTACACTTTTCATCAATTCATATAAGTCTTTGCAGGTTTTTCAGAGATATAGCTGCTTGTCGTTTCTTATTGTTTAATAGTGTTCCAATACATTGATATACCACACCTCCTCCCCAACTGATAGGCATTCTCTCAATTTCCAATGCTTTGCCACCATGAAAAAAGGATTCTATAAATGTTTTTGTACATGCAGGTCATTTCCCCCTTTTTATGATCTCTTTGGGATACAGACCTAGTAGTAATATTTCTGGATAAAAGGGTATATACCCTTTGGGTATAGTTCCAAATTGATCTCCATAATGGTTGAATCAGTTCACAACTCCACCAACAGTACATTAGTATTTCAATTTAACCACATACTCTCCAACATTTATCATTTTCCTTTTTTGTCATTTTAGCCAATCTGATATGTATGAAGTGGTACCTCAGAATTGTTTTAATTTGAATTTCTCTAATCAAAGTGGATTCAGAGAATTTCTTCATATGTCTGCAAATACTTTTGATTTCTTGATAAGAAAACTACCTGTTCAGGTAGTTTCACAACTAATCATCTGGGTAATGGCTTGTATTTTTCATAAATCTGGCTCATTTTTATTTTTCTTTTGGAATATGGCTTTTATCAGAGACACTTGCTTTGTAAAAGTTATTTCCTTGCTTCCTGATGTCCTTCTAATTTTGGTTGCATTGGTTTTGTCTATGCAAAAGCTTTTTTAAAATTTAATTTAATCAACATTATCTATTTTATATTTCTTAATGCCCTCTATCCCTTCTTTGATCACAAATTCTTCCACTTTCCATAAACCTAACAGATAAACTATATCTTGTTCTTGTAATTTGCTTATTTTATAACCCGTTATGTTTAAATAATGTACCCAATTTAGTATTGTCTTGGTATACCATGTAAGATGTTGGACTATATCTAGTTTGTGCCCTATAGTTTTCCAGTTTTCACAGAAATTTTTTTCAAATAGTGCACTATTATTTTAGAGGCTGGGGTCCTTGGGGTTATCAAACACTAGGTTGCTATGGTCATCTACTACTGTGTCTTGTGTACATAATCAATTGCATTGATCTACTACTCTATTTCTTAGCCAGTACCAGGTAGTTTTGATTTCCAGTGCTTTATAATATAGTTTGATATCTGGTATTTCTAGGCCACATTTTCTTGTATTTTTTATTAATTCCCTTGATATTCTTGACCTTTTGTTTTTAAGAATGAATTCTGTTATTTTTTTCTATCTTTATCAAGTTTTTTTGTTTGTTTTGTTTTGTTTGTTTTGGGGGGGAGTTTGACTGGTATAGTACTTAATAAGTAAAGTACTTTAGAAAAAAATTTTCATTTTCTTATATTGGTTTGGCTTATCCATGAGCAATTAATATTTTTCAGTAATTTAAATCTGACTTTATTTTGTGAAAAGTGTTTTGTAATTGTGTTTATATAGTTCCTGGGTTTATCTTGGAAGGTAAACTCCCAAATATTTTATACTGTTTACAATTATTTAAATGAAATTTCACTTTCTATCATATGCTGCTGGGCTTTGTGGGTTATATAAAGAAATGCTGATATTTATATGGGATTATTTTATGTCCTATAACTTTGCTAAAGGACAAATAGTTTTTTTTTTTTAAAGGCAATTGGGGTTAAGTGACTTGCCCAGGGTCACACAGCTAGCAAGTGTTAAATGTCTGAGGCTGGATTTGAACTCAGGTACTCCTGACTCCAGGGCTGGTGCTCTATCCACTGAGCCACCTAGCTGCCCCCTCAAATAGTTTTATAGTTGATTCTCTAGTATTCTCTAAGTAGACTATCATATCATTTGCAAAGAGTGATATTTTTCTTTACCCATTGCATATTCTCATTGCTTCAATTTCTGTTTTTCCTCTTCTTGCTTTAGCTAACATTTCTAATACAATATTATATAATAGTGGTGGTAATAGACATCCTTGCTTTACCCCTGATTTTATTGGTAAGACTTCTAACTTATCCTTATTATAGATAATGCCAATAATTAAGCATCACTGAGATGGTTTTAGATTGATACTTCTTATCTTTTATAAGGAATGCTCCCTTAATTACTATGCTTTCTAGAGTTTTTAATAGGAATGTGTGCTGCATTTTGTCAAGAGCTTTTTAGGCATCTAATGGGATAATCATGATTACTGTTTGTTTTCTTATTGATTGTGCTGATGTTTGTCCTAATATTAAACCAACTCTGTTTCCTAGTATAAATCCAACCTGGTCATAGTGTATGATCTTTGTGACATATTGCTGTAATTGACTTGCTAAACATTTGTTCAAAATTTTTACATCAATATTCATAAGGGAAATTGGTCTATAGTTTTCTTTCTCTGTTTTAGCTCTTCCTTGTTTCAGTATCAATATCATATTTTGGTCATAACAGGAATTTGGTAGGACCCTATGTATTATTCTAAATAGATTGTATAGTGTTGAAATCTTTAAATATCTGGTATAATTCACTTCTGAACACATCTTGTCCTGGTTTTTTTTTCCCCCTTAGGGTGTTCATTAATTATTTGTTCGATTTATTTTTCTAACATGGGGTTATGTAGGATTTATAATGCTTCATCTGTTAATCTGGGTAATTTATATTTCTGTAAATATTCATCAATTTAACTCAGAATGTCAGATTGATTGGCATATAACTAGACAAAATACTTCCTATACATGGCTTCAATTTCATCTTCATTGGTGGGGAATTCAACTTTTTCATTTGTGACACTAGATATTTGTTACTCTTTCTTTTTTAAAAAAATCAAATAGCCATTGGCTTATTTCTCTCATCTTTGGTTTTCAGTATTTCCAATTTAGTGCTCAATTGTGGATTTAAAATTTTTACTTTTCTAGTTTTTTTTTTTTAGTTGAATGCCCAATTGATTGATCTGCTTTTTCTTTATTTTTTTTTTTTGATGTAAGAATTTAGAAAAAAAAATTCCTGTAAGTAATGCTTTGGCGATATCCAATAAATTTTGGCATGTTGTCTCATTGTTTTCATTATCATTAATGAAATTAATTGTTTCTATGATCTATTCTTTTAAGCACTTATTTTTTAGGATGAGGTTATTTAGTTTCCAATTAATCTTTATTTTTCTTTCCATCACCCTTTGTTGAATGTAATCTTTATTGCATTATTATATGAAAGAAGATCTTTAATAGTTCTAAGTTTCTAAAATTGATTCCCAGATTTTTATGCCCTAATACATGATCAATTTTTGTGTAGATGCTATGTGCTGCTGAGAAGAGGGTAAATCATTTTCAATGAGCATTTATTATCACCCACTAAGGCTGAGACACTATGCTATTAACTAATGATAGAAAGATAAAAAATAAATCAATTCCCACTCTTTTTTTTTTCGAGGCAATGAGGGTTAAGTGACTTGCCTAGGGTCACACAGATAGTAAGTGTCAAGTGTCTAAGGCTGGCTTTGAATTCAGGTCCTCCTGAATCCAGGGCTGGTGCTTTATCCACTGAGCCATCTAGCTTCCCCAATTCCCACTCTTAAGAAGCATAGATCTTAATGGGAGAGATAACATGTACAAAGATTCATAAATACAAAATATTTAAATGATAAATATAATTTCAGGGTACAAATGAACATTAACAACTAGGGGATTAAGAAGGGTCTTAAACATAAAAATCATGTCAACAAACATTTATTAAGCAATTACCAAATGCCAGGCCTAATTCTAAGCACTAAAGATACAGAGAATATAACCCACACTCCCCCCCACCCCGCCCTGCTGCACCATTAAGAAAGGCCAAGTCTTTAAAGAACTAGGGCTTCTAGGAGATAGAAGTGAAGAAGAAAAGTCTTCCATGAATGTAGGCTAACCTGCGCAGTGGTATGGAGATGTGTTGTGGAAAAAAAAAATATTGGTGGAACTGTCAAAATGTGAGTTACACACACACACACACACACACACACACACACACATATTCATTCACAAAAACATCCACAGTCCCCCAATATTATTAGGATCATTGAAAGCACAATGTGGTTCCAACATTGGGTATTTGGGGTTTACTGCCTCCCCTGCTCCCACTACAACCCATGCATGAGTTGAGGTCCAGTTATGGGCCCATTGGGCAAGGGAATAAAAATATATTCTTAGAATTCTCCCTGGAATTCCTGAAACCCCAGAGGACCTTCTTGCTTATGGATTTTGACCTTTTGTCAGTGACTTTTATTTGTTTTTATCTTCTGGACTGTTTTTAAATCATTTTGATAACTACTTCAACCTGAGTTTTGGAATATGATCTTAATAAAGGGATTGGTTGTTCATACCCTTGAGCTCTGAGTGTTGCATTGTACCAGATGTATAATAGTTACCCCAACAGAAGTGCTGGATATAACACTGTGTATTGGGAATAAACATGTAAGCCATTTTAGCTGGAATGTAGAAAGCATGGTGACATGGGTAGGGGAGAAGATAATTCAGATAGAAAAAAATACGTTGGAGCCAAATTGTAAGTGGCTCTAAAGGCCATATCACAAGTTTGCATTTTATCTTCAGAGAAATAAGGAATCACCAAAATTTTTTTTCATCAGGGGAATGACACTGTCAGACCTGTATTTTAGGAATTCAAAAACTTTAAAAATAAATGATTTATCAGCATGTAAAGTTAAATGTAATGAAAAAGGGTTTTCTGTCCTATGATATTTTGGCTTATGTGGCATATCCCAATTTAAAATATAAATTAAGTTATGCAAAATAATTTTATTTTTCATAAAACAAGAGATTGACTATAAATGGTTAGACCCCGGTCCTTTGCAGATTGATCTGGTCTTGTTGTTGTGAGATGTGTAAATATACAGATATATTTAACCTATTTTTACAAGAAGTTCCTCATAAATTCCCCAAAGACATACTTGTAATATATTGGAAAACATTTCACTCGTCTCTGTCATTATTTGTGGGACAAATGTCACATGTGTATCCAAAAACCTGCCAAATCAGCACATTTATATATACTCAGTCATTACTCATTCTGTTCTTCTAATTCATTTGACAGTTGACACTGGTTATAGGTTTTTCCACTCATTTAAGTGAATTTACATTTATTTTGCTGTTATCTGTGGACATACCACTATATACCAGAGACAAAGATAGATGGAAGTAAATTTAATGACTAGGAAATATATGCCAAAAAGAACTGATATGGTTGGTATAGTGGTATTTTATAAGAATATGACCATAATTTTCTGCTTTAGTTTGGAGGGATATCAGATGAAATATCAATAATCATAATAATAGAACATAGACACTGAAAAATTAATTGATTACAAGTATATGCTTGATACATTACATAACCCATGATTTTGTCTGCTGACTGTTCTTTTCATCAACAAAGAGTACATCTTTCTCCAAGAATTCATTTCCTATGGAAGTTTGGTCATATATCTTCTGATGTATCTGAGTTTGGTCATATTTCTTCTGTTGAAAATACGTTCGATAAACTGGAGGCCTCCCTCCAGTTTTATGTGCTGAGAATATCTCTTATCTGTCATTCTCATTATGGAAGCATCCCAACTCATTTCTATGTACACATAGATATGTAATTCTTTCTGACTTTTGGTTTAATATTTAAGAATAGCAATACAGATGTAGGAGAGAAGCTAGGTTGCCCAGTAGAATCCTGGGCCTGGAATCAGGAAGACTCATCTTCTTGAGTTCAAATCCAGCCTTAGAGATTGAATGGCTGTGTGACCCTGGGCAAGTCACTAAACCCTGTTTGCTTTAGTTTCTTCATCTGTAAACTGAGCTAGAGAAAGAAATGGCAAATAACTTCAGTGTCTTTCAACTTTCAGGGCTTTTCCAAGAAAACCCTAAATGGGGTGACAAAAAGACAATCATGACTGAAAAATGAACAACAGCTCACAGTTATCCCAGCAGCATGTGAGCTCAGACAGTGAAAGGGACAGATAATTGTTGCAAATAGACAACTTTAAAATTGTGAGATTCCTCTTTCCCTTCATGGATGTTTTTTTTTTTTCTG
This sequence comes from Dromiciops gliroides, assembly GCF_019393635.1. Lineage (NCBI taxonomy): Eukaryota > Metazoa > Chordata > Mammalia > Microbiotheria > Microbiotheriidae > Dromiciops > Dromiciops gliroides. The sequence goes on from NC_057866.1 coordinate 146,031,156, forward strand.
AAATTCTACCATGGATACTATTTAAATTAAAGATGTATTCTCAGAACTGAAAGTTATTCTATATTTAAAAAAAATTTTCATAAGTGGCTGTAGCTAAAAAGTTTCAATGCCTGAGGAACAAATACTTGGAGATGGATATGTCTGTAATTTCCTAGGCTATTTCTTGGATGAAAAACATTTAGCCCAACACTGTCCAATACTTGAAGCTTTATCACAGTTATAGTAGCACAGTATTGAAAGCATCCTGGATTTGGTATTTGAAGATCTGGTTAGAATCTGACACTTATGGCCTATATGACTTTGGGTGAGACACTGAACCTCTCTGCACCTCTTTCTTTGTTTTTAAAATGAAGAAATTTGGCTAGTTGATCTCTGAGATCCCTTGGAGTTCTAAAACTATGTTATAATGATCCTCTATAGTTTTATTGTGGTTGTTTTGTGCAAGTATTTTGTTCTTACATTACAAATATTTATAGCTTACTCCTAGTTCCTGAGAGGTCATTTATAAGAAAATAAATCTGTTAAGTAAAACTAATAATAAAGAATTACCATGATTGTGATAAATAATATTAATAAAATATCTAAAAGTGAATGTGATATTTCACATCTGTGTTGTACCCTAACTTGCTAATTTTTTCAATTTACAAAAATATTTTTTCCCTTCTTCTCAACCCTTATACCATTTGAGGAAAAAGAAAAGCAAATTTCTTGGAACATATATGTATATATGTGTATATATCTGTACGTATGTGTGTATATATTTATTTATTTTGTAACAAGGAATTTGTATATATAATCAAACAAAACAAAACCTTTCAATGGCTGTACATGAAATATACATGTCTCAATATGAACTCTACATCCATTACCTTTCTGTCATGACTGTCATGTTTCATCCTTAGTCCTCTGGAATCAGGATTGGTTATTGTAGTGATCATAGTGCTTATAGTTTTCAAACCTGCTTTTACAGTATTATTGTTTATTTATTTTCCTTGTTCTGGACATTTCTTTCTTCATATGTTTCTGTATGTCCTCTAATTTGTTCATTATTATAATATTAGTGCTATAATGGAAAGTGTTTTATTTCTGCTTGCTTCATTCTACATGTATTCTTATCCTTTCCAAATCTTTTTGAAATAATCTATTTTCCCATTTCTCATAGTAAAATAGTATTTAATCACATTCACATATTGAAACTTACTGAACCATTCTCAAGTGATGAGCATCTCAGTATTATCCAGGGTTGTTTTTGTTTGTTTATTTTGTTTTGTCTTGTTTTGTTTTGTTGTACATAAAGGAATTTTTCCTTTGATCATTTTTTAATATAGGCATAGAGAAATATATATGAATTATAGGACACAAACTATTTAGTAACTTTTGTGTATACTTCCATATTACATTATAGAATGGTGTACCCATTCTACAGGTCAGACAAAAGTACATTGATGTACCTATTTGCCTGCAGCTACTCCAATATATATCATTTATCTATTTTTCATCATTGCCATTATAATGAGCATGAGGTAAAAATCTCAGAATTGCTGTATTTTAAATTTTTCTAGTAAATAATGATGCTGATATGTTTTTTTTTCCAGATGGCTTTAGATAGCCTATTTATCTTCCATAGTGAATTAACTGTTAATAGCCTTAAATTATTTATCAATAGAGGAGTGGCTTTTGTTCTTATAAATATTATTTTCTTATTTATTTTGGAAATGAAAACTTTATCAGAGAAACTTGCAACAAAGATTTTTTCTAGTTAATTGTTTCCATTTTAATCCTAGATTTACTTTATTTATTTGTGCAGAAATTTTTAAATTTTATGTAATCAAAACTATCTAATTTTGACTTTATGATCCTCTTTATCCCTTCTTTAGTCATGAACTTTTCTCCTATCTGTACATCTTGTAGGTAATTTTATGTATATTTGTCTAATTAATTTATGCAATGACCTTTTATATCTAGGTCAGGTAGATATAGAACTCTTTTTTTGTAAATAATGTTAGGTGTTTGTATAAATCTAATTTCTTCATATCAATGTGCAATTTTCAAAATAGTTTTAGAGAATGTTAAGTCTTTCCCTAATATCTAGGCTTTATTGAATCCTGGGCCATTATAAATTTTATATATCTATGTATGCATGCATGCATGAATGCCTACACTAACATATATATATGTATGTGGATATACACACATACAATACACACACATATGTGTGTATATGTATGTATTTACAAGTTAACACATATACACATATATGTATATAAAACACATATATGTGTGCAAATTTTGGCATTGGTCATCTACCTCTAATTTCCACTGCTTTTCATTATTGTTCTTGAGTTTATTATTCATATTCATCACTATCTTCATCATCATAATTGCTAGTATTTATATAGTGCTTTCTATTTGCCAGGCACTCTGACATGCAGTTTACAACAAAATTTTTGTCTCATTTGTTCCAAAGGTGATATTATTGTCCTTATTTTACAGATGAGGAAACTGAGACAAAGAACAGTTAAATTACTTATGTAAGATCACAATCTAGTAGATGTGAAAGATTGTATTTCAACTTGGTGCTTCATGATTTCAAGCCAACACTCAAGCCATTGTACCACCTAGATGCCTTGACAATATTATTTTTCATCTCCTGAAAGCAACCTCATCTAATAAGTTATTTTTGAAGAAAGTATGTGTTCCACCTATATGTATGTCAGTAAAGGGTACCACATAATGATTAATCATCAAAGTATTGCATTTACAAAGACCAAATACATATAAGCTGATAAATTATTGCCATATATTGCTATTAGCATCAATAATGAAATACAGGACAAATTCTGAATAATAGTTATGGTAGAATTCCTATGTAACCTGGAATGAAGAAACATTAGATTTCTTGCTTAAAACTTAATTTGGGCACAGAAGGTACTTTGCAGTTTTTTAAAATTAAAATTTCCAGGGGTGGGGTGAGAGTCAAAATGGCATACTTGAAAAGTCAAAATGGCTGAACTTCCCCCAAGACATCTCCTAAAAAATGTCCACAGAAAGGACTAACAATTCTGAGCAGGAAAGCCTCAAGGAAGTCATAGTGATTAATTTTTTTCAAGCCCTTTAAGGCCTAGTAGGACAGAAAAAAAGTCTCTGGGAACTTCCGAGGAACAGGAAGCATGGTGGAAATGGCACTAGCTGTAGGCTGTGGGGCAGAATCAGTACTCAGGAAGAGTATGGGGAATGAACACTGGGTGAGGGTGATAAAGAGATGGCAGGGGATCCCATTACTAGCACTTTGGCAACATATTTGGCAGGTCTGCTGCCAATTATCTATTTCCAGGTTGACAGTTCCAGGCTGGATAAAAGGGGTAGCAATCAAGAAAGACTATAGACTAGGGAGGAGGGGACCAGACCTTTCCTCAGACCACATCAAATTGGAAGCATGAAACACTTTAAAGATCAACAATAGAAAAGAAATAATCTTGCCACAAAAAAGTTATTATGGTGGCAAGAAAGTTCAAAACCCAAACTCAAAAGAAGACAATTTAACATGTCTACTAGTAAATTCTCAAAGGAAAAAAAAATGTGGAATGGGCAAAAGTCCAAAAAAATAAATTCCTAGAAGAGTTAAAAGCAAAAAAAAAAAATCAGAAAATCAGATGAGAGTTATAAAGGAAAAAATTGGAAAAAAAGAAATTAGAGCTATGCAAAAAATATGAAAAGAGAATTAACAGCATGCTATATATAAAGAGACATAAAAATGAAGAAAATAACTCCTTAAAACCAGAAATAGTCACATGTATAAAAGTGGCACAAAATTTATTGAAGAAAATAACTCCTTAATTAAAAATCAGAATTGTAAAGGAAGTACAAAACCTTACTGTAGAGAACAAAAGCATTTCAAAAGACTGTCAAAAAAGAAGAAGGAAGAAGAAGACGAAGAAAGAAGAAAGAAGAAAGAAGAAGAAGGAGAAGAAGGAGAAGAAGGAGAAGGAGAAGAAGGAGAAGAAGGAGAAGGAGAAGAAGGAGAAGAAGGAGAAGAAGAAGAAGAAGAAGAAGAAGAAGAAGAAGAAGAATAAAAATAAGAAGAAGAAGAAGAAGAAGAAGAAGAAGAAGAAGAAGAAGAAGAAGAAGAAGAAGAAGAAGAAGAAGAAGAAGAAGAAGAAGAAGAAGAAGAAGAAGAAGAAGATAAGAAATACCTCCTAAAACTGACCTGGAAAATAGATAAAGGAGAATTAATTTTAAAATTATTGGAGTACCTGAAACATATTATCAAAGACTACAGAAATCACATTTCAATAATCTTTTTTCTTTCGGGTGTGTGTGGGGGGGTGGTATGGCAAGGAGGATTAATTGACTTGCCCAGGGTCCACAGGTAGTAAGTGTCAAGTATCTGAGGCCAGATTTGAAGTGACAAATGTCTGAGGCCAGATTCAGGTCCTCCTGAATCCAGGGCTAGTGTTTTATCCACTGTACCACCTAGCTACCCCCACATTTCAAAAGAAAAATTGTAAAAGAAATATGCTTCCATATGTTAGAACTAGTGGTAAAAATAGAAATTTGAAGAATCCACTGATACTACCTAAAAGATATCCCTATGTGAAAAACTCCAAGAAGTATTATAGCCAAATTCTAGAGAATACAAGAGAAAAATAACCCAAGTAGCAAGAATGAATTCAAATGATATAGAACCACACTTTTTTTAAATTATAAAAGTATTTTATTATTTTTCCATTTACATGTAGAGATAGTTTTCAACATTTGTTTTTATAAGATTTCTAGTTTCGAATTTTTCTCCCTCCCACCCTCCCCTCCCACCCCCCTTCCCAAGACAGCTCATAATCTGATACAGGTTATATATGAACAATCACATTAAACAAATTTCTCCATTAGTCTTGATGTGAAAGAAAAATCAGAGCAAAAAGTAAAAAGCTCAATAAAGAAAAACAACAGCACCAAAAACCAAAGAAATAGTATGGTTCAATCTGCAACCATATTCCACAGTTTGTTTTTTTTCTGGATTTCTAGAGTATTTTCCAGGATGGGTCCTTTTAAACTATCTTGTACTGTTCAACACATAATGTTGATGATACTATGTACGGTGTTCTCCTGGTTCTGCTCATCTCACTCATCATCAGTTCATGCAAGTCCTTCCAGGTTTCTCTGAAATCCACCTGCTCATCGTTTCTTATAGCACAATAATATTCCAACACATTCATATACCACAACTTGTTCATCCATTCCCCAATTGATGGGCAACCCCTCAATTTCCAATTCCTTGCCACCATAAAAAGAGCAGCTATAAATATTTTTGTACATGTGGGTCCTTTTCTATTTTTTATGATCTATTTGGGAAAGAGACCTAATCCTTGTATTTCTGGGTCAAAGGGTATGCACAGCTTTATAGCCTTTTGGGCATAATTCTAAGTTGTTCCCCAGAATGGTTGGATCAGTTCACAGCTCCACCAACAATGCATAGTGTTCCAATTTTTCCATAGCTTCTCCAACATTTATTATTTTCCTTTTTTTTTCACATTAACCAATCTGATGGGTGTCAGGTGGTACCTCAGAGTGGTTTTAATTTGCATTTCTCTAATCACTAGTGATTTAGAGCATTTTTCATATGGCAATAGATAGTTTTGATTTCTCCCTCAGAAAACTGCCTATTCAAATCATTAGACCATTTTTCAATTGGGGAATTACTTGGATTCTTATAAATTTGATTTAGTTCCCTATATATTTTAGAAATGAGGCCTTTATCAGAAGTACTGGCTATCAAAATTGTTTCCCAGCTTGCTGCCTCCCTTATAATTTTGGATGCATTGCTTCTGTTTGTACAAAAACTTTTTAATTTAACGTAATCAAAATCATCCGTTTTTCATTTCATAATATTCTCTATCTCTTGTTTGGTCATAAACTGTTCTCCTTTCTAAAGATCTAAGAGGTAAACTATTCCTTCCTTTCCTAATTGACCTATGGTATCATGTCTTATGTCTAAATGATGTATCCATTTTGATCTTAATTTGGTATAAGGTGTAAGATGTTGGTCTATGCCTAATTTCTGCCATACTATCTTCCAGTTTTCCCAGCAGCTTTTGTCAAATATTGTGTTCCTATCCCAGAAACTGGAGTCTTTGTGTTTATCAAACAGTACATTACTAAAGTCATTTACTACTGTTTCTCTGGTGCCTAAATTATTCCATTGATCCTCCACTCTATTTCTTAGCCAGTACCAGATAGTTTTGATGACTGCCACTTTATAGTAAAGCTACAGATTTGGTACAGCTAGTCCATCTTCCTGTGCATTTTTTTTATTAGTTCCCTTGATATTCTTGACCTTTTGTTTTTCCAGAATAATTTTGTTATTATTTTTTCTAGCTCTATACAATATTTTTAGGTAGTCTGATTGGTATTGCACTGAATAGATAAATTAATTTAGGTAGAATTGTCATTTTTATTATATTAGCTTTGCCTATCAATGTGCAATTAATATTTTTCCAAATATTTAGATCTGATTTTATTTGTGTGAAAAGTGTTTGGTAATTGCATTCATAGAGTTCCTGGGTTTGTCTTGGCAAGTAGACTCCCGAGTATTTTATAAAGTCTACCATTACTTTAAATGGAATTTCTCTTTCTATCACTTGCTCCTGGACTTTGTTGGTCATGTATAGAAAAGCTGAGTATTTATGTGGATTTATTTTATATCCTGCTACTTTGCTAAAATTTTTAATTTTTTCAAGTAATTTTTGAGTTGATTCTCTAAGTATACCATCATATCATCTGCAAAGAGTGATAGTTTTGTTTCCTCCTTGCCTATTCTAATTCCTTTAATTAATTTTTCTTCTCTGGTTGCTAAAGCTAACATTTCTAGTACAATATTAAAAAATAGAGGTGATAGAAGATTGGCTAAAATTACAAAAAAAGGAAAATAATAAATGTTGGAGAAGCTGTGGAAAATTTGGAACACTAATTCATTGTTGGTGGAGCTGTGAACGGATCCAACCATTCTGGAGAGCAATTTGAAATTATGCCCAAAGGGTGATAAAGCTGTGCATACCCTTTGACCCAGAAATACCACTTTTGGATCTTTTTCCCAAAGAGATCATGGAAAGAGGAGAGGGACCCATATGTACAAAAGTATTTATAGCCGCTCTTTACGTGGTGGCAAGGAATTGGAAGTTGAGGGGATGCCCATCAACTGGGGAATGGCTGGACACGTTGTGGTATATGAATGTAATGGAATACTATTGTGCTGTAAGAAATGATGAGCAGGAGGAGTTCAGAGAAACCTGGAGGGTCTTGCATGGGCTGATGATGAGTGAGATGAGCAGAACCAGAAGAACATTGTACACAGTATCATCAACATTGTGTGTTGATCTCCTGTGATGGACTATATTCTTCTCACCAGTGCAATGATACAAGAGTTCCAAGGAACTCATGATAGAAGAGGATCTCCAAATCCAGGAAAAAAACAACTGTGGACTATAGATGCTGAATGAACCATACAATTTCTTTTGTTTTTGGTGCTGTTGTTTTTCTATTTTGAGGTTTTTCATCATTGCTCTGATTTTTCTTTTATAACATGAGTAATACAGAAATATGTTTAATGTTTATGTGTATGTATATATATATATATATATATATATATATATATATATATATATATATATATATATATATATATATAAGATTACCTGCTGTCTAGAGGAGGAGGGAGGGAGGGGAGGGAGGGAGAAAAATCTGAAATTGGAAAGCTTGCACAAACAAAAGTTGAGAACTATCTTTACATGTAACAGGAAAAAAATAAAATACTTTATTAAAAAAAATTGAGGTGATAATGGAAATCCCTGTTTCACCCCTGGTCTTATTGGGAATGCCTCTAACTTATCTCCATAATATATAATACTTGCTGATTGTTTTAGGTAAATACTGCTTATTATTTTAAGGAAAGCTCCACCTATTCCTAAGCTTCCTAGTGTTTTCATTAGAATTGAGTGCTGTATGTTGTCAAAAGCTTTCTCTGCATCTATTGAGATAATTATATGATTTTGGTTAGTTTTCTTATTGATGTGGTTAATTATGTTGATAGTATTCCTAATGTTGAACCAGCCCTGCATTCCTAGTATAAATCCCACCTGGTCATAGTGTATTATCCTGGTGATCACTTGCTGTAATCTCCTTGCTAATATCTTATTTAAGATTTTTTCATTGATAGGGAAATCGTTCTGTAATTTTCTTTCTCTGTTTCGGCTCTGCTTGGTTCTGGTATCAACACCATATTCGTGTCACCGATTTTTCTCAATAATTTGTATAATATTGGAATTGTTCTTTAAATGTTTGGTAGAATTCACTTGTAAACCCATGTGGCCCTGGAGAATTTTTTTTCTTAGGGAGTTCGTTAATGGTTTGTTTAATTTCTTTTTCTAATAGATGCTTCTTTAGGTATTTTATTTCCTCTTCAGCTAACCTAGACAATTTGTATTTTTTTGTGTTTTTTGCAGGGCAATGAGGGTTAAGTGACTTGCCCAAGTTCACACAACTATAAGTGTCAAGTGTCTGAGGCTGGATTTGAACTCAGGTCCTCCTGAATCCATGGCCATTGTTTTATCCACTGAGGCACCTAGCTGCCCCCAATTTGTATTTTTGTAAATACTTATCCATTTCATTTAGATTGTCAAATTTATTGGCATACAGTTGGGCAAAATAGTTCCTAATTATTGCTTTAATTTCCATTTCATTGGTGGTGAAATCACCCCTTTCATTTTTGATACTTCTAATTTGGTTTTCTTTTTTTCTTTTTTTAATCAAATTAACCAATGATTTATCTATTTTATTTTTTTTTCATAAAACCAGCTCTTAGTTTTATTGCTTAGTTCTATAGTTTCCTTGCTTTCAATTTTATTAATTTCTCCTTTGATTTTCAGGATTCCTAATTTAGTATTTAATTGGGGATTTAAAATTTGTTCTTTTTCTGGATATTTTAAGTTTCATGCCCAATTCATTGATCTCATCTTTCTCTTTTTTATTGATGTAAGCATTTAGAAATATAATATTTGTCCTAACCACTGCTATTGCTGCATCCCATAAGTTTCGGTATGTTGTCTCATTATTGTCATTCTTGAAGATGAAGTTATTGATTGTTTCTATGATTTGTTGTTTGACCCACTCATTCTTTACAATGAGATTACTTAGTTTCCAATTAATTTTCAATCTACCTTTCCATGTCTCTTTATTACATATAATTTTTATTGCCTCATGATCTGAGGATGCGTTTACTGTTTCTGTGGTACTATATTTGACTATGAGTTTTTTGTGCCCTAATAAATGGTCAATTTTTGAATATGTGCCATATTCCACCAAGAAAAAGAAATATTACTTTCTATCCCCATTCAGTTTTCTCCAGACATCTGTCATATCTAAATTTTCTAACATTTTATTCACCTCTTTAATTTCTTTCTTATTTATTTTGTGGCTAGATTTATCTAATTCTGAGAGGGAAAGATTCAGATCCACCACTAGTATAGTTGTACTGTCTATTTCCTCTGGTAGCTCATTTAGCTTCTCCTCTAAGAATTTGGATGCTATGCCACTTGGCACATACATGTTTAGTATTAATATTACTTCATTATCTATAGTAACTTTTAGCAAGATGTAGTTTCCTTCTTTATCTCTTTTAATTAGATCTATTTTTGCCTTTACTTTGTCTGCATTTTTGACTTCAGCTGAAGCATAATATATTCTGCTCTAACCTTTTACATTTACTCTGTGTGTATCTCTCTGCTTCAAATGTGTTTCTGGTAAACAGCATGTTGTAGTATTCTGTTTTTTACTCTACTCTGCTATTCACTTCCATTTTATGGCAGAGTTCATCCCATTCACATTTACAGTTATTCTTACTATTTCCCACCATCCTATTTACCCCTTTTGTAATTTTTTCCCCTTTCTTTTCACTCTATTCCTCCTCACCAATGTTTTGATTATTATCCCTGTGTCCCCAATCTGCCCTCACTTTTATTAGACCCCCTCCCTTTACTTTACCCTTTTCTCCCCTGCTTCTGCCCTCCCTACTATCAACCCCACCTTTTCCCCTTACCTTTTTACTTCCCTAAAGAATAAGCTAAATTTATTTATCCAAATGCACATATATGCTATTCTCTCTTTGATTGGAATCTAATGAGAGTAAGGTTGAAACATTGTTCACCCCTACCTTCTTCCCCTCTATTATAATAGGTTTTTGTACCCCTTCATATGATGTAATTAACCCCATTCCACCTCCCCTTTCCTCTTCTCCCCATAAACTCCTTTTTTTAACCCCTTAATTTTCTTTATATCATCACATCAATGACAATTTATGTTTATACCCTCTGTGTACAATCCTTCTGTCTACCCAAGTAGATATACAGTTCTCAAGAGTTAAAAGTATTATTTTCCCATGTAGGGATGTAAACAGTTTAACCTTATCAAATAAGTTTTCCCCCCTGTTTACCTTTTTAAACTGCTCTTGAATCTTCTATATTAAGATCAAATTTTCTATTCAGTTCTGGTCTTTTCTTCAGGTAAGTTTGAAACTCCCCTATTTAATTGAATGCCTATCTTTTCCTCTTAAAGAGAATGATCAGTTTTTTTTCTGAATTTTTTCATGTTTATTGAAACACTAGTATGTAACACTAGTGATTTTTTTGCACATTCAATAGCTCAAATGCAAAATTATTTGAATCCAAGTTAAAATATAATACATAGAAAACAATGGAATTTCAGCATAAGTTTCTGAAAACAAAAATTGAAATTAATCTTTCCAATTTCATCTTTCAGTCTATTATTACTCTGGATGTTCATGTTCTTGTCCTGGAATTAGCCATCGAATACTTTCAGTCTGAACAGTAGCATACATAATAAAACTAACTAAAAAGAATAAAGAAAATACAAGCAACCAGTCCACACTTTTCACCAAAGTGCTGGGAAGGGGGCCTATTTGGTCATCTTCAGTCACTACCACATCATTCTTGGCTTCTATCCCTGTTTGATTAAAAATGAAGGCTTTTAGAGTTTCCAGTGTCCGGTCTGTATGATTAAATCTCGCCATTGGTTTAGCTCCTGCTGTGCTGAGAAGCATCCAATGCCAAAAAATGAAGAGATGGAAATGCTCGTGGTAAGGAATTAAAATGTGGAGCCAGACTAGCAGAAAAGCAACACCAAGGGGTGTAAAATAAGACTAATGTACAATCACTACTGTTTGGGTTTAAAAATTCCATCAGGTCCTGTGAAACATTTAGAATTTGCAAAGTGAAACTTTCTAAGCCAGTAGCATTTCTCTCTTCACAATTCACCTTTGGGGTTTTTACACTCTCTGTACTATTAGAGTCTTCTTTAGGCGTTGGACTTGTGGGCACGGCTTCAAGAAACAAATTATATTCTTCTCTTTTATCAGGAACATTTGCTTCAGATCTAAATAGAGAAAAAAGGCTCTCTCGGATATTGCATTCAGAGCCTTCGACTACAGCATCACAACTGCCAGTATTGAAGTCTGAAATGTGATCATCTTTTGCCTCTCCTAGAATCACAGACAGTAAATGATCACCATTCACTTCATTTCCCAGTGTCGTATAAGCTGTTTCACCAGTGTCATACTGTTCTGTCTGCCCAAGTTCATGTTCTTCATTACTGAAATGGACCATATCAGCACTGAGAGGTAGGTCAGTTTCAGTGTGTTGCTGTTGTTCAGACAATGAACCATCACTTTCCTCAAGCAGGCAGTGGGTCGCAGGCCACAGAGCCCCCACCAGCAGGGGCCACTACAGGAGGAGCCGCATGGTGGCAGCGCCCAACCAGGGCGCAGGCGCGGCTCGAGAATGATCAGTTTTGCTAGGTAATAGATTCTTGGCTGTAATCCAAGCTCCTTAGCCTTCCAGAATATCATATTCCAAGCCCTGTGATCCTTTAATGTTGAAGCTACCAGGTCCTGTGCAATCCTGACTGTGGCTCCATGATATTTATATGGCTTCTTTCTGGCTGCTTGGAATATTTTCTCCTTCACCTGTTAATTCTGGAATTTGGCTACGATATTCCTTGGAGTTTTCCTTTTGTGGTCTCTTTCAGGAGGTGATCAGTAGATTCGTTCAATGATGATTCTATAACATCAGGGCAGTTCTCCTTGATTATTTCCTGCAATTTGGTGTCTAGATTTTTCTTCTGATCATGGCTTTCAGGCAGCCTAATAATTCTCAAATTGTGTCTCCTGGAACTATTTTCTAGGTTAGTTGTCTTTCCCATGAGGTATTTCACATTTTCTTCAATTTTTTCTTTCTTTTGATTCTGTTTGCCTGATTCCTGCTGTCTCATGGAGTCATTAGGTTCCAACTGTCCAATTCAAATTTTTAAGGCATTGTTTTCTTCAATGAGATTATGTACCTCCTATCCATTTGACCATATAAATTTTTTAAGGAATTCTTTTCTTCAGTCAATTTTTCTGCTTCCTTTTACAAGCTGCTTATTCTTTATTCATAATTTTCTTGTGTTGTTTTCATTTCTCTCACCATTTTTTCTTCTAACTCTCTCAATTGATTTTTTTTTTTTTAGTGAAGCAATTGGGGTCAAGTGACTTGCCCACGGTCACACAGCTAGCAAGTGTGAAGTGTCTGAGGCTGGACTTGAACTCAGGTACTCCCGACTCCAGGGCCGGTGCTCCATTCACTGCGCCACCTAGCTGCCCCTTAATTGATTTTTAAAATCCTTTTTAAGCTCTTCCAAGAAGGATTTTTGCCCTTGAGACCAATTCATCTTCCCTCTTGAGGCTTCACATGTTGACAATTTGAGAGTATTGTTCTCATCTGAATTTGTGTTTGCCTCTTTCCTGTTGACACAGGAGCTCTCAATGGTAAGCGCTCTTTTTTTATTTCTTACTCATATTGCAGCTTATAATTTATTTTTTTTAAGTTAAGGTCTGCTTCTGGTTCCCCAGGGTCACTGTTTCAAACTTCTTGTCCTGAGGGATAGGGGCTGTGTCACTGGCTTTCTATGCTAAGGCCTCTATAGTTTGTGGATTTCTCACTTCCCTGGGCTTGCTCCCTGCACTTGTTCCTGGTATGCTGAGATGGCTAGGTCTGGTCATGTCTGTCCTGTGGGTGGCCTTCTAGCTGGCAGCCTGCTCTAACAGCTAGTGCTAGTGGATCTCACCACTGGCCTTCTGTGCCACCAGTTTGATGATTCAGGATCATGGGGCCTCAGTTGCTCAGCTGTGGCCTAGAGCTTCCTGCTGACTTGCCCCAACCTCTTCCACACTGTGCTGCACTGAGGTGTGCTGAGCTCCCTTTTTGCCTGAGTGAGACCGACCTTTCCTGAAGTCTTCTAAATCATCACAGATTGGAAGATTGTGTCTCTCTGGTTTTTTGTAGGTTTTGTAGTTTCAGAATCTGTTTACAGGTTTGATTTTATGTTCTTTTTTAAGGGACCTAAAGGAGAGCTCAGGTAGCTTGCTGACTTCTCTCTGCCATCTTGGCTTTGCCTCTAGAACCACATTCTTGATCACACAAGGATCAGAGGTCTTGGGACATGTTCTGGAAAGAAAAGGAACTAGGATCTTAATCAATCTTATTTGTAAATGGAAATAATAATATTTATAGAATCCACTTTATAGTTTTGCTATCAGACTCAAAATCATTTATATACCTAACAGTTATTATAATTTCTGGAGAATATAGAACTTGAACTGTCCTTTTTGTATATAGTAAATAATCATAAAGAAGGAATATAAAGTGAAAATAACATCAAATAGCAAAATAAAAATATTACCCAAAGAAGATATTTTAATGTTTTAAGATCAATATTGAAATGTGTACATATTGTGAACTAAAGCCAAGACATGTAAACCCAAGATGTGATCAGAAAAACTTATAATCATGTATTTTTCTCATTACAAAATGAATATTAGAATAGTTAAAGGAATATATTCTCCTGAGATGTTCTTATTTTTAGGAAGATTCATCAAAAGCCTATGTGGATAATTAAAATAAATCAATACTATTCATAACACAGTGTAAGAATTCAGACAACATGGTAAATGATTTCCCAGAAGTATTTACCAAAATCTATGGGATTGTAAGAAAATGTATTTGCTGAACAAAATGAAAAAGCATTGAACACATGATAAGGAATATTTGGATATTATCAAGATGACAGATGTGGAAGAATAGAAAATCAAAACTGTATTTACATGAAATTCATTTAATCTTATGAGTTTCTGAAGGGCAAACTGACTCAAAATAGTCATTTTAGCAGTCAACAAATCTGACTTTAATCATCACAGATCAATTGTCTTTTCTACTTTCTGAATATACTTGAATAAGTTACTTATCTTTTGTTTTGTTTCCCAGTTTCCCCATTTGCTAAATTTGCGAGGAAGGGAGGGCTAGTTTAGATGATTTATAAGTGCCTCACTGGTTAAACTCTGATGATTCTTTGATCATGTATTTATAATGTATGCATGTTTACAATTTAGTTTTTTCTACCCTTTTTAAATTTATACTGGCATAATTTCTCCTCAAATTTCTTTCTCTCTACCTCTCAAAATAAAGGAGAAAAAAAGAAAACCTTTTCTGTAACAAATAAAAACATTTAACCAAAGCCAATTAATAAGTGCTTTAACATTATATACTTTATTCAACATCTATACTACCCATATTCTCCTTAGAAGTGTTAACCTGGAAATTAAGGAAACAATCAATATAGGAGAAATAAGGTCTTTAATTGGGGGGCAGAGGAACTATAGCTCCTGGTACTGCAAAGCTCAGGAATACCCAAAGATGGGAACAGAGGACAGGGTTTTAATGGGGTAACAGAACAAAAAGATTGCTCCAGAGTGACATATAGCTAATTAATGTAAATGAACCTTTGACAAAAGAAATAATAGAACAGCTCCTAATTTAAGTATAGGCATTACTAACTCTGAATAGAAACTACTTAATGCATGTGGACCCTTTTTACATAATAACATAAAGTCCAGGGAGTAAGTTGGGGAACATTGGGAGGGGATAAGTTGCTTGGGGGAAGGTCCATAAGTCCATTGAGTCTGGAAATGACAAAGACAGTCAGCCCCAGGGAATTCACCTGCCTGGGAAAGAGGGGACTGGGTGGGAAATCAGTTCTCAGTAAATTTTGTAGTTCTCAGAAGAGAGATTAGTGTTTATTAGTTTTCCAGGACCAGAATTGTCCATTGGAATTTTCTTAGAGGTTGATTGCCTTTTCCTTTTGTCATCATTTACATTTTTGTAGCCATTGTGTAGTTTTTCCTTTGGATTCTGCTTTCTTCAATCTACATCAATTTGTTTAAGTCTTCGCATATGTTTCTGAATTCCTTATCTTGTTTTTTGTTGTTGTTCTTAAATAAAAACAATTTCAACATATTTATAAACCACATTGTTTTCATGTACTCTTCAGTTAATGGACACCCACTTTACTTCAAATTCTGTTGTCATTGTTATTGACACAAAGTATATCGCTATGAATATTTTACTTGTAGAAACTTTCTTTCATTTAATTTTCTATTTTGAGCACATACCTAGGAGTAGGATTGCTGGGGTTACTCTACTTAGAATATGAATGTGGAAAGGAATGTGAATGTTTCTAGGAAGGAAGGAAGGGAGGAGGGGAGGGAAGGAGCTAGTGAAGGAGGAAAAATTACAGTTTTGTAATTCCTTCTGAAGCTAAAAACCTTTGGATGAGTATCATTCCATTGGTGAACTGTTGACTGAAGACCAGCCTATAAGTATGAAGAGTCATGTTACTGAAAACTTCACCACCACATGATTAATTTTCTGGCCTTGAAAACCACATACTAAAGTGAGATGTTTGGGACCTGTGTTGGTGAAAAAAAAGAATTGGTGTTGAAGTTACATGATTTGAATGATAAAAGTAATGTCATAACCTCTTTTTAAAATCTGCTAAGGTCTGGTATGTTAAGAATTCACTTAGCATTTTTTTTGTGCAGTGATGTAATTTGCCTTTGGCTTTCATTCTATGGAGAGAGGTGTATTCTTCATTTGGTCACTCATTGGTGTTTTCAGCTATAAATAAAGAAAAATAAACAGTAAGATAATAGCCATCTTGTGATTTAGAGGTATCTATGTCCAAAATAATATTGCTATCATTGGTAATGTTGATATTAGCCAGCTAATTTAGACTTGATATGTTGTTTAATCATTCCTGACTCTGCATGACCCTGTGGACAATACTTTCTGTTGAGTTTTCTTGGAACACGCGTGCACACACACACACACACACACATGTTAAGATCCTCTGCTAAAGACAGGCTTTACTTGTGACTCTAAACAATAGAAGTTTAGAGACAGAAGCTACATTAGAGCTCATTCAACAGATTCAGAAATAAACACAGAGAGCTTTTGATTTTTCCTAGGTTGTACAGGTAGACAGTGACTCAACCAATATTTGAATAGGCCAGAAACTTTTCTTCCAGTACAGCAATATCTTTCTTTGAATCATATTGAAAGGTTATTTATCCCTTTCTCAGTATGAAATAAGGAGTAGGGAAATAGTTGGAGAGGAGATATGTGGTGAGGAACCTGAATTACTAATACCATCCTATTTGATTTATTGGTCGTTCTTGGGATTTTGGAGATCATTAATATTTAATAAATATTATTATATTATTATATCATATTATAAATATAGTTCCTAAGATTAATTACAAGGCATTTTCTATTATGCTGCATTTCTCCATATATGTATATATATTTATGTATATGTGTATGTATGTGTATATACATACACACATATATGTATATATGTATCTATAGTCTTTAAACTAAAAGAAAACATATTCATGATATTTTGGTAGTATTTGGAGAGATTACAGGAGGAAAGTACCTTCCATTCTTATGTCAGTATATAAAAACTTTATAAATATGTTATTATAAAAATTCAAAGATATAGTTGAGATCAACAAGTATGAAGAAAATAAAGAAAGTTGGAAAGAACTTTATAAAATAATATAAATCAGAAGAGCAGAAGTGGAAGGATAAGGTAAATACTACAATCACATGAGGAAAAAGTAAGAGAGAAAGAAGGGAAAAATAATCTTTTTTCTTTTGGGAGGGGGAAGAATCTTAATGGAGACTGAGAGGCAGTCACTGAATTAGTGTCATGATACCTTCTTTATTAATAAATGGTTAAAATGTCAATAGTTGCTAAGTAACTATAGTTATCCTTTTTGATGTTGACTTTTGTTTGAAATAATCTTTTAAAGTCATTGTTATGGAAGATGAATGGTTGATATGCAGCATGATACTCTGCAAATAAGAATTGTTTCTGTGTAATATAAGGTTAGTGTTTTCCTTCAACTTGTATTCCTTCAGGGAGAGTGGCAAGGAGAACTACTTAAAGAGATTGGGTGAATCTCAATGGAAAGAAAAATCTAATCCATTTTTGTTATGTTGGGTACAGAGGCTGTATGCCTATTTGCTAACCTAATAGATATATGTTATGCTAGTCATTAACTTGAGTGTCCCACGTAAATTCATAAGTCAAGAAAGAGGTGTCTATGACATTACATTGAGAAACATGCTCATTAAAGAAGTAGTTTAAACATCAATCACAGTTCTTTGAAGGATCTACTATATGAGTTAAAAAACTTGAGAAATAAAAAAAATGATTCCTCCTTGTTTATAGAATGACAACCTCAAATAATCTCTTATATTTATAAGTCTTACTCATACAGAGATGCAAATCCTACATATTTACCAGCTCTAAAAATTTCAAGTTTTAAGCAAATACTTTTCTAATCTTAGGAATTAACAAAGCAGTTTATTGGTCTAAAGTTCTCATGGCTTTTGTATCACAAATAAAATGAAGCCCAAAATATTATTATGCACACAAAAAGTAACCTTGTGTGTGTGTGTGTGTTTCTTTTGCAGTGAGAGACAATGAGGGTTAAGTGACTTGCCTAGGGTCACACAGTTTTTAAGTGTTAAATGTCTGAGGCTGGATTTGAACTCAGGTCCTTCTGATCCTGGGCTGGTGCTGTATCTACTGTCTCACTTAGCTGTCCCCAACAGCATATATTTTTATCATGATATTATAAGATACTTTTCAAATCTTATGGGATCCTAGATCCAGAGATGGCAGGGACCTCAGATGCCATCTAGTCAATTTCCTTCATACTGAAGTTGAGGAAAACAAGGCCCAGGGAGGGGAAGTAATTTGCCTAAAGTTGTACAGCTAATGTCAGGGGTGGGATTTGAACCTATATAATCTGACCCCAGAGCCAATCCTCTTTCCACTATCCTTGACTGAAGATTGTTCAAATTCAAGAATTCATGTATACCTTTCTGAAATTTGGTGTTGTATATAAATTCTTTTAGGGAAGATATTGTGTCTTAGTTCAAATTTTTATCTCATCCAGAACCTAGTTTAACATACAGTAAGAGTATAATTACCTTGTTTTTATATCAAAATAATATAAATAGATAAGTCAGTATAGCTTTAAGTGATGAAGACCTGATGTCTAGGTTCATCAACTGTTAGTTGTCTTATAGGGAAATGATTGCTGACATGTAGTTTAGGAACTCTTATATTATTCAATTTAACTGGATATACATGTAAGGTATTGGAACTTCCTTCAGAGAAAAGATTTATAAAGCAGATTGACAAAGAACAATTGGGAATTAGTTTATCTTGGGATAGTTAGTGTGAAAATTGTAGGCAACTGAAAACGAATGAAACTAAAAGTTCTTGTGTTTATATATATATATATGCAATTCTTGTGGACCAACTAAACAAAAATCATTCAACTCTGAACAAAGTGATAAAAATGTTTTTTATTTTACTTTAGTAAATTATGTTGAGACCACTCTAATATACTCTCCCAGGTGAAAACACGGTGCTGAAATAAATACAATGCAAATTAATAGATACAAATATAAATCACTTACACTTGAGTTAAAAAAATCAATTTCACTATTACAAGATATAGTTAGGTAGCAATTTAGCTGAAAAAGATCTGGGAAGTTTAGTGAATTACAGCCTTAAAATAAGTCAACAGTATGCAATGACTGTATGAAAAAATAAAAGCTAATGCTATCATTGATGATATTGAGAGGCATAACTTATATGAATATGTGATTATCTCTTCATTCTCTATTCTTATCAGACAATATCAAGGATTGAACTAATTCTTAAGCCATATTTTAGGATGGCATCAACGAGCAGAAGAGTAGCCAGAAGAGGACAAAAAGATGAAGAAAGGCCTAAACTTCATGTTATTTGTGGATCAGCTGAAGGAACTAGGGGTATTCTGACTAGAGAAGAGAAGACATGACATGGTAGGATGTGAAAACTGTATTAAAATGCTTGAATACTATTCAAGAGGAAAGATTACATATTTTGCTATTTGGACTCTGAAGCTCAAACTGAGAGAAATGAATTATTGTCACAAACATGCTTAACATAAAGAAAAAAAAAACTCTAATGATTGAGACTATCCAAGAGTTGAATGGTGTCATTTAGGTAATGGTGGCTTCCTCCTATGGGAAATCTTAGAGTGAATGGCAGTTGATCAATTGTTGGTTAAGTTATAGAGAGAATTATTTTTTTTAAGTCTGGGCTTAAATAAATAGCCACCAAGGTCCATTCTAATTCTGAAATTCAGGGATTCAATAATTCTTTTAGGAGGCAGAATAACAAAGATTGTTAATGGTTTGGATTAAAAGTCAACAAGACAGGTTCAAAGGCTGCCACTGACATTTGGTTGGACTTTGGCCACAACAAGGTTGTTCAGCCTATCTAATCCTTAGCTTCTTCTTATGTAAAATAGGAATAATGATACCTGAAGTTCCTATCTCTCAGAGTCTTTGTAAGCTTTAAATGATATGATGCAATGATTTTTGCAAATTTTAAAATACTAGCAAATGGCAGCTATTAATAAATTTTGCCTAGAAAGACATCATTTCTCTTTGAATTTTTTTCCTTAAAAAAAAATCTCTTCCTTCTTATAATTTCATAAATAACATCAGAGATATAATTGCAGAATATATTGTGTAATGTATGTCTAGTCAGAACTGGTAAAAGAAAAAATTCTAATATCTGCTTGGAAGCTCCTAATTTTTACACGTCTAAACAAAAACAGCAACACAAAATAGGCCACACATTGAGCTGTCTATATTCATCACAATAATCCCAGAGTAAAACCTTGTTAAAATAAAAAAATGTGACCAGTCTAGATAATGTGGATGATTGGAAATGATGTCTCCCTAAATGCCATACAAAATGAACTGTTGTGCCTAGTGCCTACATTCACACTCCACATTCAGATGCATTTCCTCTCTGGGATGCAAAGCAACACACATTTTAAGATAATTAGAGGTATTTCTGAACCCACTGACATCTAAGGACCTGATTCTGTCTTTTTTTTTTTTAAATCTGCTCATTATCTAATGATATTCCATGGCAACAGGAGTATCAATTTCTACATTTGAAGAAGCTTTACTACTGAAGTTCCTCATATGTGTATACAGGTAAGTATAACAATTGATGATTTCTGAATATATGATACTGGAGTGATAACTATATCTATTTTTTATCCAGATATATTGTTCATCACATTTCAAAGTCTCCCCACCCTTTCCATATTTATTAACTTTCCTCAGAAGGAAGCAATGAAAACTGTGAAAGGCCACAGGTATATACTATATTCGAATCAGTTGAAGGAACTTGAGAAGCATGGCCTGAAGGATAGAAAGCTCAGGATAATTGTCTTCAAGTATTTGAAAAGTAAAATGAACTCATGCTGAAGAGAGATTCAAATTGTTTCACTTGGCTTGGAGGACATAATTCAGAGCCAGATGTAGAAGTTTCAAAGAGGAAAATTTAGATTTGATCCCGAGGAAAATTTTCTTAGCAATTAGTATTATCCCAAAGTGGAACAGACTGCCTTGGGAGGCAACACACTGATTGCCCTCTCCCTGGAGGTCTTCAGATGAAGCCTGGATGAACACTTGTCTTTCATTTCATTATGGTTCACTCAATTGTCACGGAAGCCCTTCTCCATTGTGAAATTCTCTGATTCCACATTTCTGTGAAAAGGAATTCATTCAACCATGCTATACTGTGTTAAAGCTAAACAATATTTAATTACTTGGAATTTTGTCTCGTTGATGTAGATTTCATCAGACTTCAATTGCTTGGGCCTCTTCAATGATAGCTTCATTCACTTGAGAGTTGACCTAGTCATCTACACTGAAAAAATCAAGTATAGAATGAAGAATAGATTATTGCCGGGGCAGCTAGGTGGCGCAGTGGATAGAGCACCGGCCCTGGAGTCAGGAGTACCTGAGTTCAAATCCGGACTCAGACACTTAACACTTACTATCTGTGTGACTCTGGGCAAGTCACTTAACCCCAATTGCCTATCTAAAAAAAAAAAAAAAGAATAGATTATTGCCCAAATTATAACAAGCAGCTATTTGGAAACTTCTTTTAGTTGCTATATGTGTGTATACAGACATATGTCTGTATATATAGGTATATATACATACACAAACATATATAGAAACATATACATATATTTAGCATTTTAAAGATTTATTATATATATTTAGATTTTGTGTATATATCTAAACATAGTATATATATACACTATTCCTCTCTTAATATTCTCAATATTCCTCATACACACACATATGTGTGTGTGTATGTGTATGAGGCACTAGAGAGGAATACTGAAATGATTTCAGAATTAGACAGAAAACACAACAGGTTGGATGATATTTGGGAACTTTTAATGATAATATTTAAGTGCTTTTAATGATGATAGTATTCTCCCATGGTCAGAAGCCCATATTTATAATGCTGGTATTTTACTTGTAATTCTACCTGGAACAGAAATGATTATTTAAATAAAACTCATCTGCACAGAGGTTGGTTAATTGTGTAGTAATATAATAATACTCAGTACTCTCTTCAAAATGATCCTTACCTAACCAGTTCTACCAATGTCTTTTTCCTCTCTACCCCCTCTTGCTTGCATCTACATACACAAACAGTAGACAGTTTCAAACAGGTTCAGACAAAATATTTTGGCAACATTTTTTTCCTTTTTTTCCATAGGTTCTTGGTTGACTGATAAATAGACCTGATGAATATCCCATTGAGCATTGCATGAATCACAACCTTGAATGGGGGGTACTGTTTGATATAAATTCAGGATTGCTTCAACTTTTGACATCTAAGCACAGCTCTGATAAGTAGGACATCTAGGTAATGAATCTACCAAGGTCACATATTGTTGATAGTAACTAGGCAACCATTTATTATCTCTTGTTGAATATTTTGTTATTATTGTTTTTTTGTTTTCCTTATTTATTTTGTTGTTGCTTTTATATCATGTGTATTGGTGCCTATCCCACCCCCCCCCCCCAATGGCTATGGCCAACAAAGCTATAATGAGGGTCACCAAAGTCTTCGACTTGGGCAAAAAAAAAAATAAGGGTGTACATTTTTGGAATGATTATTTTAAGACACCAAGTAATTTTAAGAATTGCTACATTTTCAAATTACTGCTCCAGCAGAATATAACAGCTCAAAAGAATAATTAGTAAACCTAGGAGGTTAACAAAAGCATCTTCTTCCCTTTAGCAGTTGCACACCAGATGAGTTTCTGCTGGTGATGCATCTCTCTCTCTCTCTCTCTCTCTCTCTCTCTCTCTCTCTCTCTCTCTCTCTCTCTCTCTCTTTGCTGGGCAATGAGCATTAAGTGACTTGCCCAGGGTCACAGGTGATAAATCTCCAACATCACTTTGGTGGCCATTTGTACACTTCCTGAAATACCCAAACATCTAAGTTCCTCAACTTACTTCTCATAACTTACACCTCCACCCTACCTAAACCTTACAAAGAGATCATCATACCCTTCATTTTGCTGTCATCCACAAATGCACCAATTCCATATCCAAAAATTCTGAAATTCCCTTGTCTGGTCATACTCTATTGACATTCTACCTCTGCCTCTGCCTTCCTATACCAAACATTATACTTCCACTCCATGATCTCCAAACCCTCAACCCCTCAGTTTTCTCTCAGGCCCTCATTCTTTTTTTTTTTTTTTAAGTGAGGCAATTGGGGTTAAGTGACTTGCCCAGGGTCACACAGCTAGTAAGTGTTAAGTGTCTGAGGCTGGATTTGAACTCAGGTACTCCTGTCTTCAGGGCCAGTGCTCTATCCACTGCGCCACCTAGCTGCTCCCATAGGCCCTCATTCTGAATGACCAAACATCTGTTTGCTTACAACAGTGTGTCAAGTATACCTTTATACCTCTTCATGCCTCTATGCCTTTATTAAGCAGCACATGTGTAGAAGTGAAGCCAGTGGCTGGTGAGATGGATCAAAGGCTAAGGCTTTGCAGGACAAAATCAGTAAGAGGAGTGGAGTAGGGAAAGAAATATATTGGACAGTAGAGAGTTGAAACTAGTTTACCAATGAGTTAAGATGAGGAAAGGAGGAAAGAGAAGCTGGTGCAGGAATGATTGTCACAGAGATAACTGAGGGCTCAAGGGATTAGAAAACATGAATCAAATGGCAAGTGGGGTCTAGTACATGCCAAGAACATTTTTACATGTTTATATTTCTCCAGGCATTTCTCAATTCAAAGTGTAACTTATCACTTCAATATTAAAGCTATTTACCTTTTAAGTCAGCTATTAATCATTAGGTCATATCACTTTCCAAGAACCTGGAAGATTTCAGTGCTTGTTTGAAATCCAATAGTTTACTGACATGGTTCAACCACCGCCCACCAAAAAAACTCCACAAAAAAACAAAAACACAAAACAAAACAAATAAAAAAGAATGACCTCTCTCTCTCTCTCTCTCTCTCTCTCTCTCTCTCTCTCTCTCTCTCTCTCTCTCTCTCTCTCCCTCTCTCTCTCTCTCTCTCTCTCTCTCTCTCTCTCTCTCTCTCTCTCTCTCCTCCTCCTTCTCCTCCCTCTCTCACCTACTTGACTAAGATAATGGCTATGAAATTGTTTTCCTGATTAATTCATATCAATTAATCACTTCAGACCTGCGAGCAAGGAAACTAGAGTTTGAATCATTGTCATGCCAATTATGTCCTATGTGACATTAGGGAAACTTTATGGGCCTCAGTTTCATTATTTTTAAAATACAGGGGTCAAGCTAGATGGACTCTTTGTTCTATATTGTGTCTTTAAAAAATCTTTGTTTCCAATGTGTTCATATTTGTATATAGATTTTATATCCTAATAGTATAAATTTACCAATAAAAGTATTTCTTCTAAAGTTATAAAATATGAAACTTTAACTATCTTTCCAAGTTTCTGTTTTTTAAATTAGTCTTTTTTCTTATGAGGTTTGTTTCCTTCTCCTTCATCCACTCCTTACTTCATGCATACTTTATTCTCACCTCTACTGACCTCAGTTTTGCTATTTATGATATCATTCCATCTGGAAAAATTTTGAACTTTTTACTG
The DNA here is from genome assembly GCF_019393635.1 of Dromiciops gliroides. Classification (NCBI taxonomy): domain Eukaryota; kingdom Metazoa; phylum Chordata; class Mammalia; order Microbiotheria; family Microbiotheriidae; genus Dromiciops; species Dromiciops gliroides. The sequence continues at coordinate 146,055,641 of NC_057866.1, forward strand.
TCTACACTTGGTATTACATGCTATTCATGTAATACTGATTGTTTCATTTTCTTCTTCAAATGTTTGTTCACTCTCTACTTTTATAAATGGAAATGGTATTGTAATCATATGTGAAAGCAAAGAATTTTCTTTGAGATTGGCCATAGAATGTATTACCTTGAATTAATTTTGTTTACTTTGTATTTACTTAACATTATACATACTTACTGAATTTCCTTAAGTAGAATGAGTACTTGCTAAAGGCAGATTCATTTTCATTTATTTCTTTTCATACTACCTACTAACACACTATATGGCACATAGTAGGCACTTAAATGCTTGCTGAATTTGAATGGCATTGAAATTGAATTAAATTCAATCTTTTTGTAAGTTTGAACAATTACAAGAGGATTACTATTTCATAAAAAATGAAAATAACATAACTACAGAACAGGCATAGAAAATGCAATAAAGAGATGACTTTGATCTAAATGACAGAAATGAATTGGCCAAGGGCACGGTAACATTAAGCATATTTAAAGTGACCCATATTCCTGGAAATGCAGGTGCAATATTTTCTATTTGATGAGGCTATTCAATTCCAGACATAAATGGAATTAAGTTATATGCATTCTATGTATAATAAAATTTGCCACATTAACTTGTACAGATGTAGGTTAATATTTTATTTGCATACATTCCTGAGTTTGTCCTGTTCTCTGCCTGAATTTATCACAAGTCTGCAGGCATGGCTGGCTGCTGAAAATGGACATGAACGATTAAACATTCAGTCAGAACTCCAGTGAAAGATTCCACTCTGACTGCCTTTGCTAAGCTTTTTTGGTAGCTCCTCTGATAAAGCAGAGAGAGGTCCAAGTGTGAGAAATCTGAAGTGGAGATGCAAATCTCATGCTTGCTTGGTATATTGTTATCTAAGAATTTGCTGATCCTGACTGGCATCAGTTAGCTTTTCCATGAGGGTCAAAAAATGTTCCTGGTTCTTCCTTTTAAAAGTAAGCTAAATCCCTTGGCTGGTTTACTCCCTTCTTATCATCACAGTGAACTCAAACAATTTTCTTAATGTTAGGATTTTTTAAAAGCCCTTTCTGGTTCATAAGCTGGTAAATGTATCTTATGGGAGGATAGAGCTCATTAATATTCCCAGTTTGTTATGTTTGAAGAAAAAAATACCATAGATTTAGGTATAAGATGCTGTCAGATTGTGTTTAATCACTTTCATCAAATAATGCAGTAGGATAAATGTTGCTTCTATTTTTAAATGAAACAGGCATAATTTTGAATATTTCGGTGACATTTAAAAAACAATCCTTTGTACTCATTTGTGTTTGTTCAAAGGCTGCTTGGTACTTCAAGAAAATGTATTTATCAAAGTTTAAAAATATACCAACACAAAATATGTTTATGTATTTCTTTGTGGGCTTAATTATCTGCATACAAATAGATTTTAAAAATAATAGGAGTATACAGTCTTTTGAATAGAAAAGCCAAATTTGTCTTCTGTGAATTGGAGGGAAAAAAGGTGGGGAGGGCTTCTCCAGTTAGATAATTTATTTTTAAATCATATAGTCATGGATATAAAACCAGAAGGGACTTAAGTTGTCAGCTAATCCAACAATGTTATTTTTAAAATGATCAGCGGGCCCTAGATAGATCTATTGACTTGACCAAGGTCACACAAACAGACAAAGGCAGAGCTGAAATTTGAAAGTAGGAACTTTCTGCTTTTTCCAAGGTAACACCTGTGGACAAGAGATATCTATCAATCTTTGGCAGGAGCAACCTTTATATCTCACTCAAATATTGAGATTTCAATGCAAGGAGTGAAAAAGAAAGAACAGATCACTGCATTTATATGTCCTTGATGCCATTCGATGTTTTAAGGTGCTTAGGTCCACCTCCATGTTTCTGTGATGTAGATGGTTACACACCATAGTGATTAAAAGCTTTAAGAAGCATCATTTGCTACTTACTCAAAAAGCAAGCAAATGGCTCTGCAATCAATCAAAATGAATAATTTTCTCTGTCCTCTCAGCCCTCCTTTCTGAAGGGAGATAAGGAGGATTCTGTTGTTCTTCTTAGGGGCCTGGCATCGACCCCATCATTTGACATCATTTGCAGAATTATGGATAAACTGCAATTCAATTCCAAAGAGTCTGAGTCTCATTCTGCAATCTCCAGTTGTGGTTTTAGTTTTGTGCAGCCAACATCATCTTTCTAAAGTTAACTGGACAATTTTCCTGGGACTGAATTTATTCTTTTGGAGAATAAGTCTTCTCCTACCCCCTGCAAACACCCCCTTAAAAGTAAATAGCAAACTTAGACAAGTCCAATGTGCTTCCTGTATTAAAATCATATAAAGCCCAATGCTTTTACAGGTCAATATTTTGATTCCCCCTCCCTGAAACTAAAACACTTGCATTATTCAACCAAACTTAAAAAAAAATAATTTCGATGTCAAAATATGTTAAACGGCTATTTTGCCCTTCTGGTGCTGAAGGGAGAAGGAAAACATTCCTAAGGTAACAAAAATTTCTCTTCCCTTTTCTTCCCTTTTTCAATGGTTCTTGTTGCTTTTAAACTCCCTTGACCTTTTGAGAGCAATAAAAGGCCCCTAAATAAAGCCTCCTTTCATGGAAATTTTGCTGTTCTAGTATGCTCCTCTTCCATTAAACCTGCCTGTTTTTAAGAGAGTTGTAACCAATTTTAGTTTTCACAGCAGGCTTACGATTGGTTCAAATAGATGTTACTAAGGGTAACCACAATTTCTATGAGAGATATAGCCCCCTTTTAACATACTTCAGTTCACAGTGGAAAACAGGGGGGAAACAGATCACCAGGAAGCAAGGGAATTTAAAAATAAAAATAAATACAAATAAACCTTATTGTATATGTTGATTCTATGTGATCAATGGTCCTTCCTACTTCAGATGCAATTGAAAAAGCCACAAAACTCCATCTTAGTAGAGTTTATGTCATGTTCAATCCACTTCCAACCATTTTTGCCTACCTTAGTGTACTATGGTTTTAGGCAAGGAGCTTGATTCTCAACAGCAGTCAGTTAACGATGCAAATTAAAAAAAAATAGCAGCATACCAATAAGTTTTCTTTTGTGTTTCCATTAAGCCACATGTAAAGGAGTTTCAAGGTGAGATCATAACTATTTGCTTTAATGCCGAGAGTAACTATGATGATAAAGGATCTCCATATCTTTGTTCATACTTATCCTCTTGCCTAGCATGTCCTACCTTCTCATGTCTAAATGAGAGATGAATTACATAGTAGACTAGGTTCTGGATGTAAGAATTGGATTACCTGTATTCATATTAAGGGTTTTTTCCATGTGCTAACTTAGTTATGAGACTTTGTCAAAGTGAATTCATTTCTCAGGACCTCAGTCTTTGCCTCCTTAGATATGATGGCCTCTTATGCATCTTCTATCTCTAAAATTAGGAATCTATGATTTAAATCTAATTTACCTTTCAAGATATCCTCTGTGAAGCTTGGTCTTATTGATCATATTCTATTTTGTTATATTTATGTAGTTTCTGTATTACACTTTTTTTGTGAATGTCAAATTGTACATTGCCTTGACTTATCCTTTATGTCATACTAGGTAAAAACAAAACACAAAGATATAAAGAGGTTTCTAAAAAATTAAACAATTCCTGCCTTCAAGATCCTTACTTTCTACTAGAGGAAAAAAAAGGCATGTACACAGGCTAATAAATATAAAATATGCCTATAATTAAAAACAAAGCAATTTCATGGGATTACTATAGAACACCTATAGTAATAAGTAAAGACTAGCTATAGAATGCAGAACTTAAACTGATCCTTAAATGGACATAATGATGCCAATGAGTAGAGTTAAGGAGAGAGAGTATTACATGCATATTGGAAAGTCTGGGCAAAATCAGGGAGGTGAGAGATGGAATGCCACATACAGGAAGGAAAAATCAGGCTAATTTGACTGGAATATTGAGTACATGGGACATAGTGATGGGACTAATGTTAAATAAGTTTAGAAAGTTGGGTTGGAAGTAAATTATGAAGGGCCTTAAATGCTAAACACAATAGTTTCTATTTTAATCTAGTTAAAAATAGTCATCAGAGTTTTTTGTTTTTGTTTTATTTTTAAGGCAGTTAGCGAGACAATAAGCATATATAAAGTAGTTGCTTTGATGCAGGCACTGTGCTAAGGAGTAGGGTTATAAAGATAAAATTATGAATCTTGCCCTCTCATGAAGCTCACATTCTAAAAGAAGGCAATTTCAGAGGGAAGGTCCCTGGAGTGGGTCAACTGGGGTTGTAATGGGCAAGGTCAAGAAATGAGCTCCTGTAGAAGGTAAAAATTGAAGCACATCTTGAAACAAAGAAGGTACAGCTCAGAACAAGGAAATAGTGTCATATCTGAGTATAAGCAAGTAGATCAGTATAGGAAGACCTTATAGTAAATGTAAGAGAATAAAATGTAAGGCCATGAGAAAAATACAAAGGGGTCAGGTTCTAAAGGGCTTTAAATACCAAACAGATGATTATGTATTTGAAACTGGAGATGATACAGAGCCACTTGAATTTAATGAGGTGTGGGGGGAGGGTGACAAGGTTAGACTACATTCTTGGGACCATCACTTTGTTTTTGTTTTTGTTCTTGTTGTTGTTTGTTTTTTTTGTGGGGGGGGGCAATGAGAGTTAAGTGACTTGACTAAGGTCACACAGCTGGTAAGTGTCAAGTGTCTGAGGCTGGATTTGAACTCAGGTTCTCCTGAATTCAGGGCCAGTGCTTTATCCACTGCATCACCTAAGCTGTCCCTGGGACAATCACTTTGAAAGCTGAGTGGAGTATGGATTGGTGTTTGTCCACTGAATGAAGTATGGGTTAAAGGGAAAGGGACTTGAAGTAGAGAGATCAATCAGGAGGCTACTGCAGTAGTTCAAGCAAAATGTGATGGAGATCTGTATGTGAGTACAGAGAAAGAGTGGATATGAGAGATGTTGTTAAAGTAGAAAAAAAAGATCATCAGATTGTACATGGAGTTAATTGGAGTGAGGAGTCTAGAATGACACCAAGGTTCAGAGCCTGGGTAACTGGGAGGATGGTGATAAGTGAAATAATAAGAAAATTGATAAGAAGAGAATTTCGTGGGAAAGATAAGATTTTGAACATCTATTTGATATTCTTATAAGAAATCTAATTTAAAATGCCTAAAAGGCATGTGTCATTTGAAATATTGGGGGGAAGTCTGTCCCTGTTATAAGTTATTGGGGAACTTAGCTGGGGTTTCTAATATATTGCTACTTATAAATTAGAGGCTATTGCATCAGTTTTTGGCATTAAGCATCTAATCATATTAAATGTTAGTAAAGAGAGAGCACATGGATTTGAATTGGAGTTCAGAGGCCCTATATTACCTAGAAAGAGAGGAGAGTGAGGGGGGGGACATGTGGCTCTCTCCTCCAGCGTCCCAGGCCAAGAGAGAGTCAGCCTCTTGTGGACCAGAGGAGAAGTGGCCCTTACACACTGTTCAAAGATAATTGGCTATAATAATTCAAATCTATTCATGTACTGGACCTGAGGTTCGACCATATTAAAATGAGCAGTGCTGGGCTGAGCTCAAAGTCAGAGGCTTTGTGCTGAGGGCAAAGGCTTTCAGGTAGGTGTGGTTTCTATTGTTTACTCAGTTAATCTGATCTCTAATGTTCCTTTGGGGCTGGCTCTGGGGGTCCCTGGGATCCCCCAGAAAAACCCATCACCAACAATTATTTTCTCACAGGCAGATGATGATGTGGGACTAGAGTTTAGGAGAGAAATTAAAGCTGGATATATAGAACTGGGGATCATTCATTGAGAATATGACTGAAAAAAATGAAAACTGCTAAGCTCACCAAACAAGATAATATATAGGAAGAAGAGAAGAGGGCCAAGGACAGAGAATTTCAGGGACAACCAGATTTGGTGGTTGTAATCTTCCTTTTTTTTTTTTTTCCTGGACATTTTAATTTTGATGAAGAACCAACAAAGCAGATGGAGAATCAGCTGGTAGTGGACAGACAGGTAGTAAAAATAAACAGGAGAATAGAATTTAATGAAAACTTAGAGAGCATATTCTTGGGAGTTAAATGGTCAGACTTATGTCATATGTGAATATTAGGCCCTTTCATGGAATCTATAAGGTTCTTGTGAATAGGGGCTATGTCCTTAAGTCCTTTGCTTTGCCGTGACACTGCTAAGGATATGGGGGTGGGGGGAGGAGCAAGTAATCAATGCTTAGGTCATTAAGAATGACTCTTCCACACATAGGAAACAGACCTAAATGAAAGAACATGCAGGTTTAAAGCTTTTTTCCCTATACTTTTCAGCCTCAATATAAATCTGGTCCCATTGTAAAATGGCCTTAGTTTCAGATGAACAAAGATATGTAAATTGTGTGCTCCTTTCTGAAAAAGGAAATGTCACAGGACGGTGGGGACAGGTGACTGGTGTTTATCTAAGTGTTCACTGCTGAGAAGCTGCCTTATCACTCACCAAAACCTTGAGAGACAACTGATACCTTACCCCAAACCATTGATTCTACAAAGAATAATTTAGAACACATCTTTATGACTTATCAAGTCCTTTCTGGGAGTTTAAGTATTTTTCATATTCCTATATGAGAACTAGTTGGAAACAGCATATTATATGGATTTATTCTTCTCTTCGTGTGTGTCTCTGTCTCTTTCTTCCTTTGTTTCTGTCTCTCTTTGTCTCTGTCCCTCTTTTTCTATCTCTGTCATCTGTCTTTGTCTCTGTCTGTTCTCACACACTTACACAGACACACACATACACGTACACAGGGGAAATACATTAATAGAAGCACCTTTAGCTATATGTCCCAATTGTTTTAAAAAGACACTTTGTAGGATTTGATGTTTTGGGGCATCTGGAACTACTTAATTAAGCTTAATTAATCATTAAAAGATGATCAGGCTTCATCAAGAGGAGGAGGAGTAGATATGTTTCAAGACTGGTTTTAAGGCAGAGTGATGAATGGGGAAGAAATTCCATGCCTAAGTCTCTGACTAGAAGTGATTGTTTCAATTCAGAGTAAGCAGTATCACACATGCATACAAGAGCCCACATGCATGTGCATACACACACATAGAAATAAGGGGGCAACTGCAGTTTTTATTGATAAAGTATAGCTGTGCTCTATTATTAATATACTAATAAATCAACTGGAAACCATTGCAATACACTTCTAAAGAGTATCCTTTAAAGATGTCAATATGAAATTATAGAATTCTGAAAGGCATTCACTGTTTGATTCTTAGTGAGTTTCTTTCCCCAATAATACAGTTTGTTTTTTCCCCTAGGTGGTTTCCATGTCAACTTAACATTTCTTTGAATGATTTTTTTTGGTGGGGTAAAATGTAATGTTGTATTTTGTTTTAATATTGAAATAGTGTTTATTACTAGTAGGCTATATGGAGGAAGTCCATTAGATATTTTGACTCTCAATTAACTTCTATATATTGTGGGATTCTATTTCCCTTTATTTTAATCAGTGCTTTATCCCTAGGTCATTACTCTGTGTCTCTGTCTTTCTACTTCTGTGCTTGTCTATCTGTCTTCCTCCCCATATGTGTGTGTGTGTGTGTGTGTGTGTGTGTGTATGTGTGTTTCTTTCTTATTGGGTTTCCCTAGATGAGAAACTTAAATTAACTGACACTAAATTCTATATCTGTTATTGATTGGTATAAGCATTCTCAATTTTCTCTTTACTAACAAATATCTTTCTTAGAGCTAACAATGTTTCCTCTTTTATCATTTAATTTTCTTCTCAGGAAGAATTAGCTGCAGCAATTTAATTGTTTTTTAAATCTGAAGACAAGTTGAGCTTCTCCGATCATCCTGAGTCTCCATGTCTTTAACATACATCAGATAGTTTTTATTTTACTTATTATTTTTTTATCTTTACCCAGGATAATAATATTTGGGGACATGGCCGATGCCAACTAACCTTACATTAAAGTGCAGATAATTGTTTCAAAGTATCATTTATCCTCAAACCATAGACCAAACCCCAAAATGTCAATCATTAAACTTAATTCCTCTGAAAATGCTTGGAATGAATGCTATCCTGGGACCCCTAGATCAGTGATTTGAGGAGGTATTAGAGATCAAGTGTGCTTAAGACCCACATCTAGCTCTTTCTGGGAGCCATTAGGTATCAGGGTCACTAACACTGCAAGACATATTCCATATGAAGGAAAAAATTACCACTTACCTTTACCATCTTTCAGACCAAACATATAGAGGACCTCTTGTTGAGGATGATACTGCTTTTACTACTATTGCTATTTCTTAGAGGCAGCATAATGTAGTGGAGAGCATGCTGGGCCTGAAGTCAGAAGACCTGTGCTGAAGTCTGAATTCTATAACATACTTGCTATGTCATCAAGGGCAGGTCACAACCTCTCAGCTTCTCTTTTCTTAGCCATAAAATGGCAAAAGTATTCTTATACTACTTACCTTGTGACTTTGTTGAGAGAAAAACACTGAAAATTAAGCCTTATATAAATGTTGGTTATTATTATGTACATGCAATCCACATTCATTGTATTGTATTCTAAGAAAGAAAGCATGGTAGAGTAGATAGAAGCAGAAAGAGCTGGGTTCAGTTCTTCCCTCTGATATTTATTGTCTTTGTGACAATGAATGTCATTTAATCTCTAATTGCTTTAGGGAGCTACCTTGCTAAATCATAGATATGTTGAATTTTGCTTCAATGAAGCAAATCACATATTCAAGTGAGATCTTCCATGTATAGTTCTTCTTGTTCAGTCATGTCTAATACTTCATGACCCCATGGTCCATACTACTGATGGGGTTTTCTTGGCAAAGATATTGGAGTCATTTGCTATTTCATTATCCAGTGGATCAATGCAAATAGAGATTATATGTTTTGCCCAGAGTCACACAGCTAGTATGTGTCTGAAGCTGGAGTCTTTCTGACTCCAGGCCCAGCACTCTACCTACTAAGGCATATAGCTATCTAATTATATTTTGTGGAAGAGACTGCCTTGTAATTGACTTTAATAACTCTGCTAAAGTGCAGATTTCCCATAGATATATAAAGAGTCTCTTTATGTAAGTTAATATTGCTGATGTCACTTTTTCTTTTTGCAAGGCCATGGGGGTTAAGTGACTTGCCCAGGGTCACACAGCTAGTAACTGTAAAGTGTCTGAGGCCAAATTTGAACTCAGGTCTTCCTGAATCCAGGGCCGGTGCTTTTTCCACTGAGCCACCTAGCTGCCCCTGCTTATTTTTTTTTTTTTATATTGGAGGATCATCTACACCTTGAGACAAAATATATTAATAATTAATGGTTAGGATTTAAATAGTGCTTTAGAGTTTCAAAATACTGTATTTTGGTTCTCATAAGAATCCTATGGGGCAGAGGTGCTATTATTGTTCCTATTTTACAAGTGAGGAAATCTAGCCTGAGAGAGGTTAGGTGACCTGCCCAGGGGCACACAGTAAATGTCTGAGGCACAATTTGAACTCAGGTCTTTCAGACTCCAAGCAAAGCATTTTATCCTCTGTGCCTTCTAATACAAAACAAGGGATTTGGCACTGTTAGTAAAGTTGACTGGATTCCAATCCTCCACACTTTATCTAAGATGATAGTGATTACCTATCTCGAGTACATGTAAATATTGTCTTAGTGTTCTTTCCTTCCAATTATTTATACTATTTTTTGGGGTGGGGTAGGGCAATGAGGGTTAAGTGACTTGCTCAAGTTCACACAGCTAGTAAGTATGAAGTGACTGAGGCTATATTTGAACTCAGGTCCTCCTGAATCCAAGGCTGGTGCTTTATTCACTGCATCACCTAGCTGCCCCCTACTATTTTTATTATAATAACTTCTTACCTGGACTTTTGTGATAGCCTCCAACTAGGTCTCCTTGCAGAAGATTTGTCTCTCAAGTCCATCCTCCATGCAATTAGGATAAATTATAAATTCCCCAGCTTCGTACTAATAACTATTCACTATGTTACTCCAGACTACCTTTCCACACTTGTTTCACATACCTCCCCCTTCATAAATTAGCTTCTTAGCCAATCAGTCAACTAGCTACTGGGTGTAAATGACATTCTTTCTCCCCCTGTACCTTTTCATAGTCTGTCCTGAAGTCCTTTAAAGAGCATAATTGCATCTTTGATTTAATCTCTTATAATCCCTGACTTTCTTAATGTCTCTGTTCTGGGCCCACTTTTTTTTTTTTGATTGCCCTACCTATTAGTTCTCTTCTACTTCCCAAATGACTTGTTCTATATTTTGAGTCTATTTATTTAGGTATATGTCTTTCTCTTCCACAAAATTTAAACTCAGTGAGGGCAGGAACTCTTCATTTGCTGTGAGGATCAAGTAAGATAATACTTGTAAACAATGTAACATAGTGTCTGACACTATGCACTTAATACATGTATATTACATTTAGCTGCCTTGCAGTCCCAGTATCCGAATTGCCAAGCACAGCATGTGGCACATAGTAGAGGCTCAAATTACATTGTTGGGAATTGAATTCCTCCATGCTATAGACCAAGGAAAGCAGATTGGAAACATTGCATATGGTTTGAAATCAGTTTAAAAGATTGTTCAACTGTGTTGTAGAAATTCAGCCACTGCTATTCAACTTTCCCATTATTGACCAAAATGTACCCACAATGTTTTATTCGTAAAAGAATCAATGTTGGCATTTGGGGGGAAAAAATGACATCCTCAAGGACTAGAGAACTGTGGTTAAAGCAATATGGCAACCTATTCTAAAAATGGGGAATTAAAGGATACCATAAGATACTTGAATGATTTCTTCCCAAAGCATATGCATATATTATGCATATATTTTTTCTATATTGAGACCATACAATTAGAATTTGTTTGGAAATTAGAGGTGACACTTTTAATCCATATGACTGCAAATCACCTCAAATATATTCCAATATGAAAACCAAAAAACTAAGATGATAGTCCAACATGATAGTTCTTTGAGAGGATGAATCCATGTTAATGCCCATCTTCTTATAAAATGATGCAATTTTATACAAATTTGTATACTAAAATTTCAAAGGAGTCAATGTGGTATAGTGAAATAAAAGCTATATCTCATGTTAAAAGACCTTGAGTCAATTCCCATCTCTGTCACTTATTATCTTAGTGACTTTAAGCAAATCATTTAATCTCTCTGAGACTCAGTTTCTTCAACTTCTAAAGGCAAGGCTTGGGCAAAGGGATCCCTACAATCCCTTCAAATTCTGAATCTATGACCTTATGAAATTATCACTTAAAAAAAAAAAGTTATGTTCCAAGTGCTGAGTAATGGATAGGTTGCAATGGAGGTAACAATCCTATACACTAACACCAGGGTCATATAGGACTTCCTTTTTTTTCCCATTAAGACTTATTCAGCCCACAGAATCTTGATTTTTTTAAACTATTCATTGATTTTTATCATTGTCTATCCAGTTCAGTCTATTGCTTTCCTTTTCAGCTAACATCCGATTGTCTCATTTCCTCTCATTAGTAATTTGTAGAAATGTTTTTCTGCCTGTGGAAAGTGGTGGTGGGGGTGAGGAAGAGGAGAGTTAGCAGTCAAAAGAAATGTATAGTGATGTTAGCTGGACTTTGCTTAAGGGATGATGCACATCCTCAGAGTAGGGGAAAGGGAGAGAAATTTGACAGCAATCTTTTCTATAAAGCCTCTTTCTATTTTTATTTTTTTTCATTTTTTATGAATGTATGTACAGTACCTCAAAATGAAGGCTTATTAGACTTCATCAAACCCAGTTCCCAGCCAAAAGCAGCATTTACGTATATTCTTCTCTCTAGCCTATTACACAGCTGGGTATAGCAGATGCATTGGTAGGAAATACATTACAATATTTATTTCAAGTAGTAACTAGAAAAATCCAAATCAAAATGTACATCCATTCATATACTGAACAATAAACGTGACTAGTTAAATGGATAAATTCATTAGATACTTGTAACTTTAAGATCTTTGGGAAGTTGTCATTTTTTAATGAAAACTTTTCTTTTTCCTAAAAGGTTTTAAGCAATATGTAATTCATTGATCTTTAGAAGAAATATCTATTTGGATTTTTGCTATGGAGTGGAAACAAAGTCTTCACTAGGTATTTTGAATTATTCTTTGTGTTTCTATTTTGTTTGGTTTGAGAAGGGATTATAAACTAGAAAATAATTTCTGATCTGTTTTCAAGTTTGGACTCATAGATTTGTTGAATATATTTTCTATTTACTTATGTCAGTAAACATTTTATTATTCCCCTCTTTCAAGGCTTACAGAATGAAAGCTACTTGAGGGCAGGGTCTATTTTATTTTCAATTCATTCAAATTCAAAGTAAATTTATTGAACACCTATTATGTGCCAGCACTAGCCTAGGAATTAGGGAATGAAAATCATTCTTGAAAGAATTTTTTTTTTTGGGGGGGAGGGTTTTCCAGAATTGGAAGCAAAGGGGTAGAAGTTATTGAGAGGTAAATTTCAGTAAATTGAAAGAAAATTACAAACAAAATATTTAAAAATTAGGGTTCCCCAAAAGTGAAATGCACTTTCTTAGAACTTAGTTACCTTTACATTGACAAACGTTTTCACACAGTCACTTAGTATTTATTAAGTGTCTTCATTGGAGGCTGAATGAGTGTCCCAGTGTCAGAGCTATTATAGACATTCCTTTTGCAGTTAAATGTTGTACTAAATGGCATCTGTCCTCTTATATTTCTGTGAATTTCTGAAATTTGGCTGAGGAGGGAAAGGCCTCTTTTTCACAAATGCTTCTTAGACCTTGTTCACACCCCCAATTCTCTGGCTTTTCCTCCTATCCTATAGGCTTCTTGCTTTGTTCTCTGTCTAAATCTGTCATATTCTGGGATGCATTTCTCTGTAATTGCGGAGGTTGGGGATCTGCTTTCTGCAAGCAGTATATAGTAGAATAGTGGGGCAAATGCAACTTAGGATTTAAATGCTTTGAGAAATACTTGGTACTGAAACTGTTTCCTGGATCCATCTCATAATCACCAGATGGCACATTTAACAATTGTATTGTTTGCTCCAAGGCAGTCATGCCATTAAAAATTCGCCCCTTTACTATAAACCATTTACTTCCAAAGAATGTGATATTTCTCGTCTTTTTAATGATGTTTTGGAAGCAAAATAGCTTCTTATGTGTATGCAAATATTTTAAAAGATATAAATATTAATTTGAATACTAAAGAAATGGATATTCCAGGGAAGATTACAATGCTGATACTGTTTTAACACTAATTCAAATGTTGGTAGTCATCAATGGAGATAGAATTTGTGAAAAATAAAGATAAAATCTCTTTATTTTCTGTAGTCTATGTTTACTTTTTCCCTATGGGCTACAGATACTCTGAATTTTAAATGTAAAATTGCTCCAGATACTTCTGGAAAGTGATTTCTCATTTGTTCAGAATTAGCATTTTTGACAATGGTTAATCTACAGTGATGAAAAACCCAGTCATGACCTGATACTGACACTGAATTACTTAAGAACCAAAAAGGTGATGCACAATCGAAATGCCTGTAATGCATTTTATAATAGGGGAGGTATGGATTAGCTTGCATTGTAATAGCTCATAATCTCTGCATGGGGCATGATTTTCTTTTGCATTCAAATAGGAATGATCTGTTACTTTATCTACTTTGAGAAACTTCACACAAATGGTATGCATTTATAATGTAGTTGAGAGTTACTGCTGAGGCAGGTAGGTGTTTAGAGGGCTTGACCCAGATTCAGAAATACCTGAGTTCAAATCCTTAATAGTTGTATAATATTAGGCAAGTCACTTAAACTCTATTTTCATCAGTTTCCTCATCTGTAAAATGGAGATGATAATATCACTTACCTTGGAGGTCTGCTATGAAGATCAGATGAAATCTTAGTAATAAAGCATGTAACACACTGCCTGGCATGTAGTAGGTACTTTATAAATGTAGTAGTAGTGGCAATGGTAGTGGCAGTAGTAGCATCAGTGGTGATAGTGGTTGGAGCAGGAGCAGGAGCAGGAGCAAAGCAGCAACAGTGGTTGTTCTGATATATTATCCCTAAAAGCTATCTTTCATGGCAGTGGTGGGAGAAGATAACTCCCCAGGAGTTGCCTAAGGAACTGTGTTAAACACTGGGAAGACAAAAAAGTGTCAGAAGATAGCCCTTGACCAGAGACAGTTCCCATTTTAATGGAAGAAGCAAGAAGCACATAAATAGCTACAAACAAGCTATATGACCAATAAATAGGAAATCATTAAAAAGGAGAAGGCATTAGAATTAAAAGAGATTGAAAATGTTTCCCTTAGAAGATGGGAGGTTAATTAGGGCTTAAAGAAAGCCGCTGAAACCATTAAGTAGAACCAAGGAGAGAATGTTCCAGGCATGGAGAACAGTTACAGAAAATTCTCAGGATGAGAGACAGTGTCTTGCTAATGGAACAGCCAGGAGAACAGTTTCACTGGATCAAAGAGAACATGGGAGAGAATAAGGCGTAAGAATACTGGTAAGGTAGGAGGGGACTAGGTAATGAAGGGCTTTGAATGCCAAGTAGAGCACTTGTATTTGATCCTGAAGGCAATAGGGAGCCCATTGGATTTTATTGGGCAGTGGGGTGACACAATCAGATCTGTACTGTAGGAAATTCATTTTAGTGGCTAGAATAGAGGATGAGTTGAAGTGACAAGAGACTTGAGGCAGGCAGATTCACCAGCTGGTTATTGCAATGATCCAAGCATGGGGTGATGACAACCTGCACGAGAGACGTGGCAGTATCAAAGGATATAAGACAGAATGTCCAATTCTTCTTGACTAAGAACAGCCTTCTAGACACTATGCCAAACTTTGTTTCCTTTCAATAATCCAAGGAAAGGTCTCATTTGTCATCAGAACTAACATGAAAAAGTTGTGAGAAAAATAAGCATTAATCTATTTACTCTTTTGTGCCACCACTTTTTTCTGCTAAATTTGCTCCAATATCTTATCCTACAAAGCCATCTTTTATATTCTATGTATTCTATTTAGAAGGTAATCTATGTTGACAACAAAGAAGTTTTAAAACTTTTTGTTTCCTTTAGTGATTTATTCCAAGCATGGATTGGTTGTCCAAAAAAAGAAAGACAAAAAACCCACAGAAAACAAAACAAACATACTTTACTTTCATTGATTAATGCAAGATGGAAAAGAGTTCATGGAATTTCGCTATACTAGTTTACATTATTTTCTATGATATGAGCATATGCATTGGGGAGGCGGGGCAAGGACAAGCCAGACATTTGATTTCAATGATATAGGAATACATTCTCCCTCTACCAACAGAGATACACTACTTTTCTGCAATAAAGAGTCTTAGAGAATTGCATAGTTCAGTGAGAAGTCGAGTGACTTGCCCACTGTCACATACTAAAAACGTTTTAAAGGTGGGACCTGAACTCAGATTTTTCTGACTTAAATCCAGCACTCTATTAGCTATAGCACATTGCTTCTCAGAACATACATGCATGCATATATATATGCATACACACATGTATACATGTCTATACACACATGTCTATATACATACACATACATATATGTGTGTATGTGCATATACACATATGCATATGTATATATATTAAGTTTTTGTTTGCTTTTAAAGTAAAAAATGCTTTGGAACATTCTAATCAGATCAATTATATAATTTTCAGGAATTAATAAAGCCTATCTTACCAAACTATTGAACACTGGTCATATAAAATGTTGAAACAATTCAACTGAGACATAAATGACCACAAATGGACAGGCAAAGGGTTTATGTGTAGTGGGTGAAGGATATTTGCAATGTATATACTAAGAGCAATAACTGGTATGTAAAATAGAACTTTAAAGTTTACAAAGAACCTTAAATAATTATATTAAAGTCTCATGATAACCTTATGAAGTAGGTACTTTGGAAGATGTTAACCCTGGGACTTTATCAGTGTATGGAACTTTAGGTATGAAACTTACTTCTGTTCACACAGATCTTTGACCCTTTTAAAATCTGTACAGTCTTAGAGATTTGGTGTACTCCTGAGTGATGTACCTACTTGGTCTTAATCATACAATCAATAGGTGAGAAAGGCAAGCTGGATTACTATGTTTACCTATCTCTGAGAGGAAATGAAAACAGGTTTTTTTTTCTTTTAAATATTATTTATTAAAATCACATATAAAGACAATTTTTAATATTCTTTTAAAATAAAATTTTAAGTTCCAAGTTTTCACCATGTTTCCCTGCCTTCCCTTCTCTTCAAGATAGTAAGCAATTTGATGTAGGTTATATGTGTGTAATAGTGTAACATATTTCCATATTAATCATGTTGCAAAAGAAGAAATTGAAAAAAAAAGGGAAAAAAAGAACTATGAAAAAAATTAAGTGAAAATAGTATGCTTTCATCTGCATTCAAACTCCATAGTTCTTTCTCTGGAGGCCGATAGCATTTTTCATCATGCCTCTTTTGGAACTGTCTTAGATCATTGTATTGTTTAGAAAAGCTAAGTCAATTATAATTAATCATTGCACAATTGTGCTGTTGCTGTGTACAATATTCTTCTAGTTCTGCTCACTTCACTTTGTATCTGTCCAAGTAACTCTTTTCAGGGTTTTCTGAAATCTTCCAAAACACACATTTTTCTCCCAAAGTTCATAAATACAGTGACATTCAGAAAGGCTAAGTCCATGTCATATAGCTATTCAATGTCAGAGGTGGGATTTAAATAAATATTTTCCCTAACCTCAAATCCAACATTCTCTCCTTTGCCTAGTACTATCCCCTTGAACTAATTACTGAAACTACTGGTATAATCATCATGGGATAATTGAGTAAAAATAATAGAGAAATATTCTAATTATTTTTAAGAAACATTTAACTTTTAAAGATAAAATTAATGATATATAGCAAATGAGATTGATAAAGAGTACCAAATAAAAAAGCAATAGAATATGCTTATACAACTTTACTTTTAAATTTCATAGGTTTATTTGATACAGTTTAAAATATGCATGATCAAATATTAAAATTAAAATGTAAAATTTCAAAATTCACAATATACCTACCCAAAACTAAACTACTTCTAGATATTTTTAGCAATGCATTATCACCCTCCTTGACAATTCATGTGTCTTATTTCATTTCATATGATTTTAGATGCTTCTGCATAAAACAGAATTGGGTATAAGTACTTTGAACTCCTTAGGAGGAGAAGTGCTATGTACATGCCTGATTTTACTTTCCCTGGTGGAGAATTGTCTTCGATTTTAGCATTAGTGAGCTTTGAATTGAGGGTCAAGAGAAGAATTATAGCCCTGTCTTTGCTACTAACTATGGGCAAGTCATTTTATTTCTCTAGGCCTCCACTTATCTATAAAATAAGGACTAGATGAAATGAACTCTTAGGACTTTCCAGTTCTAAAATCTTATGATTCAATGATACTAAGCCATACCTATATGAATAATAAATAGTACTCTTTTTGAAAGGAATTGGGACCAATATATTCTGACTACTCTAACACCAAAATAAAACAAAGGGGAAACAAAACAATTTTCAAACAGTTTCATAATATTATTATACGTAATTGTACAAATTAAAAAAGAAAAACAAAGCTCAAAACAACATAAATGATTAACAATAGGGAAATAGCTACTTAAATTGTGGTCTTTTCTTCTATTAGAATGTGAGCCCCTTTGGAACAGGAATCTTTTTATTGTTCTTGTTTTTCTCTTTCTTTGCATATAGTAAACACTTTAAAAAAGTGGGTTGATTGATTGTGGATTGATTTTTGTAGTGGTTAACCACAATGCATTTTAAGATAGAAAAGTCCATGTAATCAAAGAAAACTTGGAAAAATTGACTTATCATCTAGAGACTATTAAATGAACTTCCGTGAAATAATGCAATTTTTTAAAATCAAATGAGTAGAGCACATACACAACATGATTACATGAAAAAATGAAAGTGCTTAATTGATGCACAATTCTGATGTGAACCAGGCAAGAGTCTTATAATATTATTTTGCATTCAAATTAACTATAAATTATTACTAAAGAAGTTTAGTTGTATTGCTATTTAATACTGATATTCTAAGAAAAAAAACATATGTGTTGTTTTTATAAGTGGACACAAAACATTCTGGCCTAATCTCCATCTCTTTTCTTATGATATATCAGAAATCCCAAGATAAAAGTTCTATTGAATCACAGGTATTTTATTTTCTCTCTCTGGTGTATCAGAAGATCAAGTATGATTTGTTACCTGATTGAACCATGCAGGTAAGTCTACTTCTCACCTAAACACCCATATTCACTTGAATAACAGTAAATAATATTTGAACATTTGAAAAAAAAAAAAAGAAAAACTAGAGTAACTTTGCATAGATATAGCTGGGCAGTCCTGAAATGGTAGAGGAAATTAATTTCAATTTAATAAACCACAAGGAAGATTCCATTTTAAATAGACTTATACCTGGGGCATACTCTGAAATTTAAAGTGTACAAAATAGAATAAGTAACACTTTATGAATAAAACAAAAGAAAAGCAAGTTTATCATCTAATTAGCATAAACAGGTTAAAATTAACATTTTAGTTTTAGTACTCATCCCTGAGCTACTATAGTAACTACTTCTCCCATCTACCACAACTGAAATTGTATTAATTACTTCTTGGATTACTTTAACATTGCAAGTTACAAAGATGACTTGAGTACTTTTCTAAGCCTGTTTGGCTAGGGCCTTGACCTGACTAGTTAGAGCCCTGATTATAACTTTATTTGAATGACTTAGGAATTAGAGACTATTAAATAAAGCATTCTCTCAGTTAAGCACTTTGACCAGTGGCAAGTTTGGACGAAACATACAAACTTTTCTTATATACAAGACAAAAAGAAACCTTTCATAATAGTGTGGTCATAATTGTGGAGTTAATTTAATAGAAACTGATGTGTTAAATTATCTTGAGTCCTTTGCGTCAGCAATTCTACAAAGTTAAAAAAAAATTAAACTTACTGAACACCTTAATCTGAGATAAAGAGATTATATTATACATCAAAATGTAAACACTTTCAAAGGAGAACATAGGAGCTACCTCCATGAATATTTTCTGGATCCACTAAATTATTAGTACTTTCTCACAATTGAGTGTTCTTTGCTTTCACACACAAATGTGTATATGCATGCATAAACACACATGCATATATAGTTTTTGCTCAGTTGTTTCAGTCATATCCAACTCTTTGTGAGTCATATTTCAGTTTTCTTGGCAAAGATACTAGAGTCGTTTGCCATTTCCTTTTCCTAATCATTTCACAGATGAGGAACTGAGGCAAACAAGGTTCAATGATTTGCCCAGGATCACACAGATAATAAATGTCTGAGGACATATTTGAACTCAGAAAGACGAATATTTCTGATTTCACCTACTGTGTCTCTCTCTTTCTCTCTGTCTCTCTCTCATATGTATATATAAGCACACACATATATACACATATGTATAGACACATATATCCATCCATCCATCCATCCATCCATCCATCCATCTATCATCTATCTTTCTATCTATCTGTCTGTCTGTCTGTCTGTCTATCTATCTATCTATCTATCTATCTATATCCATGGCAACATGGTATAGAGGATTAAATACTGGCTCTGGATTCAGAGGTTGGGGAAATCACTGAATATCCTTCCTGATGTTAGTTTTCTTTTCTATAAAATAAGAGGATTGAACTGAACTACTTCTGAGTTCCCTTCCAGCTTAAGACCTATAACCATGTGACCTATTTCCCCAGTAGATTGTTAGTTACCCAAGGACTGAGACTCTTTTGGTTTTTATCTTTGCATCCCCAATATTTGACATAATAACATGAGATGGTTTGTTGAAGGATCATTTTGAGGTACCATTTGTAAAATTGAATTTTTTAAGGAAAAAACTCATTAATTTAAGCTGATAGCAAACTGAAATATAGTATTATGCTGATGAGGATACTCGGCAGAGCACAAAGTGAATGAGCTCTCCTATTACAGAGAGGTGGAGAGAGATTGAGAGAAAGAAGAGAGACAGATACAGACAGAGACACACAGAGAAAGGGAGATTGAGATTTCACTCAGGGGGATATTACCTGAAGTCTTTCATGTAATAAGCTAGAAATAGGGACATGATTGAAGTGCTGTCTCTTCAACATGTTAACTTCTTCCTAGAGTCTTTTTTCTACCTTCAGAGATCTCCATGGAAGAAATATAAAATCTTTCTCTCTTTTTTTCATTTCAATGAATATTTATTTTCAATGAATAATATTTTTCTAATTACATGTAAAAAAAATTGTCAACATTCATTTTAAAATAATATTTTGATTTCCAAGACAGCAAGCAATCTGATAGAGGTTTATACATATATAATCATGTTAAATATATTTCCACATTAGCCATGTTGTAAAAGAAGAAAAGGGAAAAACTAAAAGAAAAATGAAAACAAGTGAAAATGCTATGCTTAGATCTGCATTCAGATTCCATAGTTCTTTCTCTAAATATGGATAGCATTTTCCATCATGAGTCTTTTGAAATTGTCTTGGATCATTGTATTGCTGAGAAGAGCTAAGTCTATCATAGTTGATCATCACAAAGTGTTGCTGTTCCTGTGTACAATGTTTTGATTCTAATCACTTCATTCAGCATCAGTTCATGTCAGTGTTTCCAAGTTTTTTATGAAATCCACCTGCTGATTATTTGTTATAGTACAATAGTATTCCATTACCTTTATAGTGTTCAGCCATTCGCCAATTAAGAGGTATCCCTTCAAATTCTAATTCTTTGCCACCACAAAAAAGAACTGATATAAATATTTTATACATGTGGGATCATTTCCCTTTTTTATAGTATCTTTGGGAATTAGACATGCTAGTGTTATTGCTGGATCAAAGGATTAACAGTTTTATAACCCTTTAAGCATTGTTTCAAATTGTTCTATAGAATGGTTGGATCAGTTCACACCTCCACCAACAATGCCTTAGTGTTCCAATTTTCTCACATCTTTCCCAACATTTATAATTTTCCTTTGTTTGTCATATTAGCCAATCTAATAGGGTTGATATGGTACTTCAGAGTCATTTTAATTTGCATATTTCTAATCAATATTAATTTAGAGAATTTTTATATGACTATAGATAGCTTTAAATTCTTCATCCGGAAACATCCTGTGTAAAAGCCTTGAACATTTATCATTTTAGGAATGAATTGTATTCTTATGCATTTGAATCACTTCTCTATGTATTTGAAAAATGAGGCCTTTCTCAGAGACACTTGCTATAAATATTTTCCAACTTTCTGCTTTCCTTCTAATCTTGGTAGCATTGGTTTTGTTTGTACAAACCCTTTTTAATTTACAGTAATCAAAATTATCCATTTTGAATTTCATAATGTTCTCTATCTCTTCTTTGGTCATAAATCCTTTCCTTTTCCTTCTATTTGTTAGGTGAACTATTCCGTGCTCTCCTAATTTGCTTATGGTGTCACCCTTTATGTTTAAATCATGTCCTAATTTTGACCTTATCATGGTATACAGTGTGTGATGTTGGTCTATGCCTAGTTTCTGTCAGACTATTTTCCAGTTTTCCTAGCAATTTCTGTCAAATAATGAATTCTTATCCCAGAAACTGGAACCTTTGTCTTTATCCTTGTGTAGATATTTTCTAACATTGA
This sequence comes from Dromiciops gliroides, assembly GCF_019393635.1. NCBI lineage: Eukaryota > Metazoa > Chordata > Mammalia > Microbiotheria > Microbiotheriidae > Dromiciops > Dromiciops gliroides. Next base: position 146,077,423 of record NC_057866.1, read on the forward strand.
CTTTACTCTCTACCATTATACACATAAGATGTACAATATGTTATATAGGCAAAAAGGCTAGCTTTGAAGTAAGACAACTTAGGATCAAATTCCAAATTCCTGACTCCCTTCTTGCATGGCCTTCCTTAGCCCATTAAGTCATTTAACCTCCATAGGACTCAATTTCTTATTCTGTATAATGATGGGGTTATATTAAATGAATTTTTAGTTTCTTCACTGCAATCTCTGAATCTATGACTCCTAGAACTCAAAATGATACTGAAGAATATTCTCAGCCGCAATTCATGATGGGATAACTAGTATGGTATCAAAGATCTGTTTGGATGAGGATATGTCAGTCAAGTAGAATGTCATTCTCTGTACAGGTTTTATATTTCATTAAAATATAATAAATACTACCGAAAGAAAATGGAAATTATGACAACACTCCTTTTTTAAAAAATCTTTGTTATTTGTGACATTTCACATTTAATTTCCATATTAGTACCATGTTAACTGTGAAAAATATCCATCAGCTCTAATTGAGTACTCCAGTAGTGAGAAATGTCCAGGAGGCAACAATTCTCTAAAAGCATCCAAGTACCAGCAGTCATATTTCTGTATCTCAATATTCACCAAGAGAAGATATTTCTTGTCATATTTGACAATTGGGCTTCAAATTGAAATAAAAGATCACATATGTAGAGATAATATCACTGACCCATGGTCAGTAGGCAGATTGCTTTCATTTTAATATTTTTGGAAGATATTAAGTCTGGGCTCTCAAAACCTAGCCTGAGGGTAGATGGGGATCTGCGTTGAAAAAGCAGCTGAAACTGGCACTGAAAAGCCTTCTCTTCATAGCTTTAACTCTTGTTGAAACAGTAATCCATTGCCATATTGAAACAGTAGCAAATCCTGTCACAAAATACTGAAAACCTGAGAAACGGACATTCAGAAAAATATGGTTTCTCCTAGCTGCTTTTCTGAGAATTATTATACTAGAGGAAAGACCTAGACATGCCAAAGGTGAGTGTTCAGCAAAATCTGTATTTCACGAAGGCGAGTTTTCTGGGAAACCTGAAAAATAAAGCAATGTTCTTGCCATGTCCCAGAGGTTCACTTGAATTGGACTTTATTCTGAAGACAAAAAGGCCAGCTCGCTGAATAATAGCTGCCAGTATCTACAATCGTCCTCCCTATTCCTTAAATATCTTTCTTAATGCTGCCCAACATACCACACAACAGTTTCACAATGTTATTCAACTGCAACCTTCTTGGTTTTACATGTCAAGTGGAGTGCTAAGCTAGTCAGTCACTCTCAGATTTGCCCCAATCCTTAACTACAGTGCTAACAGTGGAGTTGAATTTTACTTATCCATCCATAAACTTCCAAATGATACTTCCTGAATAAATCATACATTTATCAGGGGTGACTATAGAATTCTTAAAATGAAAAGGGACACTGGAGTTCACTGACTACAACTGCCTAATTTAACTGATGAGGAAACTGAGGTAAATAAAAGTCTTTTGACCATAAAAAGAGCAAAGATGACTTAGTTCCATATGGAACTAGAATATTGGACTCATTGATAATAGGATTCCTTAAAATCGATAGTCAACTATAAACAATAAGATATAGGTTTCATAAATGATAGTGGGGAAATTTACACCAATATTAACAATGTAGACCTCATTGTGTAACATAAGCAAATATGTGGGGACAAGAATATATAGGTCAGGATATTTTTGAAGGGAAGTAATAGGAAATAGTTAAAGACCTAGATGGGATAACAATAGTAAAAGACTATGCATTTCAGGCTAATTAAATCTTTGAATATGTTATAGGCAATGGACCATTATTTAAAAATTTTTAACAGGGGATAATATGAAAAAGGCAGTCTTTTAAGATTAATCTGAGTGTAGTACATGCTAGAGACAGAAATATCAGTCAAAAGACCACCATATATTAAGTAATAAAAGGCTGTGCTTTTTAGAAGCTTACCTCTTTAAGAATCCTTGACAACACTGCAATTTTAAAACTGATACCCAGCCACCTTCTGGCCTACAAAGATCAAGTTAACAGGATTGTGAAGTTGGTTTTCTGTTTTGATTCAGCAGGAATTCATTCATTCAAAACTGATTTATCCCTTCCAAAAAATGAGGGTTAGGGTTGTATAAAAAAGATAATATATTACATTTTACCCTCAATGTGAGTAACTGAGTAAGAGGCTTGGATAATAGTATGCTACTTAACCCAATTGGAACATTGGCTCAATTTTGTTTCTGGTGGGACAGGAGAGGAGAGGTTAATTCTCATTCTCTCTCTGTCTCTCTCTGTCTCTGTCTCTGTCTGTCTGTCTGTCTGTCTCTGGGTCTCTTGGTCTTCATCTCCTGGTGGGCAAAGGATTTATGCAACTCAGCAAAGATAATCATTGGTAATTCATTTCCATCATTCTTTTAGGAATAGTTGTTGCACTTTTTTTCCAGTTTGTTAACAAGTATGTTATTTTAATTGTAAATAAGTCAATTTTGAGGTGTTTCATGGATTACTATGGCTAAATAATTCATCTCCAAGTATCCTGCCTTTTGATAGTATTCTATTATGTACTAGGCTAGTTATTTCATTCCAATTTAATTGCTAAATACCTACTATGTGCCAGATGCTGGTGATACAAAAATGAGATAATCCATGTTTGGAAGTACCTTTCCTTCTAATGATCTACAGAATATATACTTGGCAAATTGGGTGGAAAATATACAGAGACTTAGACAAGATTTTCATAAGATGAGTTATTATTGAAGGAATAATCAATATTGAAAGGATGACAAATCCATTCGAGTATTTTCACAAGTTGAATATTTGTATTAAATATGTATGCCCCAAAGTTCTCAATTAAGTATGTTTGTCTAGAAAGTGAACAAAATTTTGTACTTATTTAGCAGGGTTCAGGTTACCCTGTGCTCTATTGGCCAGGGCCCAAAAAGAACCCCAAAATTCCCTTTATCAAATGTGTGGCATCTCAGACTTGTTAACAGGCTATTGTAGTAGCACATGGGATTGAAGAGAAAGAAATTGATTTAAAGGACATTGTGAAGGAAGAATTGACAGCACTTGGTGACTGATACAGGGGTAAAAGGAAAAATCTGTCTATTTACAGGTCTGAAAAATAATTAACTTTTCATGTAGTAGAATTGGCAGGTAAAGCAAGAGTGAAGTTATGATCAATACCCAGAAAAGTTTAGTTTGCCAGGCAAACACTAGCAATAAAAGTTTTCTTTCACTAAAAATATCCTTGCATGCATGTGTTTTTTCTTCCTATGTATTTAGGAAAGGTCATCAAACTTTCTTTAGAAAATATATAAGAAAATCTAAATAAAAACAATATAAATTATGTCTGAGTATCAAACCCCAGGATTTTAATTTTCATCTTAGCTCTTGCTTCCCTCTGTCACCTTGGGAAAATCATTAAAACTTTCTTACTTTGTCAAGTCTTGACTTTATTGTTTTTAAAGCACTTTAGAGACCTCACATGAAGACCCTATGCAAATGAAAAAACTTATTATTATCATTCTTGTCATTAGCTAACCATTTCTCCTGTGACTGATTAATCAAATAATGGAAGATAGCAATTCACAGCCCCATTTATAATACTCAGATGGACCCATGATCTTATCCTTATGGATGTCCTTGCCAAAGATCTAGATTACAACCTTTCCATGATAATCTATCCTGTATGATTCTCATCCATGTACTGTTTTATTTGAATCATAGAGAATCAATCAATTCAAAATTCTTTTTTATTTTCTCTTGACATTATATGCATACCAGTGGAATACATAGAGTGTTCATTGGTTGGTCCTTATTCTACCCATTTAACCAATTCATCTACTTTTTCACTTTTTCTTTTCCTTAAGGACATCCTTTACAACACTCTTCCTTCAAAATTCTCTTGTTTATAATGTTTGGCAGCTTGCTCACATCCATTAAACAGTTTTCCATTGCCCTTTGGGTGATCCATATTTTCATCCACCTCAGTTTCTTTAAAATTATATTCATTTATTAGTCTTTTTCATCAGCAAAGCATTCTTTAATGAATTATAGATGATGTGCTTTTGTTATACTTAATAATACAATTACTATTCTCTGAGCATTGAAAACAAAGAAGATTAAATTGGTGGTGACTATATGTATAAATATTATTTGACTATTAGAACAGTAGAAGAATCTAACAGAAAAAAGTATAGATATACATATATGTGCATATATAATACGCATATAAATTTCCTTTTGATCTTCACCTTCCTATGACAAACAGCAGAGATTTGCTTTGTTATAGAAATAATGGAAAATATATCTATGTGCAAATGAATGACAAATTCACACTTCAAATTTTGCCCAGTCCTGTTGAACACATCTTAAGTTGCATGACCTTTTACTTGTTTTAAAAGGAAAATGGAGAACCTCTTACTATCTAATCATAAAATCCCATTCTTGTATCCAGTACTATTAACCTCGAAGAAAATGCAACCCTATCATCAATCTAAACCATGAAATGCAACTGATTTTTCTACTCCTTTCCTTCCTTCCTTCCTTCCTTCTTTCCTTCCTTCCTTCCCTTGTTCCTTCCTTCTGTAAGGGGATAAAATTCTAGCTATACTGTCTAAAATATCTAATGAGTGGTCGCCAATAAATTATAAGCTTTAGCAAGAGTTAGACTTTTAAGCAATTATTAAGGAGAATAAGAATTTGGTGATGAGAGAGAGAAAGGCCTAGATTCATTTATCTATCTCATGGAGCTACAGTTCTCCTGCTCCGCTCTCCACAAGAGTCCTGGTGAAAGAGAGCAAGAGCCCCAGCCTTGCCCCTTCTTCCTCCCCCAAGCCAACATCACTTCCTGACACCAAAGAAAAGCCTCATGGTCTTGACCTCAGAGGCCTTCTCCTCATGGTGGAGCTTTCCTCCATGTAAGTCTCCATCAGGTGGCATCATTCCAATCGTTACACTTCCTTCCCTTCTTTTCCTTTTTTCCCCTTTCCTTTCCTTCTTTCTCTTTGAAAACACTAAAAATATACATGGATTGTCACCTGACATACTGCTTTTCCCTAAGAAAGACTAAGCCATTCCAATGGCCTTGTACCTGAAACCTCCTTTATTGAGGACAAAATCTGTTTTATTTTTCTTTTTGTATTCAAAATACTTAGCACAGTGTTTTGCACGTAGCAAATACTTAATACGTAGTTTTTCATTCACTAATTTATTCAAAACAAAGTAATAGCTAATATTTGCACAATGATTTATGTTTTATAAAGCAATATACATGTATATAGTGCTATATAGGCACTATAAATACATACATACATATATATGTGGATATATATATATGTGTGTATATTTGCATGTCACAATAACCCTGTGAGGTAGGTTCTACTATTATCTCTATTTTACAGATGAGAAAACTGAGGCAGACAAAATTAAATGATTTCTACTTGTCCCTTTCATTGTGCATTTTTTTAAGGAAAATCTGGCTACATTTTAGCAATACATAAATCTATTGCTTTTATTTATTTTTTATTATCCTCATGGACTTTTTATTCTTATGCACTGTCTATCATGGTTCTCTCTCTCTCTCAGTAAGTATTAAGTAGTGATCTCAGGCCCCAACCTTTTCCTTCCCCTTGTAGCAGGAATTAAAGTCTACTTTGGTGAAAGGAGGAGAAAATGGTAGAGATGTTCATTTTTGCTTCCTTGAGAGCCACATTGAGATAACCTTTGGTAAACATGCATTTTTTTAAACTGCTATGCCAATGAATTGGGTCTTCTTTCAGGCTGCCTCCATATTCTTTACCATCCTACATTTTTCATGCTATTAAATTCACAAATATCCTTTTTATTTCAAAATATTATTGAGAAAGTCAAACCCATATAAGAATGGAACACAATAAAGCCTCATTTTTTTTTCTCTGCTGCTGGAATACTATTGATGATGCAAGAACTTGTAGTAAATCCTTTGAGTAAGTTTAAAAAAACAAGTAAATGGTACAATGAAAAGAGAATAAGCTCTAGAGCCAGAGGAACTGGATTAAAACCTCAATTCTCATCCTTACGATCTGTGTAATTTGGGTGAAGTTCAGCAAGTTATTTCACTTTCCTATACATAAATTTCCTCATTTCTAAAATGAGTGGTTTGTTCTAGATAATCTAAAGCCCCTTTTGGCTTTAGATCAAAGATTCTATAACCTAAATTGAGTGTCAGATTAGATGAACTCTGAGATCTATCTTGGCACCAGATCTATGATTCTATATATCTAAATATAAAAAATCAAGTGGGCCAAAGAAGTGTTTATGGAAATAATTCATGGGTGTTTTTTTTTTTTTGGCAAGGCAGTGAGGGTTAAGTGACTTGCCCAGAGTCACACAGCTAGTAAATGTCAAGTGTCTGAGGCTGGATTTGAACTCAGGTCCTGCTGAATCCAGGGCCAGTGCTTTATCCACTGTGCCACCTAGGTGCCCCCTATGGAAATAATTCAAAGATTTAACAGGAAAAGAATTTTTAAATTATTATCTCAATTAAACTGTAAACCTTATTTTGTTTGCTTTTCATTTCATTAGTGTATATATATATAGTATATGTTTATATATATTAATGGTATATAAATTATGTAAAATTACCTCAATTTTCATCTTAATTAGGTTAGATATTATCCAAATAAATTTTTAGGAGGTTCTGTAATAGGATTTCATCAGTATGGGGAACTTGAAATGAAGAGATTCCCTTTTCAAATGTTGATTACCACCTTTTCCACAATTTATAATTTTACATAGTTGTCTAGGGCATTGGGAGGTTAACTACTTGCCTATGATCACACAGTCACAAGTTCAGAAGAGAAATTGGAACACAGGCCTTATTGACTCTGATGCTAACTACCCACTAAGTCATGATGTCTAAATAAACTTTTTTTTTTTCATTTATTCAAGAATTATCATTCAATTGTCTTTTGGGGCAAAGGAAACAGTAGGCACACATTATATAAACATTTAATTGACTTTTTCATTCTTTCTGATCAATCTCACATTTAAATATGTGTAGTTTGTATTCCATTGAATTGTCTTCTTTTCTAACTGTTTAGAAGCTCATCAGCATTTCTTTAAAGGAAAACTTTTTCCACTAAGGCAGCTTTCTTTTATACATGCTACTTAAACAAGGTATTCTTTGGAGAGAGGATTCTCTTTTCCTCCTCTAGTACTTATGACCCTCTGTGCAAATAGAATACTCCTATCACCACATTCTTCTTCCAGTTGCCTAGAGAAGTAATCTTAGTTTATCCCTCTTTTCCAGCTCTTCACATTACTTTTTCTACCATTTAGTGTAGTTCTACTTTTAAAAATTCTCTTCTTTATCTCTCCCTATACTCTTGACCAAGTTTCTCACATATACGAAATATTGCAGCTACAAATGAAAAGGATTTAGAACCAGAGACAAGTATAGCTTGAAGACAGAGTTCCATTGTTAATAGAATACTGGACTGGGAAGTCAGGAAGATCTCTTCTGATACTGCTTCTGATGCTTCCTAGCTGTTTGACCCTTCACAAGTCACTAAATCTTCTAAGCATCAAATTAGGCATGATAATACCTGTAGTACTTCAACTCAAAGTGTTGATGTGAGAATCAAATGGCATAATGTACCCCCAAGTCATTTACTAACCCTGAATTGTAAATAAAATGTTATTTATAGTTATAGTATATGTAGCAGGATTTTAGTATAAATTATAACAATTCTGGATTTCAATGTCATTAAAAAACAACCTTTGCCACTTCCTGTATGATAAGCCAGTTACATCACCTCCTTGGGTTTCAGTTTCTTTAACTATAAAAAAGATGGGTTGTAATAAATAGACTCTGAATTCCAATACCACTCTAATTCTCACATCTTATGATATTATAAAGTCATATAATCTCTCTTTGTCAGTCAATTCATTAGACTTAACCATCAGCATACTAGTTTTAGGACACTAGGCAAGACATATAACCTATCTTTTTGCTTGAGACAACTCCCTAGACTATAACCGTTAAGCCACAGAGTATTATTATTTACAATAGTAGAGGGAGTTTTCATGCAGGGGATTCTATATGCTTATGAAATCCATATCTTTTCCTTATATATGTTCTACATTTAAACCAAAATAAAATCTATGTCAAATTATGTTTACAAATACCAAATGAAAAGCATAGGAAAATAACATCTCAAACCATGTTTCCTGCTCATTTATAGGTAGACTGAGTTTTTGCTTTTGCTAACATTAAATAAAAGCAAATTCCTTATAAAGCCTGGTTGTTGCAATCTAAATTAATTTGAATGAAGGGGAAAAAAGATTTGAGTGATTTGTTTATGTTTTATTTCTCCATAATGTTTATGTGTCTCCTGTTCCTTTGTTGCTATGTTTAACACCTAGTGAAAATAAATCATTGTTTGTTTGACATCACCATGTTGAAATGCTTCCTGAAAAGAAAGTGTGATGTAGGCAAGTCTATATTTGCTTACTTAAGTATTCCTTGAAGTAAATAACAAATAAACAAAAAAGTTGAGTTTTCAAATGATTGTATAGAAAGATTCAAGATGTGTACTTGGGAAGGCTCTTATACAACTGTGAGGAGATGCTATTTTTTTTTTTTTTTTTTAGTGAGGCAGTTGGGTTAAGTGACTTGCCCAGGGTCACACAGCTAGTAAGTGTTAAGTGTCTGAGGCCGGATTTGAACTCAGGTACTCCTGACTCCAGGGCCGGTGCTCTATCCACTGCGCCATCTAGCTGCCCCCCGAGGAGATGCTATATTACAGTAGAGGATTATCATTTCTTCTGAGGTCCTTATTGCTTTGAATCTTCTGAGTTACTGTAATTGAATGTTGCAGTGTTTTTAAGAATAGCTCTGTAGAAATAAAATTCAGTGAATCTCAGAAAACTTAACATGAAAGGGACCCCAGAGACTATCCATTCCAATATATAACTGTTTAGGAATTCCCTGTCTATAGTACCCCAAAATAGATAACTTGTCTTTACTTGAAACAGTTCTATGACAGAGTATATTCTACCTGCTGAGGCAGCACAGTCCCTTGTTGGGTAGGTAGTGGCATAATTAGAAATCTCCTTACCACAAGGCTAAATATAGCCTCAATTTCCACCCAGTGCTCCAAATTCTTCCTTGCAGGGCCAAGAAGAAAGCTAATCCCTCTTCCATATAACAATTCTTCAGACCCTTGAAGACAAGTATCATAATCTCTAAGTCTTCTCTTTTCCAAGCCAAATGTCTCCCTCATGATCCTTCATTTGATCTTTACAGGAAATGCTCTCTTGTTCCATCAGAATGCTAGTATGGACATAATTTATCTTTTCTATATCTTTCTTAAACATAGTGCTTAAACCTAAACATAGTATCACAGGTGCACCTTGACCTTGCACATCCTTCATTCGTGGCATTATGCCATAATTCATGCAGAGTATGATTTTTACTCGTTTTCCCCCAATATCACACTGCTTAAGAAAGTTCTACATGGAGTAAAACTATATCTATGTGAAATGTGGGTGAGTTATACTTAAGTCGAAGGAATTACTACATTGAAAAAATTCTCAATATTTCACTGCCAATTGACACTGAAGTTGCTTTGACTCACAATGAGGTCACAATCAACTGAAATTGCAAAATGATTTTTCACAGTAATTGACATTTAGCTATATCTTGCCCATTCTTTATGGGCAAAATGATGTTTTTTAACCTGAAAGTACAAATTTGGAAAATGTATAATGCATAGATCTCAGTTGAATTTGTTATTTGTTCCTGGAAACCATATTGGAGCTCTCATTATAACTCAATACTCTCAAAGAAGTGGTCAAGTTAAAAGGCTAATGCAAACTGTTAAGGTTATTCTAAAGTAGTATCACAAGGGCTTATCAGTTCTGCTGAATTACTTAGGGTGACATCTCAAATCTTATTTCTGCAGGCATGTGGAGAGATTTCATTGGAGAGATTTAGTACTCCATTCTAGGAGTACTAATTCTTACTCTCCAATAAGCTTTATTTTGGTACATTGAAAGAATCTAAAGGCTATTTTTCAACTCTGAACAACTCATTCAAGAACTGTGATAGGAATAAACATTTTTAAATTTTAATATAATGAGCCATAGTACCAAGGAAAATGAAATATTATATATTTTAAAACACAAACATGTATAAAGTACCAAAACAAATCTATCATATACATTAAAAACCCTATTATATTTTGGATGTATTTTTTTCATATATGTCTTCATGAAATACCACTAATTTTCCAAATGACAGGTGTATGAATTACTGAATTGTATTTGATTTTTTCCCATCATTTGTGTGGATTTAAAAAAAATATTTACAAAATTCCTGCCTTCAGTTTTCCAAAATTCTATTTGAAAAGTACGTCAGATGACAAGACATCCTTTTCTGCTCCTTTCTAGAGGTGGGAGTCCACAGTTGTACAACATTGCATGTGACAACAGATAACTGATTTGATTATTGGTTTTGCTGAGAAGGACATGGGGGAAAACTAGGTGGTTATATGTCCTTAATCCGCCTCTATAAGGCATGATAGAAAAATGATAGAAATAATTTAGAAAAAAATATTTGAGAGTCAGGAGAAATTACTTGTAATAGCCTCTTCTATAATGTATAAATGTTTATGCTCTCTTGATTTGATTTTCCTGAAGATAAGTCCTAATTGCTTCACACTAATTATCTCTGTTGTGTATGTTTTGTTGGAATTTGGGGGAGGGTTGTTGTTTTATTTTTTTTTTAGAGCTAAAAACTATAGCTATGTATACAAAGAAAAATAAATTAATGACTTTATCCTGCTTGTTTTTTCCTCTCATTTCCTAGACCTCATTCTTTGAGCCAAAGCCAAATAAAATGCATTTTTAGATTACCATTTTTCCTTTTGTAGCCTTTCTACATTAGTAGTCCTGTGAATTGAAATACGGAGACAATTTTTCTTTTGTATCTCTTTTATGAGCAATACTTTCCTAGTCATTTTTGCTTCAGAAAAATGCTGAGATTATTCTTCTTTCTATTCTCTCAATACATGCATACAACTCTGCAAGCTATGATCTACCTTTCATCTAAATCATGGAACAGTTTCCTCACAGCCAAATTGCAAACTTGGCGAAACATTGTCCCCGTCCCTTTGCATTGATTTAAAAAGGGATTGAATTTTAGAATTGCTAGTGCAGATAATCTAATCCCATGATGTGAAATTTCGTATTTCACTTATATTTCAATATACAATTGCTAGCTTCTTATTACTCATTCCCATCATGGAATCGTTGAAATTCTAATTTATTTTGGTGAGTTCTCTATTCCTACCCTGGCTTACATTTAATTTCATAATAAACAGGTCATTTGCATTGGAGGATTTTGGACTAGAAGTTCTGATTTGTAGAAAATATTATGCAATTCATAACATATCTTTACAAAGAATTGTACTGAAGCCAGCCTACTCTCACTTGGTTTTCTGCTACAATTTAACATAGTCACTAATGCTGAAGTAGTGGATGCTTTCAGTTGTATTTGAGCATATTCCCTATTGATGCCTCCACTGACATGGTTATCTTGGGATTAATCTTCTTATACTAGTTAGATAACTCCTACTGACGTTTAAAAGCAGCTGCCTCTTTTGATGATAATGTTCTTTCCTACAATCTGGATCCACTCTCAGAACATTTATAATCCACTCTTTTCTTTTTCTCTTAATTTTAGAATGTTGAATCTGTGGACTACAAATAAACAGAAGAGAATGGGAGCAGCTGCAGTGGCAGAAACATATCCCACATCCCAGCAAAACACGTTTTCATGGCTCTGCGTAATGGTGCTTGCTGGTTGCCATGGCTTGTTTCCGCATATCTTCTATAACGATGCATTAAAATGAGATTAGGAAATATTCAGCTTTTATGTCATTTTTCACTGGCCACTATCCTCCTAACCATGTTTGGGAGACCAGCCTCTCCCTGTAATACTAAATCCATAGCATTTGGAAAGAAATGAAGTCCTCTAGAAAGACATATACTCACCATATTCTTAGCAGTTGGAGTGAACCTAGTTATCATTTACTCATGATAGCTTTGAGGAGCTAATGTAAGAGAAGGAAAGGAAGCATGCATTTTGGACTATAATCATTTTTATTTATGCCAACTACATGGGTGGCTTTAGCATGTCTACGTAGTCTCTTCCTCCTTTCTGTTTGTAATAGACTCTTGATATCTCCTTCTGTTTTAAAATGTTGATAAATTCCTGTATTTCTTGTCCCATCCTTGCTAAATGAAAGGTATTTTATTGAGCTTTAAAAAGAGTTGTAATCAGGTTATTAATAAGCATTTAATATATTTACTGTGTGTTTTGCAGAGGGCCATGAGCCATAATCTATTCCCTAATAGAAGTGTCTCCTGTTTCTACTTTGTCACAAGCCCTTTGAGTGTTGTATGATTATTCTATCCAGGCCTAGGATGGCTATGGGAAAAATAAATTCTTTCCTATCTCCCCTTCCTACACCTTTATCAGAGTATATTTTCTATTCAGACAAAGATTTAAAATTGATAGCTATATAAAGCTATGATAGCATGAAGTTAAGATTAAATTTGACAATTATTCATGTAATATGACTATTGTAGATAATCAAAGAAGAAAAATTCAAAATTTTACTTCTGAATCTAAATCATTGGATGTGTATCCATGTGTGAATGTGTGTACATGTGTACATACACACCTATACTTAGGTGTATGTCCATATGCATACATGTGTGTATACTTATAAATGCACATGCACACATGTGTATATGCATATGCATATGTGTGTATGTAATTTTGAGATAATGTCACATTGTCATTCTGTTTTAAATTCATTGTCTCAACATATTTTCCTGTAGTAAATGGGTTTTGTGTTACAAATTAGTTGACTGAAATCATAGTCAGTATACCAGAATACCTGGTTAAAATATGGATAATATAAACCCTAATTTTTTCTAAAATGCTTAAGGCAGTTAATCCATCTTGAATTCTCTCTTTTCACTTCTTTATTCCTTTCAAGGTTTATACTTCTCCCTTCCTTCTCTTCAGTATCAGAAAAAGAGATTATTCTCCTTTTCCTAAAGCAAGCCTCCAAGCTCAACCCCATACTCACCAGCTACCTCTATTACTTCGAGCTACAATTCACTCTTTCAAGTATCTTCAGTTTCGCCCTATTTACTGAGCCCTCCCCTCAGCTCACAAAAAGGTTAAGAGATTCCTTACATGTAAATTAAACAAAACTTTCCCTTGAATCTTGGACATCCTTAGGTCTTACCATTTCCTTCTGATTCAAATCTAAACTCCTAGGAGGAACAGTCTATACTTGCTATCCTGATTTTATGCACTTCTAACAATCTACTATAACAGTTCTTGCTGAGGTAACAAGTATTTGGATGAAGGTATTGAGACCATGCTTATCAGATCCACAGATGGGAGAAAAGTGGGAAGGATAGCTAACATGATAAATGACAGAGTCTAATTCCAAAAACCTCTTGGCAAGCCATAACAAATAGTAAAGTCTAATAAGATGAAATTTAATTGTGATGTTTTACATTTGACTAAGAGAAAGTAATAGCACAAATATTAAATGTGGAGATATCACTAGATACCAATTTATTGGAAAAGTAATGGGTATTTTACTAGACTACAAGCCTAATAGCAGACAACAGCAACAGTCAAGAAAAAATAACTTGATTTTAGCCTACATTAATAGTGCCATAGTATTCACAAAGACAAAGGAGTCCCACTGTAATCTGTCCTGGCCAGATGCCTACCCTGTAAAGGAGAAGCTAGATGATGCATTAGATAGAGTACCAGGCCAAGAATCAAGGAGACCTTAGGTAAAACCTAGCATCAAATGCTTATGATCTGTGTAATCCTAGGCAAGTCAATTGACCTCTGTCTTTGTCAATTTTCTCAACTATAAAAGAGGGTTAATAGTAACATCTATTTCATAATGTTATGATTAAATGAATTATATTTATAAAAACAACACAGTATCTGGCACAGTCAGTGATTAATAAATGCTTGTTTCCTTCCTTTTCTCCATGCGAAGAACATAACAGTTGACCTCATGTATTTGAAAGGCTATTACAATTGAGAGAATCATGTTGTGCTTGTCTTTAGAGTTCAGAACTAGAAACAATGTATAAGTGATGTAGGTGATATGTAAATGTAAGTAATAAAGAGACAAATTTTGGCTTCACATAAGGAAACATTTCCTAGCAAGGCAGACTAGGAAGGGATGCTGTGGAAGGAAAAACAAAAGCCATTACTTTCAATGGATGCCAATTTCTAAAGACTTGAATGAAAAGAATCCTAAAATGGGTCCTACTCTGGGGGATCATACACAAAACATCCCATTTCAAAATTGAGTTTTGCTTTAGCTAACACATAATGGCATTACATCATCAGTCATAGCATTCAAGCACATCCTTGAGGAGGAAAGACCATATGAAGTCTTTGCTGACAACACAGAAGTTGGGTTTCAACCTGGAAGAAAATATTTGCTGAGAAGAAACAATATAATTTCAGTTTACCTCTTGGATCTATGGATTCAAAAACAAATGCCCTATGACAAATGATGCTAGAAGAAAATAAGAAGTACACTAGTTCTTGAGGCAGAAGATTTAGGTTTGAAACCCACCTCTAGCGTTTACTTCCTGTTTGACCTTGGGTAAGTCACTTAGATTTCCTTGGCTTCAGTGTCTTCATAAGTAAAATAAGGGAATTGGACTAGATCATCCATAGAATCCCATACCAGCTTTAGATTTACAACTTATAAATTGAGAAGAGAAATCTTTATGAAGAAGTCCATCTTCCTTATATCAATAAGCAACAGCTGATAACCAACTGCCACCACCAGGCAGACATGTTTTTTGAGGAAAAACTGGATAAAACCTACCTTCATAGAGTCACACATAAAATTCCATGGCCATGAGAGTCTCTGTCCAACACCCCACACCACCAATTTTGAATCTAGCCTAGCACACATAGTTATAGTGAATGAAACATTTCTTAAACACTTACCTTGTGTCAGGCACTTTGCTAAGTTTTGAGGGTTAAAAATAGGTCCTATTCTCAAGGAGCTTACAACACACAAAAGAAATCTGAGCAATGTCCAACACTGGGGGAATTATAGAAAAGTAAAAAAAAATACAAAATGAGTGTTGCCAAAAAAATCAAGGAAAGTCTTTCCTCCTTAAATGAAGTTGAAGAGTCCATGACTCTTCCATCCAGTCAGAGGGGCATAGGGTACTGGTGAAATGTGAATATCAAGGCTGGTTGGATTTTGAAATATGATGAGGTTTCTCAATGACAGGTTTTCTGAGGACACAGTTGAGAAATAAAAATCCAAAATGAATGTAGTCATATCGGAAATAAGTAGTCATCTGAGGAGCACATATTACTGTTCCTATGGAAAAGAAACCAGCTACCTCCACCAACTACCACTCACAAAGCAGATGTGTTAGCCCAGATGAAGCAGCAGGGCAGCATTAGGGGAAGATAGGAGAAAATATATGCTAGGCAACTCAAATCAGTACTATTAAATTATCAACCATCTTTTCCTCTGGGTCTAATGTATATTTCTCAGCACCCTGAACTCAAGAGTGTTTGGAATAACCAATATTTCCAGTACTGTGTTCATACTCATCATCCTGGAAAGCCACCTTTGTGGAAATGAAGCCTACTAACTACTCTGGAAGGGGCTACAAATAGCTACTGATGATCCAGAAAAGAAAGTTCTTGTCACCATATTCCTTGTCATTGTAAAATTGTTCAACATAAGAAACTGATAAGATTTGACCAATAGAAATTAAATGAATGAAAAGGAATTACCATCTGCTTTGCTGCTGCCCCTAAGAACCATAAGACCTTTGCAGTTAATTTAAAATTACATTCTTCCCTATGCATTGCCTTCCCCATTGGAATGTGAGCCCCTTGAGAGCAGCAACTGTTTTACTTTTCTATTAGCATACCTAGCACTTAGCATAGTGTTCTGCACATTATAGTCAGTTAAATCAGTGCTTTATGCTGGTATTTTAGGGTCCCTTCCAGCTCTAACTCTGTGAGGCTATCAGATATAGTCTCAATTGGACTTCCACTCAGTTCAATGTCAATTTTAGTAAGAAATAAATGAGCTATCCTCTGTGACCCTGGGAAGTCACTTTTCTTTTCTGGATCATTAATTTCCTTCTTTGTAAAATGTAAGACTTCCTTACACGGACTAAGATCAGTTATAGCTTTAATGTGATACTTTAATGGTTTGGAATGGGGCCTTTTTTTAGGTCCTTGCTCAAAAAGCATCTATTTGTTATAAGGGGTTATAATTGTACAGACATTCATTAATAACCAGTCTCCTTGTATTTCTAGTTTGAAGAAATAATTGTGATCAGCAAATAATAATAGGTAATGATTGTTTTTAAAAAGGTACATTACAATGGCCCCATTCCTTTGGGACTATGGGTAACTACTTTCCCTAGTAGTGAGTTCACAGTATAGTGAGGTCTCTTTCTCCATTTCTTGGGCATCTTACTTCACCATTCAACTGAATGTGGTTTTCATGTTGATTGCCTTTGGTGTGGTTAACAGTGTATAATAACCAGGTATAAATAAAAAGTCCTAGTTGTGGTTCTGGCAAGTATTATCCCCATTTCAAAGATGAGAAAACTGAGACTCAGAAAGGTCAAGAGATTTGCTTCGTCACACTGCTATTAAGTACTGAAACAAGATTGAGTCCTAGCCATTCCTGATTCCAGTATTCTATTTACTATGCCAGGAAATCTAACTTGACCTGCAACAGTAAAGTAAACAACAAACTGTCAGAGATAATTTAGTAACTGGAAAGAATATAAAATACCAAGTTCGACTTTTGTCTTTCAAAGATGAAAATTTCTTTCAAACAGGATTGTATGAGAAAGAACCACTGAGATCTTTCTTTATCCTGTGGGCACTGGCAAATTCATAAGATATATATATATATATATATATATATATATATATATATATATACATCTTTACACTCAACATTCTGGATCTTTCTGCTACCTTTTTTTGTTTCTACTGTTCACAATTTCTTCCTTCCATTTTCTGCCTCAGTAATAGAGATCTCATTTGCTAGCTTTTTAATCTCTCAATTTTTTTTTCTGGTCTGCCTTGCTTGATTTTCTTCTTTCTATCTATTAACATTTATTCTTTAGAGGAAAACATCCATTTCCATGACAAATCACTTAATTTTCTGAGTCTAATGAAACTCTCCAGGGCTTATATGTTAAATCATATGTAATGATTTTGATCTGATTTGGTGGAGTCAACACACCACGAATTCTCCTTTCTAAGGAAATCACAGATCCATTACTTATACAGTTAAGTTGTGTTGTGTCATGCCATACCATATACTCTCATATCATGCCATGTTATATTTATATTATATCAAATTATGTATCATGTCATCATATATGACATGAGAGTTTTGTTACATTACATTACATGTACCTTTGATGAATTTGAAGAAGAACTGGAAGAAGATCTTACCTCTGAACTGTTCTGTTTGCTTGATCACTGGCATATCATTTACTCTCTAATTCTTCCTCCTGTCCACTCTATGCAAATTCTAAGGTAAAATCAGTTGCCAATCTACACAAAGGGACATAGTTTCAATACTGGGACTTCCCTATGCTAATTAAATTAATCTCTCTGGACAAAATATGTTAAATTATATAATTAGTAACATTTTCATGCATTTACTAAGATAATTAAATTTAAAGTTATGAACTATGATATAAAGATTATTTTAGAAAAAAAATTCCAGAAATAAATGCCTAATGTAAAACTAGTGATTCCCGCCCCCCCCCCCCCAATGATCCTTTTATTTACTCACCATGAATCTTAGGATGAGGTCAAATATCCTACTTGATCAATTATAAACCCTCTAGTAAGCTTATGTCTTGACATTCTGTGCTGCTTATCTCTCAATAACTGATTAGCTTCTCTGTTTTAGCTAAAGGCTTTCTATACTTTCTTCTTAGACTAACTTCTCTATATCCTTTTTTTTTTTTAATTCAGAAAAGTGCCTCTAGGTAGCAACAAATTTTGGGTGGGAGCCTGATTTCTAATATTTTTCCCAGGCTTCAGTCTTTCACTAGCCAATCTTTGTCACCTGAATTGAGGAGTACAACAGTAACTTAAAACTAGGTATACCATCTCCAAGTCAGCATTTTGTTCCTTTTCACTAAGTTCAGTATCCAACAAACACAAAGTTTATTTTCTAAGTCATAGAGAATTGGAATTTTGATAAAATTAAACAAACTTAAACTTGAATCTTATCTTTCCATCCTTAGGGTGGGTTATTGAGTTAAAAGTGGCAATTGGCATAAAGAAGCTATATGAAGGGGTGAGAAATCTAGGCTATGAAACTGTTGGTCTTGGGCTTTCCCTTGTCACTAAATTCATTTTAATGATTTACTAAAAGACCGTGAAGTGAGTTCAATAGAGAAACCAATTCCAGTGAATGCCATTTAGAATGGCATCATTCTGGTCTAGTTCCATTTCATGTGAGTATACAAACATCTTGGGAATTAAATGATAGATAAGGACATTGTCTAGTAGGTTCTAAAACACTAAAATTATCAAAATTAATTCATGAAGGAAAACATCCATTAATATCATTGAGAACAAAGATATTAACAACATATTTTTCTTACCTACTGTGGAGAATAAAACTATATGTGGTCAACTTATTTCTGTCCCAAGTTTAGGGAAAATTAGCTGGGGTTTCTAATATATATGGTAATTATAAATTAGAAGCTTTAGCACCAGTTTGGGGTATCAAGCATTTATTAAAGTATACCAAATATTAGTAAAGAGAGAACACTTGGCTCAGAAAGTTAAGAAAAAGGCCTATCTAGCCTAGAGCTCAGCATGGCCTGCTTCTTCCTACAAGTCCTCTACCATGAGCCTGTCTGAGAGCCAAACTACCATCAAAACCCGAGACAAGGACTCTTGGATCCATTGCTCCCATGTAAAACAAGTACCAACACTTGATGAGTAATGCCTTCAGGGAAATTATGTAATAATGAATAATGTCAGTCATTTACATCTGTCATCAAATATCTATGTGATTGTAATTATATTTGTCAATTAATTCACATTTTTTGCTGTCATCATTAACCTCAGCTGTTAATTGCATATGAGACTTGGAGTATGGGAACTTAACATTTGAGACATTAATTGCCTGTATTCTGAGTTATCAGATACTGAGAAGCCAAGATGAGAGGAATACATACAAGAGCAGGCATTGAACTGTCACAGGGGGGAAGACACGCATGAAGTACAGGTAGTACACTGCCTTCGGAAAGACTAAGAGAACGGCCATTGGCAAGAGCTGAGGTTAGATTCTTTGGGCTTCATTTTCTTTTTCTTTTTTTGTTCTTTTTTCTTTTTTTTTTTTTTTAGTGAGGCAATTGGGGTTAAGTGACTTGCCCAGGGTCACACAGCTAGTAAATGTTAAGTGTCTGAGGCCAGATTTGAACTCAGGTACTCCTGACTCCAGGGCCGGTGCTCTATCCACTGTGCCACCTACCTGCCCCTGGGCTTCATTTTCACTCACATAGCACTGGACATTCTGGCTATGTAATATAGGTGGCTGGACATTTTCATCCCAGCCATCTCATTTTACACCTGACTTTGTTCCCCCCTCCTATATGCCTGATGTCATGGATGTCTCAATCTCATGCATCTGATTAAGCCTGACTCAGTTTTCCCTCAACATACTGCATTGGCTGTCTGCAGAGCCACAAAGTTTGGCAACATTCATTTCTCTTACTTTTCTCTTCTTTTATTGTAACCCAATAATTATCTGAGATGTCATGATGGATACAATGTTGGATTTGGCCTTGACATCTGATACCAATTATATTAGATTCTTTACTTTTTCATAATGGTTTGAGGATAATTAGGCACATGATGGCAAAAAGTGATGAAACCAGGATATAAATCCTTTCCTTGATTAATATCACAATTGTCTTAGCCCTGTATTAAAGAAGGGTATACCAGTATAATGTATGGACTCTTTTGCAAGTAACTTAAGGAGACATACACTTTTGTTAGAAGTTATTAAAACTGAAATTAATCTGCCAACTTTTATATTACATCTTCTTAATTTATTCTCCATGGGGGAAGGATTACAGTAATATTAAGTTAAGAAACATTTCAAATTTGTCTTTATTTTATCTGTTTCATATATGACAACTGGACAGTACATAATTATAACATCTCTAAAAGATTCTGAATTTCTTTAGACATATGTTTTTGAGAACTCTCATTGTAAAGCTATTTAAAGTTTTGTTAAGATCAATTTGTAGGAAACTTTCCAGCTGAGATTTTTTGGCTGATCATCAGCATCTGAAACACCTGAGAGACTTTTCTACATCCACACCTGAGACTATGCTCAGAATCCAGAGCCAGAATCCAGAGATATGCCCAGATGATGTCCCAAGAATCATCTGAAAAAAGACTTCCAAAGACTTAAATGGACATTTTTCTGTTTTCCTTTTCCTATTGTGTACACTATTTGTAATATCCACCTCCTAAAGGGGACTGACCCTATTACTTTTTTTTTGTCAATGCATCGTTCAGATCCTTTTCTCTCTTTTTGTTCCCTTTTACACTGTTAGTCATCATAGAAGCCTTTACAAGTATTTGTAATATGATTGATTCATTTAAGGAAACCATATTTCTTAATGAAGCACAACAGGGGGGTTTGTGAGAACATAATGGCTTTTGGGATGCCCAGAGGACCCTGCTTGAAAGTATAATATTGGGATTGATTGGATTGACTTTGCTGATTAACTCACTTAAAGTTGACTTGATTGAAACCACACCTACCTGAAAGCCTGGCCCTCAGGGAGTTGGTTCTCTGAACTCTGACCTTGGCCCATTGTGCTCATGGACCTTCCTTAAGTCCAGTGAACCAATGGATTTGGGTGATGCTAGCCAATTGGCTTGAAGCAGTGTATAAGGTCTGCCTCTCCTCTGGACCCAGAGGAATGTTCCACACTCAGACAGGCACTCGAACACATGCTTGTGGAGGAGGATGTGGAGGAAGAAGCAGGCCAGGGTGAAGTCATATCTCTTCTCTAGGGTAGATAGGCTTCTTAACTTTCTGAGCCAATTGTTGGTATGCTTTAATAAATGCTTAATGCCCCAAACTGGTGCTAAAGCTTCTAATTTATAAGTAACAAATATATTAGAAACCCCAGCTAGTTTTCCCTAAATTTTGGACAAAAATAAGGAGACCACATATAAGTTTACATGCTACACTACTTATAGATTTTATTGCCCTTATATAAGGCAAGTAAAACTCAGCAAACTTTCAATTGTTAATAAATACAAGCTACATTGGAATCAGTACACAACACTGTCTTGGCCTGGCCCTGCATTCTTGCATCCTAGAATGTCCTATGATTTTCTAAGTTTCAATACAAGATAAACATACAGTTTAGACCCTTTTGCAGAAGTCCATTAGTGAAAGACATAGTAAAAAACAAAACAAAACAAAGCCCAAATATTCCTTTGGGCTTCTATATTTCAAAGATGACTGGTTCTACTCCAAATTATAACTTGTTGGAGAAAGATCTATTTGTAGAATAGTCTGCATTAGCAAAAACAGAAACACTGTCAGAGAGCCATGAAGTCACCTTTAGGATGGAGTTAACAATACTCCATTTGTTATGTCTGACCCTACGAATCAAAGGAGGGATAGATAACAAGAGATCATATTAGTAAAGTAGAAATGGTATCTCCAGAAAGGGGTTATACTAAGACATACAAGGGTTTCTGACCACTAAGGATATGTTCAGCAAACTTTAGGGGCATCCCCTCCCCCTATAAGGGGTAGCAACAGCCCAGGGAGATCAAAACAGCCCTTTGGCCCAACCAAGCATAATTATGGGGGAAGATTGACAGGAAATCTAAGGGCAAATTCTTATTAATCGTTACAAATTCCACTAAGAATGAATAAATAAATAAAGCCAATTTATATATTAAATATGTACTAATATTTGCAACACACTGTATTAAGTGTTGGGTATATATATATATATATATATATATATGCATATGTATATTGTAGAAATATTTTAAATTGACTAGGGTTAATTTGGGGGGCTAATCTGACTGGAGGACTAATCTGGGGACTTTTGACTAACTTGCTATCTGACTGCTATTAACTTAGTATGGGCCGTTTATAAAGTTCCACCATACTGCTCCACTTCCAAATTGATAAGCAAAATATTAAGAATCCTCTTAACCAAATAATCAAAACAGGGTTTATTTATGAGATACTATTAAAAATTAAGAATACAGGGAAATAAAATGTACAACCTGACTGCTTTCCTACAGTCTCTTTCCACTTCATCTCTTTCCCACCTGCTGCACTTCGAATTTCTTGAATACAATAAGGGCCTTAGCCGCCTCCGGCCTCAGGGCACGTTATACTTTCCCTGCTCTTAATCTTCACTTTCTTCCACCTGTACCCTGTGCTGACCACTTCTGTGCTCTCCCTGCCTCCTTGTAGCCCCATCTTTAGTCTGCCGTGCTCCAACCTTTCTAATCTTGTCAGCCACTACGTGACCTCTTCTCCGCCTCCTCTCATCCGCCTCTCCCTAATCTTGTCTGCTGGCCTTTCCTCCTTGCTCCTAGTCCTACATTACTGTTCTTCTCATCCCCCTGCTCAGCTCCTCCTCTGCTGTCTAACTCCCAGGTCTATATATACCTTTTCTTCTCTCCACTCAAATCTCGGGGCTTCCTGTGCCTCCACAGACCAAGCTAATCCTCCAGCCAGGGCTGAGGCTGGTGAGTGGGGTGGTGCACAAGCCTCATGTGCCTCAGCACAGGCTATGCCAGAGCCCAGCATCTCTGAGATACCTCCGCTCAGGGCGGAGGGAGCTGGGGGCTTTTTTTCCCAGCTGTCTGACCTGGCATCTTATACAGCCCACAGGGCTTTTGGGCTCAGCTGAAGCAGAGGGGGAGGGGCACCAGTCCCTCCCACACAGAAGAGACCCTGAGGGCCTAAGGCTTTCTAATCTCAGCCTAAAGGTAGGGTCCCCAAATCAAAATAAATTTCCACAATATATATATATATATATATATATATATATATATATATATATATATATATATATATATATATATATACACACACACATATATATACATATATATGTATGTATGTATATGTGTATATATATGTATATATGTATATATGTATATATATGTATGTATGTATATGTGTGTGTGTATATATATATATATATATATATATATATACACAAAACTAGAGGCATTCTCTTCCCTCAAATATTTTTCTTCTACCAAGGAGAGATATTACCTATAGAAAAGTAGTAGCTAGAGATGACATTTTCATTTAGAAATGTATATGGCTATTGAGTAAAGCTATAGATTTCTATATTGATCCATACTTTCTAGTAGCAATCACAGTATTGATTTTTGTTCTAGAACTGGAAGGTAGAGGTAGGAAAAACAGAGAATATGCAAAAGGCCAGATAGTGATAAGAGGGCTAGAAGTAAAATGAAGCATGCATTGGGCTTCCTAGATATAGGATTGAGATACTGATTAATGAGTACCTGTTAGTATTAGAATTCTGTAGCTAAAATGTTTGTGTCTTCCAGGAACTTACTTTTTCATGGTGGAAAGTATAGGCAATATATCCAATTTTCAGTCTCACGAATGACATGTTTGGTAGGTTATTATCCATGTCTTGGTCCAAGTCACAGATGTATGTATATGTATGTATGTAACCTGATGTATGATGGGGAGGCAATTCCTATCCGTCCATCTCTTCACTGCTTGAACGGGCCATAAAAATGGATCAGCCGCCTGATATGTCAAATGGGCAAAATCACAGTGGATGATTGTTTTTAAACCATTGTAGAATAAGAACATATAGGATTTTAAGCATAGCACATGTATACTGTATCCTCTGAAATTATTAGTGATGTGTCATCCTGCCAAAAGAATAATAGGGAAGCCCCTTGCTGGAATAATGAGCTAGATACCCTGACAAGATAAAGTGCAGTTTTGGGAAGTGGTGTCATAGCACAAGTTGAAACTGGCTTGAGAGAGACAATTGTTCAATTTTCAGCGTGAGCATTTATAACTCAAAAATTGGCAAATACTACAAATTAGTTTTTGATCTATCGTGTCTGGACTTAAGTAATGTTTAAAATGTTAATTGTGTTATTTAAATTATTGGGGGACTAAGCTGGGTTTTCTAAAATATTCCTCCTTATATATTAATTACTATTTATATAATAATGACTATTGCACCAGTTTTGGCAGTAAGCATTTATTATTAATTAATATCACATATTATTAAAGTATTAACTGTGTGTCTCCTCTCTTTCCCCACTAGTCACAGGCTTATGGATCTAAACAATTACATACCCAGCATATTGAGCCAAGAGGGCAAGAAGCAAGAGAGAGAAAAGAGAGCATACATGGAAATTAGAAGGGAGCAAGCGTCTTGTGGTCCATTCTTTCTACCCTGTTTTGGTAGAGGCAGATCACTTTACATTGATATAAGCTATTTGGTTACCATCATTCAGCTCCATTGAGTGATATGAATTGAGAGGTACTCTTAGAAAAGGTAAGTTCCTCCTCTAGGTGTGTCTTCCCCTAGCTAATCAAAAGAATGCATTCTTCTGGTTAAGGTGAACTCATCCCAGATAGGTTTCTGGTGTAAAGGGGGGAGAGCAGCAAAAATTGTCTGGGTTTTTCCTAAAAATCCATTATTAATAATTATTTTCTCACATAATAATGGAGAATGGATATAAAAATGTTGCATGTGCAAACATACATATACACATATGTTTATATTAATGTATATGCCTCCCCTCCTCAGAAAGTCAGCTGCTAAATATTTTCTAGCACATGACTCGTTATCAATCCTAAGACTTAACCACTAAGGTTATGAAATGAAAAGTCAAGAAATGGAGAACCTCATTACTCTCTTGAAGTTACTGTAGGGCTTCCCAGACATAGTGACCAGGGGTTCCATATTTATTTATTCTAGTAGTCATTAGGTAAGTGATACACACACACACACAGAGATTTCATACAAATTGAAATTTATAATATAGATTCTCTCATTACAGTATTGCAATCCTGATCTCCCAATTGATTTATACTGATGACCTGGCACAGAGTGTTACCTAGGACCTATAAACTTATTTGTCTAAAAATATACTGTTGTCTTAGTGCTGTGGAATAAAAAATAGAATTCATCTCAGATTATTTGCCTACAACAGGTCATTGGGAAAACAATTAACACTTGGTGAACATCCCGGATATGAACTGACAACTGAAATCTCACTGTGTAGAGATTTGAAATCTTTGTGTTAAAATCTTAAGAATTTCTTGTTATCCAATTTCAGCTTTATATTGTGAGTGCTTGGATTTACTACTTTGATTTCATCATGGATAATCTCTATCACTTGGATAGTTCATATGAAAAGTGAGTGTTATCCTGCCCAAACTGGCATGTTGCTTTATCTAATATGGCACATGAAACCTATAATAATACCAGCTGATATAAACCTTTCTGCTTTAATTTCTATTCCATCATATAGAATATCTCCTTTACCTTTATCATATATGTCTGGAAAGCAAGAATTCATACAATTTTTAAAGAGAAGTTGACATTTTTTCTGTGAAGAATGACTTAACTGAACTAAAAAAAATGGGGCATAATTAAAATAATTTGAAATACCTGGTCTTAGAGGAAATGATTGGATTTGAGGATTGTGCAGGACACTTCTGAAACAATTATATGGAACTAGCCCTTAGTCTAGGCAGCCTTTGAGAAGAAACCATAAAAACAATTGTAATAAAGACAATTATCTTAATTATATAAATATTAATTTATTATATGAAGTTGGAAATTGGTAGAGGTAAGATACCTCAGCATAAGTGGACATAGGATTTCCCATCTCCTGCTTAAATGCTTTATAATTAGGAGTGAATGGAGACATCATGAATAGAAACTCATTATATATTCAGAGGTCATAGTCAGGCAGTATTTCACAGGTCTCAAACCTATAATGAATCGTCTTTCAAAAGCTCTGTGTGTTGCTTAAATGATGTTATAATTTGACAACCTACTAGCAAATTAGTGTGCCACCTAGTGTGATTTAATAGAATGAAATTTGTGGAGATAATATGCATGTTATACACAGGAGGTACAATGTTAGGACTACACACTTGAACTGAGTGACTCCATCTTGAAATTGAAATAAGCATGCATGTACACATATTTTAAAGAATGAAAGCAATATAAACATATGTTTGTATAAGTTTTGATAAATGTATGCTTGTCAGGGCAGCATGAGTTGTGTGCTGCTAACTTTTCTGGATATTAGTAAGCTAAGCATGCTTTTTGTAAATTCTTTATAAAATATATGATAACCACCTGTGGTATTGATGAATACATATTGCTTACATAATACAATGATAAATTGCCATAGTGATATAGTCTTTGATAAACCCAAAGAACCAAGCTTTGGGGACAGGAACTTACTATTTGACAAAAACTACTAGGAAAACTGGAAAATAGTATGACAGAAACTAGGTATAGACAAACATCTTATACCATATACCAAAATAAGGTCAAAATGCATACATGATTTAGACATAAAGGTTGATATCATAAGCAAGTCAGGGGAGCAAGGAATGATCTGTCAGATCTATGGAGAAGGAAAGAAGTTATGTCAAATGAAACAGAGTGTTGCAAGATGTAAAATGGATAATTTTGATAATATTAAATTTTAAAAGTTTTTTTTTTAACAAACAAAACCAATGCAACATTAGAAGGAAAGCAGAAAGGTGGGGAAATTTTTTTACAGCAAGTTTCTGCAATAAAGGCCTCATTGCTCAAATATATAGAAAACTGACAAACATAAGTCGGCCCCTAATTGTTAATGGGCAAGGGATATGAACAGGTAGTTTTCAGATAAACAAATAAATCAAAGCTATTTATAGGTATATGAAAAATGTTCTAAATCACTATTGATTAGACAAATGCCAATTAAAACTGTACTTAAGTATATGTTTGTGATGGAATACTTTTGTGCTATAAGAAATGATTACCAGGATATTTTCAGAAAAACCTGGAAAGACTTACATGGACTGAGGCAGATTAAAGTGAATAGAATTGGGAGAATACTGTACCCAGGAACAGCAATATTGTATAATAATCAATCTCTTCTCAGCAACACAATGATCCAAGACAATTCCAAAGGACTCAGGAGGAAAAATGCAATACACCTCAAGGAAAAAAAACAAAACAAAACAAAAACCTTATGAAGTCTGAATGAAAATCATAGCACACTATTTTTCACTTTATTTTTTTCCGTGTTTTCTTTCACAACCTCATATGGAAATATATTTTTCATGATTACACATATATAACCCATGTAAAATTACCATCTCAGGAAATGTGGAAGAGAGAAAGGGAGGGAGAAAATTTGAAACTCATTTTTTTTAAAAGAATGTTAAAAATCATTTTTATATGTAATTAGGAATTATAAGTAAAATGTTATTCATAAAAATGAAAATATAATGGCACAAATACTTAGAATACTGATTAGCTCTTAACTGCATAATACATAAGTCATTTGACTGGACTTACCATAAAACCAGAGTATGATGGACATAGGTCATCACCTCTGACAATGACAGATTGTTCTGGTGTTGCATGCTGACCAAGTTCTCTACATCAGCACTAATGTCAAGATAGCCCCAAAGTAGTAAGATCCTGATAAATAGGTGTGAGACCATACCAAGAAAGCTTCCTTCAGGGAGGTCTTGGAAGACCAGGTAGATGCAGAAATTATTCCCTTGGGTTGCTCCAGTTCTCCACATTCCCAGACTAAATCATTGTTTGGCCATCCTCGGAGTCATAATATTGCCCTTTGGTTATTATAATTGATGACAATCTGGGAATTTTACCTTTTACCTTAATAGGAATGCAATAGGAAATTAACATTACATACTATTGTAACCTGGAATGTTATTGTTTTTAAATTCTAATTTTCAACTCAGTGTTTTATTATTGAATATCTCTCCTATTAGATTTTGAACTCTTTGAGATCAGGTACTATATTTTGTCTTTAGGTCCAAAGAACTTAGGATAGTGCCTGGCATAAAGTAAGCATTTAATAAATGTTTATTGACTAACTATACCTCAAATTAACTTGGAATGATTATAGCAGATTTAGCAATGAAATTCATAATGTACCCTGTTTCTTTGTTTTAGATGCAGTCAGCAAAAAATTGTGAAATGCTTACTATGTACTAGATACTGAACTAAGTGCAGTGAATACAAATTAAGGCAAAAACATTGTCCAATCTTTTAAGAATATTGTATTCTTCTTTCCTAATTTTCCAGTTTTCTTACTCCTTACTCATACCACTTACTCCACTACCTACCTAAATTGGCCTGCTTAAAGTTCTTCAAACACAACACTTCATTTCTTATTACTGTGCTTTTTTTTTTTCATCTTCCTCCTCCTTTCTATACCCCTTGTCACCAAATATTTTGCCCTTTCATTTCCCCTTATTTCCCTTATTTTCATCAAGACAAATCAAATTTTGTGTACTGCATGAAGCTTTCAAATAACCTTTTTTTTTTTTATCATACCTTCTACATACTTCGAGGACAGGGTGTGTGGTTAGTTTTTTTATTGTTGTTGTTTTGGGTTTTAATTTTGCCTTTTGACATTCTTTGTATCCCTAGTGCTTAGCACAGAGCCAAACATAAACACGATAAATTCTTTTTGTTTTTGTTTTTTTTTTTGTGTGTGTTTTGTGAGGCAATTGGGGTTAAGTGACTTGCCTGGGGTCACAGAGCTAATAAGTGTCAAGTGTCTGAGACTGGATTTGAACTCAGGTACTCCTGAATCCAGGGCCAGTGCTCTATCCACTGTGCCACCTAGCTGCCCCAACACTTAATAAATTCTTGTTGAAAGTTTGACATTCTAATGGGAGTACATCATGCAAATAACTATGTATAATACACACACACACACACACACACACACACACACACACACACACACACACATTGAAATAGGAGGTAATTCCAGAAGGAAGATAGTATAAGGGGGAGATAGATAGAGGTTTCTTACAGGAGGTGAGATTTGAGGTAAATCTTAAAAGCAAGATGGAATCCAGATGGAGGTGAAGGAGAAAGCATACCAACAATATGAAACATCCAGTGGAAAGGCATGGAGTCAGGAGGCAGAATGTCATTTGTGATCAAGAGCCAGTAGGCCAGTGGAACTGCATCATAGAATAAATTAAAAAGGTATAAAATGTAATATGACTAGAAAGAAAGTTGTAAAGATATTTAAGTGCTAGAGAATATTATATTTATTCCAAGAGGTAATAAGGAACCACTAGAGTATATTAAATCGGAAGTATAGTGTTCAGACATATGCTTTATGAATATCACGTTATTAGTTGTGTGAAGAATGGATTTGATAGGGGAGAGACAAGGCAGGGAGAGTAATTAGGCTACAGTAAGAGTTCAGGCAAGAGGTGATGAGGGCCATAGTTAAGGTAGTGGATTAGTCAGTGGAGAAAAGGAGATGCATGTGAGAGATATTCTGAAGATAAAGTTAATGAGATTTAGCAACTGACTGGATAAGAGGGGTGGGGCTGAGTAGGTTGATGAGGAAGTCTCAAGCAAGTTCTGAATCTGATAGAGTGGAAAATTAGTGATGTGCTTAATGGAAATAGATATATCAATACCAATATCAAAATAAGGATTCAAATTCAGGTCTTCTGATTCCAAATCTAGCACACAGATTAATCTACACTGATACATTACCTCCAGATCATTCCTAGTGAATCTAGATAACATATTGGCAAAATATAATTTTATAACCTATATTACCATTTTTAATTCTAGAATGAGACAATTTGAGTGCAAATCCTTTCCAACCTACTTAGGAATCAGGACACTAATATTTTCTTCAAATGTGCTCTGCTTTCTCCAGACACAGGGCTATTTTGTAGTCAAATTGGATCACTTGGTGTGATGTTTCCTGTGAGCATTCCTGTGAAATTTTTGACTCCCAGCTACACAGCAGTGTTCAAAATTTGTCTTGAAAACAGCTACCAAATATCAAACTTTGGAGTGTGTGTGTGTGTGTGTGGGGGGTGTGTAAAATGCTTAATTAGGAGCTCAGGTTATCTAGATGAGCATATTTCATTTATTAGGAGGAATTATGCCTTTGCCTTTGCTTTGTAACTTTCAATAGAAATTAACTCTCACAATTTGCTTTCCAAACTGATGATTTCCTTCCTCACACTTGTTCCTCTCACTCCTCTCCCACCATTGGGTTTTTGTTTTCCCCTCTGTAAAATGGGGATATGAATTGTACCTAGTTACAGCTCTATTCTAAGTATCAGAATTTCAGAGTTTGAAAGGAAAGTAGTGATTTTCTAATTTGGCCCAAACTTGAAAAAGAATCCCCTATTCCAACATGCATGACAAGTGATCCTTCAGACTCTGCTTGGAGACCCTCAAAAGGTGAATCCATTAGTTCTTGAGGCAGCCTATTACAACTAGGGACATTGCTGATTACAAGATTAATTTTTCTTGTATCAAGTCTATATCTCTTTCTTTACAGCTCTCAGCTTCTGCTACTTGTTCTGCTTTCTGGAACTATAAAGATATCCCTATTTTACATGACAGCCTTCCCCAGCAAGTCCTTGTACCCAACTTCCAGATCTCTCCTGGGTCTTCTCTAGGATAAACATCTCCAGTTCCTTCAACCAATTATCATATCACATGGACACAATAATGTATGTAACTTATTTTCCAAACCTCCAAGTCCTGCAGAAATACCAACTGTTACTATCATTGTTGTCCAATTAAGGGGGACACGGGCAAGAAGTAGGAAATTGAACTAACTTGTGACAGTGCTTTCCTAACTACAGTGTTCACTGTAACCGGCCACACATCCATGCTCCTTCTTCGCCTTCCTCTCCCCTGCACACACCTTTGCTGTTTAAGGATCATTTAACTTAAAATACAGTTGGGAAAGTTAATTGGTGATCTCTATTCCTACAAAATCATTCAGGCATATTTTGCTGCCTGGAAACCAAGCTGGCTTTCTTTCTACCAAAAGGAAACTCTTCAATTTTTTTCTCCTGACCAATACAATATACCAACTCCTTTTGAACCAAGGATACATTTTGAACCTCAGGCTCTATTGTTACTTAGAACTTTTGGAATAACAAGGATTTCCAGCCCTTGTCCTCTCAACTTTTTATAAGAAAATGAAGGGAATGGTGCTTGAATAATTATAAATATGTATTTGTTTTTATCTGCATATAATTTGTGATCTATAGAATCAGTAGATCTTATAGCTGAAATTCCCCTTATAGGTTATGGTATCTAACCCCCCTCAATTGACAGAAGACAAAATCAAGGAGTATGGAGAGCAGAGGGCTTGCTGCTTTTTTTCCTAAAATCTAATAGTGAACCAAGTATTTTATTTGTTATGTAGAGAAACTATACTTTTGTTTGTTAATTTATATGTGATTATAGCACTTAATATTCATATCCACAAAGCCCCACATAGAGAATCAAAGGATTTCAGGACTGGAAGGGAACTTATTCTCCAAATAATCCTACCAGTTTGGTAGGCATACTCTCAAAACTCTCTCCTAAGCTTCCATTGATATGTTTCTTTTACCAGCCAACTAGGAGATACATTAGTTCACAATGAAAATATTTAATAAAACAACCAAGGAAAGTAAACAAAAATAAAGATACCTGAAATACTCACAGAGGTACCATGGAGGAAGGAGCATATGTTAAGAATGCATGTTCTGGTGAGAAGAATATAGTCCATTACATATATAACCTATATCAGATTACCTGCTGTCTAGGGGAGGGGGGAGGGGGGGAAGGAGAAAAATCTGAATTTGGAAAGCTTGTATAAACAAAAGTTGATAACTATCTTTACATGTAACAGGAAAAAAATAAAAGACTTTATTAAAAAAAAAAAAGAATGCATGTTCACATTCTTATCACAGGACAGGTGTGGAGAACATATCTAACCAGGCAATGTGTGTGGCCAGGATGAAATTATGGCCCAGGTGATTTGTACTATTTTTGTGTGTGTGTGTGTGTGTGTGTGTGTGTGTGTGTGTGTGTGTGTTTTCAGGGCAATGAGGGTTAAGTGACTTACCCACGGTCACACAACTAGTGTCAAGTGTCTGAGGCCAGATTTGAACTCAGGTCCTCCTGAATTCAGGGCCAGTGCTTTATCCATTGGGCCACCTAACTGACCTATGAAATATAACTGATACCAAA
The DNA here is from genome assembly GCF_019393635.1 of Dromiciops gliroides. Classification (NCBI taxonomy): domain Eukaryota; kingdom Metazoa; phylum Chordata; class Mammalia; order Microbiotheria; family Microbiotheriidae; genus Dromiciops; species Dromiciops gliroides. The sequence continues at coordinate 146,109,890 of NC_057866.1, forward strand.
GAGGCCTCAGTGGCCTTTGATGATATCCCTGGATGAGCTGTTCTTAGATAGAATACTTTTTTGCTTTGTTTTCTTTATTGTGCTTTCTGCTGCTGCTATGCTGCTCTGAACTACTGTTGCTGTCCATTGTCTTCTAGTCTTTTGCTTCTCTCAAACTTTGTGCCCCTTAGAGGAGAGGGTTTACTGGTTCTTTGGTGTTATAGCTCTCAATTAGATCATAGGATCATAAATCTAAAGCTATAAAGGACTTCATAGGTCATCAAGTCTAACCATCATCTTATTAATGAGGAAAAAAATGAGCTAATTAAAGAAGACCATAGCTGTCTCTTTTTAAATTTTGTTTTAACAGATTCTTTGCTGTATTTTGAATCTTCTCAGTTTAATTCCTTTCCGAATTCTGGTCAAAATTTA